>NC_063228.1:11384112-11684112 GCF_020740725.1 Corvus hawaiiensis | reverse complement strand
TGTGAGGTTCCTATGTAATCCTATTTATAATGTTCTTACATTGTCTACGACAGCCAACTTCGCTGTGCCACCATGTGTAAGTCAGCTGGTGAGCCCTCACACACCCCTGGAGCCTCTCCTGAGCTCCTCAGGGAGGTACAAACATGTGGACAGACTGTGTGCCTTGTGCTGCTGTGGGGGGCACATGGCACCTCTCTTTTGGGAAGTGCAGTTCTGAGGGGCCCTGAGGATTAACAGAGTCCTGTGGAAACAAGCATATTTCTCCTGGCACCAGCAGAAAGCAGATGTTAACCTGATCAATTATCGATGAGGCAGAAGGACAATATGCAAATTGTAATAGACTATAAGCAGCATCTTGTACGTGGTGAAAAATAGAAAAGGAGAGGGAGCTTTGGTAGATGAAAGAGAAATAAAAAATATACAGGCATATGAAGCTCTCAGTATTCCAGGATATATTTCTGCAAAACAGCAAATGAGCCACAATTCACTATTAAAACTGAAATGCATTTTGCTGGCTTTACTCAGCCCACTAATTGCCCATGAAAATTCAGGTCTGGTATTTGACACATTAATTACTCAAAAAACATTTACACTAGGGTTTGCAGAAAGGAACAAAGAGAAAATGTAACTGAGAGAATAAAAAGCTGGAAAGCAGAGGGAGGAGGATTTTAAGACAAGACTTTTGATGCATTAATCACAGGATATTCTCTGGGGCCAAGTGCTAAGCACTGGAACACGTGGAATTGAGCAAATGCACATTAGCTGGACCAGAACAGGCATGGTCAGTGCTACCCACCACACCACACATGCTCAAGTGTTTGTGAGATGTAGAAGGGAAAAGATCTTGGAGTGAGGAGACCTTCAGGAAGTCTCCACTCAGCCTCTGCATTTCTCTAGGGATTCAAGGAACAGCTGAAGTCACAGCAGTGTTCCCACCAGGTGTCCCTGACTGTCCTCTGCAGAGTTGTGTCTTGGAAACACTGACTTTTTAAATGTAATCACTGGTATCAGGGGCATTGTCTGCAACAGACATATCACCACTTGCTAACTCTGAGATCCCAGGCACCAGTGGAGAAACTGGGTGGTAAATCTAGAAGAGAGGAAGGGAACATGAATGATGTGCTGGTGATTATACCTCATTACAAAACCAATGCCATTTACATAGGAGTAAATAAGAGCTTAGGGGAAATTTGGTCTTTATGAAGCCTCTGAGGAATAAAAATGAATATTTTTCTCTCCCAGGTTCTATTGATTGCGGTGTAAAGAGTATTTATATTGTGTGCCAGAAAGGAGGGAGGGAGGCTTGTTGCTGTGAGGAGAATTAAGGCGTGAGTTACTATTGAAATTAGTACTCTTTATCGACTCGATCCAGTCATCTCCAACCATTACAGTTTCACAGAAATGTTAAACTGCTTTAAAACTTTCATTTCCCCTTTAAAACTAAATTACTTTTGTGTTTTCCCTAGCAGTAGTGCCACCATAAGGCAGGCAAGTTACAGTAGAGCAAACATATAAACAACAATCAAGGCATAATTACTAAATGGGAATCACACTTTCTAATGCTGCTTCTCCCAGCCCAGCTCTGTGTGTACTGTAATGGAAACTCTCTCCTGCTATTTGCAATCGAGTTCTTCAAGCAGATGTCGGATATGCTTGAGCAGTTTGGGATTGTCTGGTTCACTGGTTATGCAGTTCAATCCAAAGCTCTTTTACTTTTTCTCTTAAATTAAGAAAAATCCTTTTTAGGGATAGATGGAAAACTCTGAATAAAATAATAAAACAGATGAATATTCCTTCTATTGTCTGTAGCTTTTACTGAAAATTGAAATCTTATTTTGGATTGCAAGATTCACTTTCCTCATTTTCCTACTGTTACCTGATGTTTCTGTCTCAGTCATGAGCATTAATCTAAATTATGATATGCTTTCTATGGAATGACACAACCAAATTCACCTTGGGCAAGAAAGACTATGATCTCCTAAACTCTGCTTTACAAAACACGAATTTTGCTTCCGTTTCAGACAGCTTTCCAAAATCTGTGGTGCATATCCCATTAGAGAATAGCTTCTGAACTTTCTGAGATTTATTCATCGCAAATCACCCTGTTCCTGTTCATCTTTTGATATTTGTCCTTAGAAAGAATTCACACTGTGCAAGTTTGAAAACTCAGGGAACTGAAGTAAAGGGTCACAAATCACGTGGGCTTTCAGGTACCTCTAGATACCACAGCCTCACGAGCTTCTCTCTAGACAGAGATTGGGTTAAACTTTGATTGCAGAATTCAAAAATTACCATTGCTGTAAAATATTGAGCTGCATCCTTTTAGTCTCATTTATTTCTATTGTTATAGAGCTTAAAGCCCTAATCAAACACCAGTGCACCATTTGGCAAGCCATTGCACATTAAAAGGAGAAAAAATATTCCTGTTCTCAAAGAACTTCCAATTAGCATCTCAAGGGAGAAATAGAGGAGAGCAAGGAAAAACACCTAAGCAGTAAGAGAGATGCAGTGGTATCAGGACGCCAGCAGGCTGCAGTGGGGTTTGTGTGGTTTGTGTGCTTGCTTCTCATTCTAAGGGATATTTGAAAACACACTTGGTGAATGGTTGGAAGGCAGCAGAACTGGTGCTAAACTTTCCTGGGTAGGAGCCGACATGTTAAGAAATAACAGATCAGATATTGGTGACAGCAACAAGCATCACCTGTGACACCTTTCCAGACTTTGTTAGATGGAATGGTTTTAATCCAGGGTTGACCGGGTCTGGACAAATATCCAACACCTGTACCCAGTTGTGGATTACATGATCAAATAAGAGGTCCTAAGCAGTGAGCACGACTGGCTCCTGGTTTGCATGTCTTGTCCCAGGACTGGGGATATAGCTGGGATGGAGAGCAGGGTTTGCTGCTCCTACTGCCACTGCAGGATGAGAGTGACACGGTCAGTGACTGCTCCACTGCAAGCCAAGGCTCCTAATCCCTGTCACAGCGTGTACCAGACTCTGAACTTCTCTGCCAAGGGCTCAGACTTTCCAGGGCTCTCACCTAGGCAAAATAAGCAAATTAACCACAACTATTTTGCCACATTATTCCACTGCCCTCCACAGCTGCCTGCTCTGCCTACAGCAAGCATTGACTGCTAGCTGGAAGATTCTGAGGTCAGGAGTCCCAGGGAAGGTCTGGCACCTTCTTTGCCTGGGTGGTGTGAGCTGGATGGGTGGAGGAAAATGTTCAAAACACTGGGAAAAGCTGTATTTTTGTGGACTGCCTTTCCAGGTGGGTCAAAACCTTTGCTGTTCTCAGCTGCTATTGCCTGTTATTCTGGATCTGGTATGCACATATGGGATTGGGGAAGGGGGCTGTTTCTTTCCTGGTCAATATGTTTCAGCAGCTGAAAAGATAGTTTCAGTTTTTTGGGATCACAATCACAGATTAACAATTCACAAAAAAAAAAAAAACAGCTAAACATTGTGATCAGTTGAGCTCAGAGTTTACAGATGCTGTGTTTCACCTCATAAAGATGGATGAGAGGAGCTGAATATTTTGGTTCTTCAATCTGTTCTTAAATCTCCATCCCAAGTGCAGTCAGATATAATCACGATGCCAATACTGGTAATTTATCATTAAAGTCACAAATAACCACTTGACATTGATAGAGAAAAAGAATGTCAGAGCCCATCAGTGTGCCAGGCAAGAGTCCTTAGGCAGAGACATTCCTCAATTAGGCATTGCGCTGGAGTGACTCGGACTTGACTTTCTGGCACTTCCAGTCACAAGCACTTTGTGTGAGTGAGAGTGGAAGGAACCCTGCACCCAGTGCGTGCTGTGTCTGTGACAGGAGCACTTTGAGCAGTAACGCAGCTTCAAAATAAATTAACGCTCACAGAAATCGGGAACTGAGAAAAGGCATCAAATCTGCTCAGAAATGGGAAGATGTGCTTTGTTCAGAGGCCACCCCGCAACCTCTATTTGTCCTCTGCAGAAAGTTATTTAAAAGCCTTAACAAGACCTTTGGAAACAGTTGGGCACAACCCACGAGAAAATAATTTTCTCCTTTTTTTTTTACTTTTTCAACTTTGAGAAAATATTCTTGTTAAAACTGAGCTTTGTTGCACCGCTGGGAGTGAAGTGGTTGTTTCATAAGCCCTCATCTAAGAGGATCTTATGCAATAACTGAAACTAAAACACATTCAAGGGCAGTAAAGGAACCCAAGGAAATGTGCAGCTGGACATAGTGAGATGTAGAGGGAGACTGCCTATAATTTATTTTGTAGTGTAATTGCTGTCTGATAGTCTCTAAGGGTCTCTGTGTACTTTGATCTCTACAGAGTTGAGAGCCAAACCTAATGCTGCGCATATATATGCAAATAGATATAAACTTTAATGCTCAGGGGCATTGTGTCATTCACAAAATATAATGAGCCAAATTATCCTTTTCTTATAGCGTGAGGCCAAAATTCAGCAAAGCATAGCAGCACACACTTAACTTTCATTCTGAAGGCAATGACACTTAGATACATGTTTAAAGCTTTGCTGAATTAGGCTGGACTTAAGTATCTGCTTACACTGAGATGTGCACTGGAGGGAGTTGTTTATTTGGAACTTAAAATACTGTTCTGCTCAGAGTAATGAAAATTACAGTATTTCTTTCTGCCTGGAAAAGAAGTATGGGAGAGAATCTAGTTTGTTCCTCAGACAAGCCCATTTTACGAAAACATCAAAATGGACTGTGCAACGCCATAAAGTGTGTGCTGCTCTTTGGAGGTCTCAGATGCAGGGAACAGCAAACCAATCTTAGATGAAGGGAGCAGTGAACCAGTCATTTGAGCTGGAATGATCATCAACTTGTTTCTCTTTTTGACAACAGCAGTTCTTTTTAATTAAGCTACAATATTGTCAGAGGACCTGAGGGACAGCAGGACACATGGCAGCTGCGTGCTCCTGCAGCGGGGCAGGCCAGCAGCTTCCTGGGCAGTGTGAGCCAGCAGGTGAGGGAAGTGATCCTTCCCCTTTCATTTGGCACTGGTGCCAGTGCATCTGGAGCCGTGTGTGCTGGGCTGGCTGCAAACAGACAGTGACAAAATGGAACCAGCCCAGCGGAGTCACCGAGGGGCCAGGGGCTGGGAACGCCAGGCGTGGGGAGAAGCTGTGGCCATCGTTCAGCCTGGAGGAGAGGAGGGCCCAGGAGGAGTTCTACAGCTGCCCGAGGTGGGACAGGCTCTGCTCAGAATGCACAGGGGAAGGTCAGGAGGCAACAAGAACAAGGTGCACTTGGAAATGCTATCCAGACATTTTAGAGCTTTCTCCCATGTAAGTGATCAACAAGGGTCCTGGGAGGTGTCCCAAACTGCTCAGTGCTCAACCTCACTCTACCTACCCCTGCTTTTGCACTGGAGACACACAGCAGCCCCTTCTGACCAAAATGATTATGTGGAGAAACACTTTTTTTGTAAAAAACACCCCCTACAATCTCACATTTATTTTAACTTTAGCAGTGTTAAATCTGCTTGTGTTGCACACATTTACCACAAGTCAGCACTTTTGTCACTGTCTTTGTGTTTAAATGAAGTGTTCCGACCTGGAGCCATTTGGTGAGAGAGGAAAAGTAATTATGCACCAAGCTCTTGTCGACTGCAGATTTCCCGCTCATTTTTATGTACCTAGTGATAATCTAACTCTCATAAAATTTAAGCACTGCTGCATTGCTAGCATTTCCATTTTGCTTGGTGAATTTTTTTTGTTAATATTCTGCTACCAATTTACTTGAAAGAGAAGCCAGAGTCTCTTTTTACAGATAACATGTCTAAATTTTTCTTTTTTATGATAGCATGTATAAATTTTGTTTTGATACTCCCAGAAACAGTAAATTGGGTGAAAAAGTCACTGGATTTTCTTTTATAATGTTCCTCCCAAAGCAATCAGTTGGATTATTATTCATCTCCTGACTTAAAAGTAATGTCAGTCCCTGAAACTCCTTGTTCAGGCAAACTGAATTATTCCTGACAAGGATTCATCTGTGCCAGTACTGAACATTGAGCAGTCATTGAAAGAATATGTAGATTTAGCTGCTTCTTTTAACATAGGCAGGGTAATGAAAGCCCATCTCACCTGCGCACTGCAGAAATCCATGAGTAATTAAGGTAACCAGCCTTGATTTGTATTTGGAAAAGCTGAGTTCTTGTGTGTGGTGCTCAGAGAAATGATCTGTAAATGAATGAATACAACTACATCGGTATTCAGCATTAGTTGCTGCCATGGAGCGAAACGAAGGAGAAAACAAAAATATGGAAATGAGACGGGTAGGTATTGTGAGAGACATGAGAAGGACAAAATCTTTCTGAGCAGCATAAGAGCAAGGAAAATTTCTTTCTGTCTCCTTCCCTCTGCAATAGAACAGTTGATGTTTTATATTAAAATAACTTCAGATTCAGTTTTTAATTGAAACTTATGTATATGGAAAAATTTGGAAATTTTGTCAAACACTGGGAGATTTTCTTTCAGGAGATTCCCAAATCAAACCCATAAGATAATGAAATAAAACCTTATCCACTCTCTTTGAACACAGGCTCATCCTTCTCCTCTTCTGAGACATGTTTAAGAATAAACTTTCCCTCTGTATCAGATTGCCACTTTATTAATTCAGGTTTAGGACTGTATCTCTCTGTGTGTTTGTACAATACTTATCACATTTTGATACCATTAAAAAGAAATCTGTAGTTGTGATACAAGCAACATCCTTAGAACCACAGTGAAAACAGGCAGTTCTCGTGTAAATCCTGGCATGAGAGGTCAGCACTGTTCCTGCTGCTCTAGGGAGCAAAGGAGAAAACCAAGACAGGCAGAGAAATGGCTTGGCTGCCCACCAGACAAGTCAGGAACAAAACCTGAGGCTTCACCTGTGTAAACAAGTCCAAGATTTTTCAAGTTCACTTCCAATTCTGACCACATTTGTACCTGTATGTGGGAACCCAGAGTGCAGAGAATATTCCTCTGCCTGTTTTGAAGGGTTCTACCCCCCGGACAACACTGGTTTTGACCTTCATCCTTGGAGAAAATTGCCTACCCTCTGGGAAGAATTAGAATCTACACTGGTGTGAACTAGGTGATAGAATATTATGTAAGATTGTCACTGGGTGAAAAATTTAGATGATTTGGGTTTGTTTATATAGTAAATAGATAGAAGCAAAAAACTTCAAAATGGAGGATTGTTGTTGTTCTCCAGACCTCCTTCTTCTTCTTCTACTACTCCATATTCTGCAGTAGAAGTAGTTTGGGATGATTGGATAAAGAATTCCACAGTTCCTTTCTACATGACCAGACAATTCACTAGACTTTGGAAGAAAAGTGAAAATATCTTTTGTTTTAAGTTTTCATTGGGCGATTTACCTTTAAAAGACTGTGTAATCTTGATAATTTGGCATTCTCCTGCATTCTCTGCTTTGTGCTATGCCTGGGTCACATTAGTGGCTCTATTTCTCTGATAAGACTTAATAAACAACAACCTGAAAGTAGAGAAGGCCGAAGGTCCCGTTCGTCTCTCGGACTCCTGGCAAAGACTCTAAAATTCTCCCCCATCAGGGGAGGTGTAATTACAGCACAGACAGTGTCACCTGTACAGCTGTTGTGCTGTGTTTCTGTCTTTAAGCTTCGTAGCACGAACATCACCTTTGTCATCACCGCCAAGCTCCGTCCAGCCAATGACTGATGGGGCAATAAAAAGTCTCCACCACTATTAAACTCTGCATTCCTAGAAGGTCAAAGCCTAGAGGACTTCATAACTAGGTTCAACATTAAACACTGAGCTTCCTCCTATTCCTATACTGTTAGACATTAGGTTATTTTTGTGCTGTATCCTCAGAAAGCCCTGGTATTCACCACTTCTGCTGAGCATCTGAGAGAGTAGCGAGGCTGGGGACCCCACAGTCCCCCAGCAGCTGTAGCTGTGCCTGGGCTGAGGTTAATGAGCTGTGTTTGTACAGCCCATCCCTGAGGGAGGTTCTGGAAACCCAATGGCTTTTATATTTTGTTCTAAGGATGAGAGAAATGTGGTGCTTGTAAAGATGAAGAGGGGAACAGCAGAAAGAATCTGCAGGGTTTAGGAAAATCTCTGAAAGGTTGGAGAATCAAATTATTTTGTAAGGTTGGATGCAGTCTGAGAGGATGAGTTGACATCATATTTCAGCATGAGTTTGTGTCACGAGGGGAGGAGAGGATGTCTGTGTGAGCAAGTTGTTGAGGCTGTATTCTATAAATGGAAAGCACCAGGGTCTGGTCTCTTCTGGCACACTATTTTGAGCTTTTTAGACACACCAGTGATGTTAACCTGTGGTTGATGGGTGTGACGAGTCAGTGTGGAGAACCTGTGAGGGCACAAAGTTCTCCAAGTGCTCATAGCCTCAGGTTTGGTCCCGAGCTCTGTCCTGACAAACCTCTGACCTACCATATACATTCAGAAATTTTCTTTCAAAGCTATTAGCTCCAAAACCAGTCAGAGAACAGGAAACTCATGTGCCATTTTTTTAAAAGTAAGAAAATTTCTCACTAAGGACACAGTAAATCTATGTATTTACCATCCTTTAGTCCTTCTGGGCAGTTGCAAGCTGTCCCCTTGGGACACAATTTAATAACCTAACAATCTGGGTAAAACATTCACCTGTTCCTCCAGGAGAGCCCGTAACTTTTGGTTATTACTTTTCTTACATGAGGTGGCTGATGTGTGATTATTTTTCACACATCAAATACTTGCAATAGGTCAAGTGTTATTTGGGTATTTAAAAGCCCCTCTCCCTTTCCTTTGCAGATGCAGTGACAGCTTCCTCTGTAGAAGTAAAGTGCTGTGGTAGAAAAGAGGTTGCTTGGACATAAAGGGCTGCTTGGCAGCCAAGTTGTGACAAAGCAAATCTAAACTAATCACCACCACAGCACACTTTGATAAACTCTTTCCTTTTTTAAAGGGACTGGCATTTGGCAATTTCAAGCAATGTGACCCCCTACTGGAGCTATCTGAGCTTGTTCTCTCCAGTTTTTAGTTATTAATACAGACACTTTAGTTATCAAAGATTTGACAGGAATGAAGGATTGACCTCCTGTGATTGAAGACGGAGACAATCTCAGCTTGTTAAAATAATAAATGGGCACCTGTCAAAGAGACACTCTGAGCAAATGTGGCCCCTGTAGATATCTCTATTGTAGATTTTTCAAAACTCCTTCTGCTTCCTTGTATGGATATTAATTAATAATAATATTTTCTTTTATTGAGATAGATGGAACTGCTAATTACTGTTTCCCCATGAATCCCTCACTAGTACCATTTATCCTGTAATAATTAAACATCTCAAGGCAAAAAAATGGTTGGTTAGAAGTAGTTAGTAGTGATTTAAGTGCTGGTAAAGAATTGGCACATAAATTACTGCAAAAAAGGGTGTAGGATCTGTCTCTAAAGTGATCAGAAATAGCAGTGCAGGACCAGGGATTTTGTTGGGTGCCACACTGAACAAAACACAGCAGGCCATGTGTAAAACCCCAAAGCTGTATGAGCCCTCAGAGCCCAGTGCACAGCCTCTGGAGGCAGGAGCAGGGCTCCCCCCACGGGGAGAATTAATGCATCATCCTTTCTATTCCTGTTCTGAAATACCCTGCAAATGAGAGGTTATCCATCCAGTCTGAGATATGGGACCCCCTTTGTGGACAGAGCTTTATTTTGTAAAGAACAAATGACCTTCAAGTGAAGGGCTTGAGTCACACCAACTAAGTTACCAACTAAGTTACCATTTGCTTTAAGCTGCTACTCCTCCCATGAGTTTCAGTGACTGATGATGCACCAGCACCTTCTCCTTTAACATGAGGTAAAGTAGGTTCACGTAGATCCCCTTCAGTGCTCATGTTGTCTTTGAGGAGGCTGAGGACAGCAATTTTCTTCCCTTGGCTGTTATTGTTTCCAAGCTGAGTTCCACAAGACGGAATCACAAAACAGCAAAACGATGCACACTGAGCTTTAGCAAAAACAGGCTGGATGGTGCTGCAATAGGGAAAGTTTAGCAATTCACTCACTTGTGTTCTGTGCAAAGAAATATCTGTAACTAAAGAATAAGGGAGAAAACATTAGTGGAGTTCTCTCAGGAATCAATGTGGTGGCAGAAATCAGACCATTGGCTTCAAAATACTGAGAATAGGACCTGAATAACTCTTTTAACCGAGTACAAAGGAACTGACTCCAGCGTTCATTAGTCTAGCCAATAAAACAGTATCACTCCATCAGAGTCTTACTAAGATTGATGGAGACTGAGGCACAAATTTGATTTTTGTCTATGGCTAATAAAAAATCATTTACCACTTTCCAGCCAGTGCAATATCTTTGGAACTAAAGCTAGACTTGGAACTCACTCTGTGAGTATATCATGATCTTCAAGAAATACCTAAAGTTCTTCATTTATCAAAGTATTTCTGATAGTTTCCAAGATGGGAAGGTTTAACATAGCCTTGTTGAGTGTAACATGTGTCTTGGGAAAAGAAGGAGGAAAAGTTCCAGTGTTCTCAATATGTTTTTTCAGACTTGTGATTCTGTGTTGAGATCAATATAGGCCAACATCACACTAATATACATGTTTGTAGGAGTTTGGGGAAAAAATTAGTGGTTTACCCTGGTTTCAAAGGAAACTCATATTTCATCTATCTAATCATAGATTGTAATTATTTTAATATTCAACCTAACCCTACAGAAAAAGCATAATAATGGCTTTGGGAGTTGTACTGTCAATTAAATTTGTTGTTAACCACCTTAGATTGATTGAAGTCTATGTGTTAAACACGGGGGCCAATGTTTTGGACTAACCATCATGATGACTTTGTTCCTTGGGCCTGGCTGCACCTCTGTTAAAGATCCTAAAATGCACATGAGCCCAAGCCTCGCCCTCAGAAAGGGTGAAGTATCTCATCTCCAACAGGAAGAAGTTAGTTAAGCTCCTAAATTTGTTTCCTGACTTTTGTTAGGTTTACCGTGAGGCTTTATCCTCTTTTTCATCAGAGACTCCAGGCAGGCAATTTTGATTTTTCAGCACCAGTTCCTAGCAAACTGTACCAGGTAAAGATGTAAAGATGCAAGTCCTATCAATAAGGTCAAAGAGCAAATAATGAACGAATGGCACATCCTATTGCACAAATGAAGCCGTCCTTGCACTGGAGCTGCACAGGTGGCTGGCAGCAACAAGGCACTCCCTGCTCAGCACTGACAGACCTGCAAGGAGAACACGGGGCAGGTTCAGTGCAGCCCTGTCTTTTTCTTGTTGCTGCCTTAGGTTATTATTTTCATGGGCCTTGGCACTGTTTTGAAAGCTAGAACACAATGAAAATAAATATATATGCTGCACCTGTATGTTTCCTGTTTCATCTTCAGAGAATGGATATTGTCACAGATAAGGAGGAGAATATAAATCATAAAATCATTCAAGTGTGTTACCTCACCAGTATCATCTCTTTGCTACTACACTGTCTTCCATGACACGGATTCCCTTGGTCTGGAGGAAAGCAGCAATTTCTGCTTCTCACTTCATCAGCTGTCTAACCAGGCAAGCTTTTAAACCCCCAAACACTGTACTTGAAATTCTAGATCTGTTGAATACAATGCAGAATAGCCATAGCCTTCCCTGAACCAAAGATTTTATGTTTTAAAGCATTAATCTAAATAGTGTGGGTAGGTTTTTTTCTTACTGCTTTCTCGTAGCATCTATTTTTAGCATGAAAGCCTCCATTGAGATCCCTTTCCATACTGGCAGAAGCTGCACCATCTCTCAATATCAAAACAGGACCCACCCAAAAGATCTTTCAGATGGGCAAGACAGACTGCCAAGGAGTATTACAAAAATATTGCTGTGTTACTGCTTTCCAGTTCCTACTGCATGTCTTCCTAACAGCACAGAGTTCTTGAGTGAGATCTTTAAGTCAAAACTGTTCAAAAATGTTAACATTCTTAAGCGTGGATGTAAAAGTTCCATTTGAAAATATGAATCCATTATGAATCTTCAGCATAATGGGCACAGTTCCTTTGATATCAGTGAACTAGCAAAGAATTACTTCACCTAAATATATGTGACCTGTACATCCTTTCATTTCACAATGGAACTGCTCAGGTACTGCCAGGGCTCCCTTCCTTCCAGGTGTGTGGGGTCACAGCAGGGGATGTCCTCCCTCCTGGCCTTAGGGAGGATGGAGCACATCCAAAGGAAGGCTGCCCACAAAGCAGAACTCGCTCACATGTGCACCCATTGTTCCCATATCAAGCACTGGAAATAATAATAAGGACTTCTGTCCCTGCAGTAAAGCTTACAACATCTCATAAAGCACCAAAGGAAGATGAATGCACACATAAAAAAAAATATCTGTTTGATGGCCAGGAGATCCTGTGAAGGCTTCTGCTGCTGGAAGCATCAAGTGGGAGTAGTCCATGTCTGCAGATCTACTGATCTTTCTCTGCGATGGTGAGAAGAAACACTCAAGAGATGGTTCCTAAAGTAGGACTCGGCACCCAGGAGATTCCCCAATTTGTTAAAAGTGTTATTTAAAGGCTCACATTGCAGTGTCATGGTGTCTGAGTATCTTTTTCTTTCCTTTCTTTTCTAACAAGCACTGATACACCAAGTCCTTTCTTTGGCACTAGGACCAGATGGAGTCTCTCTGCTCTTGCCTTGTCTGCTTAGCTGGGATCTGGCAAGGCTCATCTAAAGTGATGAAAAAACAATAAAAATATCCTTCTATTCAACTCTTGCAGACTGGAGCCACTGATTTCTTTTTGCTCTGAGGCCATAGCTCCTCAGAGACAATGACTTTGGTCACCAAACCTTTTCTAAAAGTGCCAAAAGGAAAGAAACACAACTCGCTTATGTGATGATCTCGTAAATTGAGCTGTTTCATATTATTCTGAGGGCAGAAATAACAAGGCTGCTGTTTAATTGCTGGTTACATTTGGCTAGTGAGAGGAGAGAAAGGCAGGCCACGGGGCCATTTGTCTTGTTTTATGGCTGGAAATCTTGCATTGAGCTATGGAGGGTTCTGATTGCTTTCATCTTTATGGGAGTTGTTAATCTAAGGGCAGAGGTTGCATATCCTTACTTTAAGCATTGATGAAAAGAATTGACTAAAACCCAGTTGTTCTGGAGTGGTTTAAAGTGTCACCCATTTCTCATTACCCCTATTTTTTTTCTGTAGGGATTCTGAAATCTATTCAGGTCGCATGAAGTCCAAACAAAGGGGAGCCAAGTGTTTTAGTGCAGCGCCCAGCATGCCTTGCAGATGGGTTATAATAAGACGAGAGCTGTCTTTGTCGGAGCTGAATCCATACTTTTCATGTACAACCTTTACAAATTGTGCCCATGTGGCAGAGTTCGAATTACTTTTTTTACAGCTCTAGAAAACAAATGCAAAAATCTTTCAAGTGCATTCAAAGTCATTACGGTTCTTTGCTGAACTGAATCAATTGTCGTAACCTCTGTGGGTGTGTAAAATATGAAATTACCATCACTCTCGTAGTCTTTCTGAGTTTGTAAATTAGAAGGAATTGATTATAGGTGCCTTTGGAAAGGACTCCGGTGTATTAAAAGTGTCTTGATGACAAACAACAATATATTATTTGCAAGATCTTGCTTGATGAAACTGTCTTGTCCACTAATGGCTGTTTGTCTTTGTTATTGTTCTGACTTGCCTTCTAACAAATTGATGTGTAGGCTGAGATTTATCATGTGATGGCTGGAGGAAACAGGAGACTTTGCCCATTAAAGTGGTTGTAGTACTTGTTTTAATTGATAATTTCAGATATTTTGAAGTTAGTTAATGTCAATATTTTCCAGTGGAGTCACTCTTTCCCCAAGAACCAATTTTTATAAATAGTTGCTGTAAATTTATTTTAAAATTAATAAAATAGTCTGGTTTTCTCTCTACCTGTTTCACTATTCACATATTTTATTCAGAGGTTCTATAAGTTATGTTGTAGCATTTTTCTTTATGTGTTAGAATTACTCGATGGTTTGCTATTTTCTTCTCTTTTTTTGTTTGTTTTCTGTCACATTTTGAAAAATCTTAATATATATAGTGGAAAATAATTCTTTGATTTCTGCTTCATAATGCTTTAATTCTAAATCTTCAGCTTCCTATTAGAAGAACCAGTTCTGCCTGATTTTATTAGAACTGCTGTTCATTCATTTTCCAGTGCAGAAATGGCATCTCATGGTTCCATTTAGGCATGACATACAAGAAAAAGTGGAAGTTGAAAGGGGAGAGAGTTATTAAAATATAATTGTTATTTGGTTTAAAGTTGGGCTGGTCTGGATTATGAATAGTTGGATACTGATAATACTTAGACAATATCTAGAAACTGCTTTTCTGCCTTTCTCTGAACACCTTCAGCCTTTCTCTGAACACCAGCAAAGTCACCATTTCAGCTTTGACAGACTGACCCGTTCTGGCAATTTTTTATGGGCCATATTCCATGGGCCATAAGTACATTAATAAACAGAAATGTTTTTACAAATAATTAGGTCATTTAATATATATTTTCCATGTTCTCCACTGTGATGCAGTAGGACCCTCTGTGTAGCTGTGGGATTATGATTTACATCAGGTAAAAGCAAATTTTGGGAACTTTGAAGCCACACATTACATTGTTGTAGTTTAATATGTTCTGCAAATCATCACAGCAGAAGAGCCAAACTATCCACAGGGAGATGTTAAGTTGGATGTCACGGGATTTCTCAGGGTTAGAACCACGTTTCATGCATCACATCACTGGGAATCAGCCCTGTTGAAGATTCCCAGTGGTAACACCAAGGGATTATGATATAAAAGACTGAACAACAATACTTGGAAGGAACAGAGAGAAATCTGCTCTGTGCCATATGGGAAGTTTAAGATGTGTCAGGTTGTTAAAGATGATATTCCCATATTTTTCATTGAAGCTTTTAGAGGGAGATGTAATGGAAATAGATGAACAGAGGTGCGTATTTTTCATCAGGTAGGCTTTCTCTGTGTTGCATCGGTTGTGTGTGTATCAAATGACTGCATATATGTTGTATGAAAAGATTACCCATTATATGCTGCTTTATGCAATGCATTTAGTTTTTCACAGACAGAAAAATAGCAGTTACAAACCGAAATGAGGCATTAAGTCTCACAGTCTCAGTGTACATTTGAATTTGACAGGGAAGGGCTTAAAGACAGTTAACAACAGCAACAAAGGCAGGATCTTGTCACTGAATCACATGGAATTGTTCAGGTTGGAAAAGACCTCTAAAATCATTGAGTTCCCCCAGCACTGCCAAGGCCACTACTAACCAAGTCCCCAAGGGCCACATTTGTGTGGTTTTTTCAAGTCCCTCCAGGGATGGGGACTCCACCACTGCTGCCGGCAGCCTGTGCCAACGCATGATAACCCACTCTGAACCTGCCCCGATGCAACTTGAGGCTGTTTCCTCTTGTCCTATTGCTTGTCACTTGTGAGAAGAGACAAAACCCCAGTTTGGCCACAACTTCCTGTCAGGCAGTTGTAGAGAGATGTGGTCTCCCCTGAACCTCCTTTTCTCCAGGCTAAACACCCCCAGTTCTCTCAGCTGCTGCTCAGACTTGCACTCCAGACCCTTCCCCAGATCTTTTCCCTTCTCTGGGCATGCTCCAGCCCTGTCTTGTCATGAGGAGCACAAAACTGACCCCAGAATTTAAGGTGCAGCCTCACCAGTGCTGAGTACAGACACCTTTAATGCTTCCTTGGCATTGTAAGCTGACAAGGCAGTGAAAGTAGTGACAGGTGGGGCTTTTACAGCTCTAGTAGAAATTGTGCCAAAATTCAGCCAAGTTCTAGTTTAAATGGCAGCTTGCACCCTCAGATGACAAATTATATCTGGTCAGCACAAGAACTGAAAACAAGCATGACAACCTTTTTTCTACCTCTGTGTTCTTTATGAAACAAAAATACTGCTTTCTTAAAGTTTGTTTGAAAAAAAATAAAACCCACAACAAAAAACAGCAGCAGTGATAAATGTCCAGGCCACCAAGTCCAACTGACCAATTCAGAGGGGTCGTCCAGGTGTTCTTGTCAAGGAACAAACAGATGATGCTTCCCTGCATGATCCTTAGTTACTCCACGCAGTGCCTCACTGAAAAATTTCATCATGTAATAGCTGTCACTCCCTTCAAAACCGTAAGCCTGTGATGTCTTTATATAGTGCAGCAGTGCACTGTGGCAAGCTTTATGGTTTTGACAATATATGCCTTTGCTCTTCTTTAAAACAAAAAGGGTATTGTTGAAATCCCTGTGGCTTTATTACATACAAGTGGCAAGCTCTTTACTTTTTCAGTAATCCACATCTGTCAGCCACTGCTTACGAGATAGCCCAGGGGTTATCTGCCCTTTGTTATTGCTTTGATTCCTTTCATTCGTTTGCTTGCCCAATTTAATAACAAGGAGAGATCCAGCTTCTTGATGATTTTGTTGGCATAACACCAAGCTCATCGGCACTTAACTCCAAGGCGGTGCTGTGGTTGCACCTCTGCGTGTTGGAAGCTGCTGTATTGGGTCAGCATCTTTGCTGAAACATCTTGCTGTTTGGTTTATTCTTTGTTCTTCCTCTGTTGCTCAGTAGTTGTTGTGCAGCAGCCATGTGGGCTTTATCATCTCGGAGAAATGTTTCGTAAAGCAACAAAATTTCCTCTGAGTGTAATGAACCATTCCGTTATGTGAATTTTGGTGTTTTGTCTGTCTAAATGTTTTAAATATGAGGGGATACCACTGCTGTAGTTCCTTGTTGTCTACCAGCATGCAGGAAAGCTGTGATACATAAATAACAGATGCAGAAGAGAACAGAGCAGAAAATTGCCAATTAAAGAACGTTGTATAACAACTCCTCCATCTGGGTCACCAGCAGGGTTTGAACCCAGAGCGTGCCCTGCTGCAAGCATGGGGAGGCTGTCAGCCTCTTCTGCAGCACCCGCAGAGGGCCATGCACAATAAACCTGCTCTCACTCTTGCTGCCTCCCTGCTGGGCATGGCCAAGGAGGAGTTTCTCACTTAAGTAGCCCCATGCAATAAAAATTTGGCCAGTTTGTTTTCTAGTGCTGTCACAGCAAAACATCTCTCCAGACAATCGTTTCCTGACATTTAGCAGGAATGGGTTTCTCCTTCCACAGGTGCAACCATGGTAACTAATTTCTTTTCTAAAAGTGTTGATGTATATTGAGTTGATGATGTGTGAATGTTTCCCACCTTCCTGCAGGTGCCGTTGCTCACCTTCATGAATGTTTTTAGCTTTGCTGATGGGTACCTACTCCTTTCTGGCTGCACTGTTGAACAGCCATCACCAGGCTGCCTAAGTGGCAGCTGCATGGAAAGTACTGAGAAAGGCAGTGTGAAAGGCATTTCCCTTCCTCCCACATGCACAGTTCTGTCTGTAGTGCTTTACAGAGATTGCCATCTTACAGAAGGGAGTTTCCTGTAGTCATTGGTGCTGGAGATTTCTCCGATTCCACAAAAACTGATCTGGACACTGCTGGTAATTGTTATAGACAATAACTAATATCATCCACCTGTTTCTTTCCAAGAAGAGAAGCAGTCACCAGTAGCGCAAAACAAATACACTTCGCACTGCCTGTTTCATGTCTGGGGAATGCCAGGAAGCAGCTTTGCTACCCGTGCTTCCCACAGCCCTGCTGCATTGACAGACACTTCCCATCAGGTACCCCTCAAACCATCTCCTCCTGACAGGATTGCCCTGAGAGCCTGAGCAGCTCTCAGAGCGTGGGCTGGGTTGCTACGCTGAGAGTGGGGGCAATGCTTTTCACACTCCGCTCAGAAGAGGGTTTCTGACACATCAGAGGGGGAGGTTCCCACAAATCCCAGTGTTAGGCTGTATGTGAGGATAACTTGGCAGTTGTACACCAGCAGAGGTGTTAGCCTTCATTGTCAGCTCTCAGAGTGATTTACAAAATAATTTTAAAAATTCATGAACCTCCTTCCTTATAAAGTGTTGTTGTGAAGTTGAATATTTTATTACACAAGGCAACCATCATTCACTGCTAGAGAAGGGTATGTGACTGCTGCTTTGAAAGGCCAGGATGCTGGGAGGGTTGGTACTGGAAGGAAGGAGTTCTGGCACTGTATTTAGGGACTAATCACCTCCACAATACTTTCAGACCTGGGACTTTTGAGAAAGGACTCCTGATGTTCGGACCAATCTTTCAGATTTCCTTTCTATGTGCGCACCCTGACTGTGATTTTTTTTTTTCCTTTTTTTTAGTTCCTTTTTTCCCTTATGATTACAAATTCATTCTCATAAATTAGAAGCTGATCTAGTTGGAAATAAAGTTTTCAAGGTCAGGCACAAGTTTTCCACATGGTTCATTGTAATTGCAGCTGCCCACTCAGAGCAGAACCTGGCAGCACAGCTCTACTGAGTTTTGCAGACAACTCCTTCCCAGTCAAGAATAAGCAAACGCAGCAGAATCAAAGAGAAAATAGTTCCTTTTTTGTAGCAGTGAAGTCATACAGGATTGCCTGTTGCTGTGACCCAGCCCACTGCGGGGCTGGGGCAGCGAGATGCCGATCAACCCCGGACCCTCCCGTGGATCGAGTTTCCCCGGGACACAGACTCGCAGGGTGGGTCGATGAGCGGCTCAGAAGCTTAAGCCGCATCCCCCCGGGGCTGTGCCCCAGTCCAAGCTGCCTCCCCCTGTTCGGGAAAATTCTCTCTTACTCGGTTGTTCACTGGTTCTCTGTTATAGCTCCTGCCTCCCCACTTCCCCCGTTGGTTCTTGTTGAATTGTATCCTCCCCCCGGCTTGTAACTCATTGGTTGTTTTCCCCTTTCCCCGCAGTTTTCAAACCCCCTCTAAAACTGAGGGGAAAGCCTCTGGGCGTGATGAAGATTAAGATCATTGTCGTGTTCTGGTTGCTAAACTTCTGACAATAAACCTGTTGGAAGCCAGACCAGAACCCTCTTTCTCTTCGTTTATCTCCGAGCTAACGTGAGCCGATACCATCGGCTCCTGCCGTGTCTCCTCTCCAAAGAAGCCAGCGAGCGCCTTTCCTGATGCCGAGGTCGCTTCTGCGACGCACAGAAGTAACGCAGCTGGACTCCCTCTGATCGAGGGCACACCAGAGCTCATGCCACGAGCACAGAACTGCATTAATTGCCTTTGCAGATAATAGGCCACTAGCTTTGTCCTGAATTTGCAAGGCCTCAGCACCGAGGCCTGTCAGGCCCGTCTGATCTCTTCTTGGTCTGCCTTTGCTTTACTTGGTTTAGCTGGGATGGCAATTTCTGTAATTGATCAGGAGTCTGTCTCTGGTTTACTTTTGTTTGTCTGTGATGGACATTTTTATAGACAGCAGTAGCAAGCAAGTGTTCTGGGTAGAATGGGATATTTATGACTATAAATATCCTGTTCCATCCAGGACAATGATGAAGTATGGAGAAATACAGGCTTGGTATGACAGAAGGAGGAGAAGGAGATGCAGGATGCAGCAGGGAGGGGTGAAAACATGGAATATAGGAGATGGGGTGCAGAATTGACACTGGAGTCACAGCAGCTATAAACAATTCACTAGTGGTCAGTTTGAAAACCTGCAAAATGGTGTGTGTGCTCTTTACCCAAAAGCAAGAATTTGACTGTAACATATTCTACATTACTTTGTGATACTGCACTAAGAAATAAAATGCTTGCCTGCCATGTTAAGAGGTGACTGGCAGCTATGCAAACCTGGCCATAACACTAAAATCCAAAGCCCCCAGGATAATTTAAAAATGACTGCCACATCTCCATGAGTCATGTAAACCCACTTAGCTGCACTGAATCAAACATGTTCTGGTCAACTAGAGCTTGAGCACAGCCGGTGGAACAGGATTAATCATGATAAGGACCATAGGCTGGGTTTTATTTCTTTGTCTTTTATTGAAAAAGCAACCTTTCCCCCATAATTTATTAGTTTAAAGCCTGGTATTGACCTAAGTTTGAGATAGTATTGGTAGAATATAACTCTGTGCCTCTGTGGTTAGTTACAGCACAAACACCTTCACGTTCTCATTTTTCAGCATGTCAGCCCTATGCTTTGGGCCCCATCTCAGCCCCCTCAGCAGCCCATCCACTGGGACCCCCACCCTGGGCAGCCACCCCAGACTGTCACAGACAAGCCCAGCACTCTCCAGGCAGGATTCCCTCTCCCCCAGCTCAGGGGATGGGGACCCTGCTGGCTTAGAGCTCTGAACACTGCATGTTAAGCACTGGAGAACAGCACCTTGGGCAGTGTTCAGGGAGCACCACTGGCTGCAATCTCAGAGTTTCACCAGTTCTGCAGACAAGGTGCTGGTTTTCAGTGGGTCTGTACCTACCTGTGTTTGTGTGCAGCAAAGGGGCTGTTTATGAGCTCTTGTTAACTACTCCAAGAGCTCGGGAGGTGGCACAGTAACATCTGACAATGACCAGAGTCTTCACTTAGTTATTTTGGTAATTCAAACTACTAAATATCCCCTCTAAGGTTTTACTTCATGATTTCTGACCTTTGCAATACCTGAGCTTCAACAGCTAGCCGGAAGAGAGGTGTCTCTCCCAGGGCATGGGCAGCCTGACAGTGCTCGAGGTACTGGGGGTTAACATTTCACACTTGAGAGACCTGGGTCTCCTGCTTCCTGCCAGGAGTGAGGGATGTGGTCTGTATTAGCATCTGATATTGTGGTGAGCTGTAAAAGCAGGGCCTTGGAGTGCCCTGATGCTGACATTGCTCATGGGAGCTGGCAGGTGCTGGCAGGGACACAGCCTCCTGTAATACTGAACAGGATCCCATGGTTGTGGGGAGGTAACAGGAGACAGTCATAAGTCAGAAATCCTGGCTTTTAGCATGTTTTATACAGCACTGATTTCAGCTGCTGACCATTGGCCCAGGCAACCTGCTTGTGAGGATGACAACAAGCCCATTAAAGCATGAGGGGGCTCAGATACCTGCTTACATTTTGCTTTAAAAGGGACAGTGACAACTCACAGGCAGTTACACCATAACTATGGAGGGCAGGAGGTTAGCAACAGGCTGTGAGTACTCTTAACAGGGCAAATGTCCTATCAGGTGGGTAAAACAAGCAGAGAGAAAAGCATCTTAAGTACAGTTTTAGGAGCAATAACACTTTCTGTAGAGAAGACAACAAAATAGATCCTCTGAACATGAAAGAGTGCAGCCAAAGCAGGGCCTGTTGCACTATTGGAGTGTAAGCATATCAAACAAGATATTATTAACCTGGACATAAGCATGCTAAAATAGCATATCTGGTGACAGTGTATAAGTATGCCCTGATGTAACACCATTAATTAAATAAGCAACAAACACAGATTTCTGGAAATCTAAGCAGAAATGTAGAAATAATGTGTAACAGCAAATCAACAATTGGGGAATCGTATGCTTGCACAAATGAGAGTATTGGAAAAAATGTGCATAGAGTAAAATCTGCAAGAAAAGAGGATACAAGAGGGTGGGAAAGTTGTATGGGAAACAAAAAGAAATATATATGTTTTGTGTACATATTTATGTGTGTGTGTGTGTGTATACAGCACACAGAACAAGCAAACAAGATATATGCTGAAAACAGAACAAGTCCCTGTCCCCCTGAAAATAATAAATGGCCAGAAGCAGATTGGAGCTGCTTTTGGAGAGGTGTGGTATGAGCAGAACCACAGGAGTGATTAGAAAAGAAAGATAGGGAAGAGCTCATAAGCTTGGCCACCCTGAATCAGCGTTAACTGCTTGCAGCACCCTCGTGGTAGCTGTACGCTCATGGCTAATTTAAAATAAGATTCTTAAGGGCTAAGTTAGTTGCATATGCAATACAAATTTTTCATGAAGACTAATAATTAACCTATATTGGTGGTGAATGCTAATCTGATATTGTTCTGAAATTTGAAACTGGCCTGATCTCAGTCTTTCAAACACACCCACCACATGACTCTCTGAATTGCCTGGTTAGTGCATGCAAACAGAGAGTATATGTGTGTGTATCCAGTTGCAAGAAAGGAGAGAGAAAAAAATCCAGGAGAGGAGTTGCTCCAGCCTTGAAAGCCAGGTCAGAGGCCCTGGGATATGGCCCATGGCAAGGTCAATTACACAGCTGAGGTAGGCAGGCAGAAAAGATGCACTGCCTTTAAGTACTGACCACAGCCAGCAGCAGGGGCAGCCAAAAACCCTTGTAGTTTCTGATTGGGAATCAAAGGTTTCTCTCCACTCCTCCTTTTTGCCACCAGCTGCTCAGCCCCTCTCCACTTTAGCTACGAGCCCTGTGATGAATGCTGCTCGTTGTAAGGAGCTGTAAGAATGGCACATCCCCTCCCGAGGTCCCTGCAGCTGACACCTTCTGCCCTGTTAGAGACCATACCAGAGGTCAGCCTCTGGAATGCAGCAAACCAATTTGCAGATGGAGAAAGGGAGGGTCAGTGATGCCACAGGCACAAATTAGAGAACTGCATTTTCAAATGCAGTTTCAGGAGTTTCATGTACCATTGTGTCATGTGTAATACATGTGCACTATTTTAAGAGTGTATATTATATATCAAAAACATTTAACATCCCTCTTCAATCCATTCCTCTGCCTCCTTTCTGGTTCCCAGCACAGATTCTGAAACGCTGAGCAGCTGCAGAGATCTTTTAGATAACAGCAATATTCAACCTGTCACATAAATATTCTCATAATTTGTGTTTTCTTTGCAAAATTTCTCTCATCTTTGGCAAGTATGAATTTTTATATCTATAATAGTTTTTCTTTTTTGGTTGCCTTTGTAAGCACTTCTGTTTGAATAGGGAACTGACCAGCAGGACAGCAGTTCTCTCCCTGCACTCTGAGCTCATATTTGTGTTTGGGACACCTTCAGATTACCTGGTGCTACCCCGTGCAGAGTACCCACCTCTCAGACACGTTTGCTCAGCACAGATTTTGTTTTCACTCAAAATGCATGGATGTACTCAAAACCTTCAAGTTCTTCCCACCATGGCTGGATATTATTTTCATTGAGGTCTCAAGCCAGTTAAACTCGTTGGTACCTCTGGGCAAAAGCCCGGGTGTGGCTGACAGGCTGAGGTGGCAGCACCTCTGTAGGGACACGCAGACCCCCACGAGCTGCCAGGGGACTGGAGAGCTCTGGGCCCGTTTCACGTGTACAGATGGTCTGCCTGTGGCCATGATTGCATGGGTCACAAAAATATGGCATTTCTAGGCACCACAGTTAGGGGCAGACATAGGACCCCTCTGCTCTGTAACTGTGCATCTCCAGAGGGAGGGAATGAGTCCCTCGTGTGACATTTCCCTGCATTTGCCTTCCTGACAAACTATTTCGCAAGTGCAGGGAGGAATGCTGCTCTTTATTCAGTCACTTATTACATGAGGCTGTGGTACTGTTTGAATCACAAATTGCATGCTAATGGCCTAATTCATAAACCATTGACATTTTTTATGAGCCCTTAACATTCAAAAGTGAAGAATTTGTGCTCAAAAAATAATTTGCATTGCAAAATTCAATAATTTAGTTTCTCATATTCATTAATGCCTAAGCCCACACCACATAACTTATCCCAGTCTAACTACAGTTCCCAGCACACTGATAAAAACAGGATACACACTAGTTCCCATAAAGGGCTTCTATTTGCAACTAACTCTTTACCTGCACTGATTGATTATAGTTGTAGAGAGGAAAAATCCAGCTCTGCAGCAAGTGTGATGAATGCACTCAGCAATGGCTGCTTTGAAGCTGCTTTCTGCTCTAATCATGTTTTCCTCCAATGGCATTAACTACCATAAAATATGAGATCATAAAGGGTAACGATATCAGACAACAAAATCATCCTGCAGACTGCTCAGTCCCACTGTATTAGGGAAGGATTCATGTTTCATTAATGAAAACTTGCTTTGCTTTTGACCTGATATCACTGGATGTTTCGACTGGATGTCGAAACTAGACAAGAAAACTAATAATAAATATCTGGCTCCTAAATCATCCACAAATTCCTAGTGCTGTGTATCACCCCCTTTTACACAGAGGGAAACTGAGGCATATGCAAAGCAAATAGCCCAATAACTCTCGAAGGATCAGCTGGACCTCCCTGACTCTATCCAGTGCTCAACTGGGGATGTGCACATGCTAAGGTGATTGGTGTTATCTAAACAAGCTTTATAAGTAGCTTTTTGAGCACTGAAAGCAGAATAGGTCTGTCCCTCTGGGCCTCTGTCCTTCCAGGACAAGCCAACATTTGCGGTTGGATGGTATTGCACAGGCACTCTCAGACAGGGCTTTTAAAAGGGGTGTGATTTGGAGGGGTCTCTGCATAAGGTAATGCTCGCATGGGGAACCCAGTCTCCCAAAAAGGATGGTGGTTGCATCCTGGGTGGAGGTGGGAGTCTTTGTTGTAGGTGTCCTTGCAGAAGTGTCTTCAGCTGATTTAAGTGAGACTCCCCAGACTGCTATCACTCAGCTGGCCTGTGCTCCTAGGGGACGGCTCCAGCATGTTTAATTCATTGCCACTGGTATATCTTAACTAAAGATAAAACGTCTTTTAAATAGCTTAACTACATACAAATGACTTCCCACATAGCAACAATTTCTATTATTTACAAATGGTGATGCACAGCTTGATCTCTTCCACAGCAGAAATCACCACGGGGAGTCTCTGGAGGGCAAGGCTTCATTCTCCACCCAGTTTGTTAACTAACACATTTAGGCATTGAGGCTGGGCTAAACACAGCAGGAGCTGCCTGGGGCAACTTCTGCAACTGCCCAAAATTCTGTCCCAGAGAGCTCCTACAACAATAATGCCAACATGTAATTGTGATAGCTCAGTCAATCACCTCCTGTCCAGCTGGCTTGTTGTCCCAAGCCAGTCCCTCACCCCATCTGTGCAGAGACTGCCTGGGCCTTCCCGGGTCACCCAGAGAATCAGTGTTGATGGCACCTAGGTGTGCCCACAAGCACAGCCCCCAAATCCAGCTCCACCACAGCTGGAACTGTTGTATACTTGTCACTGACCTATCCCTTCTGTCCCCCAGCTCTTGCTGCAGCTTTTTGCTGTAAGGTGTTCAGATACCCTTACACCACAGCACAGCAAAAGCTGTAGGCATGCAGCTGCAAACCCAGCGTTACTAGAGTAAGGATTGTGCTCCATCTGCAACAGCATTTCAAATAACAAGCTTTACATGCATCTTGAGGGTTTTTCTGTTATATTTTTATTCAGTTCTAGTAAAGAGAAAATGGTAATTGACAGGATAATTCACCAGCATCTGTTCCATCCCAATATAGGGTCTGAACTTACATGCATTTGAAGCCTTCTCCACAATACACTAGAGAAAGACATGGTTATTCTAGATCAGTGAGTGCTTTCCAGTGTCATTACCATGTTGAAAGTGACATTTATGCAGTCTCTTTTTTGAGTTGGCCCTGAGGTTGCCGCCACAGCATGGGAAGTGCAACATCAGGAATCACATAGGCACATCCTTTTGGCATGGTCTGCAGGACTCTGGCATTTTGCTGTATTGTTTCTTTCTTATTTTAGGTCAGCACCTAATGTTCCTTTGGAATATTGGTCTCTTTTGAAATCCAGTAGCTGAAGATGCTGATAATTAATAAAGAAGCAGCTACAATATATTTGCAGAACTTCCTGCCCAAGGTTGGCTATTAAACAGACCTGAATCACAATTCCATAATTATGTGATGGCAAAGGCTTTGGGAGCTGCTGAACCATGGACACTTCAATTTTAAAGGTCAGATGAAATGCTGATTTGCTATAAAACAAATCAATACACAAAAAAAAAGGTTGAAAAATGTGAACGTCCACATTGCCAGTAGAAAACACATGAATTTGAGACTGGCAGATAATGTACGTGTAATAAGTGGACGTCACTTTTTCCTGCCTTTGCCAAAGCTAGAGCACCATGAGGCCTCAAGGACAGTTCTTCCCACATGGCACTCAGTGTTTGCAAGGAGGCCAGAGTTGGTACCCAACAGTCAAAGGTCCCTTTGACCATTAGGTCAAAGAATTGCAGAAGCTGCCTTTGGAATTCTCCACACAAAGCACATCCCAGTGTAGCAGGTGTGGGCATTCTCAAATCCCCAGGCAAGCTCTCTTGTTTGTTGCCCTTCCACCGTGTGAACAAGATGCTAATGACACATTTATACATCTTTTAGTGATTCCTAAGTTCCCAAACCCTTAAACTGTGCTGCACATGTTCTTTTAAAAACATCCTGTCAAACTAGAGAAAGTAGCATGGAGTGTTGGCAGTTCAGGCAGGCCCTGGTGAGGTCTGCTCATCCCAAGGCTCTGCTCCTGTTTGGTTACACCACAAGCAGAGGATTGCTTTACTCCTGCAGTGGAAAAGCTGGCACACATAGGAACAGCAATCCCCCTCTCACACCCTCTGGGCTCCCAGCTCCTGCTCAATGGTACCACTTTCCCCATCCCTGGAAACTGCTGTCTTACTGGGACTCTCCAGGTTTGGGCAGGAGTTAGTGTCTGATTAAATCTAAGATTCTGTAATTTGTCTTATGGAGCTAAAGATAATTTTTAAACTGTAGTTGGGCACCCTTAATATTTTATGCACAGCCATGCCTATCTCAGATTTCAGAATTGACACAAAAACCCCCATGCAAGTCTGGCTCCAGTGAAAGCTGAAAGGTTGTAGTTCTTTTAATTGCATAATTTTGGCAACAAGAAGGGTGGAAGCTGCTTGAGGCATTTGAGTGGTCTTGGGTCAGTCATATTTTTCTGCTTTTCTCTCTAGCTATAAGCTCTTGAAAACATTAACTGAGAAATGAGAGCTGATCTCTGAGTGTTCATATGATGTACTATTTAAAATAGTTTATTTATTTGGAATTTTAATTTTTTAAAATGAACAAATTAATAAATCTTTTTGAGTTCTAGAAAATAAGATCTTCATAAGCAGAAATGGCCAGATCTCAAGTGCCACCAGCTTAACAATACAATCCTAAAAGGTGGTCATTCTGATTTTGAGCAATACTTTATAATTTATCTGTGAGGACCAAGTAATTGTGTGACATAAATGAAGGTACGTCAGTGGAGTTTTTCTGACCAGTATGAACTTTAATTTTTCATAGGCACATTTCAACATGTCCTCCTGCAAGCTGGAAGCTGTAATTATGAGTCTGCCTTTTATAAGACAGACTATATTTCCCTTAAAAATGCATAAGCCTCCCTATTATTGCTACACAGCAGATGGAGTGGCAGAACAGAGCTGCCTTGTGGATTGTTAAACCAAACCGTTGCTAAGAAAAAAACACCACTGAAGACCAAGATCAGCAATCATTTCAGAAAAACAGGTTCCTGTGCCCCTCCAATATATTTCTATGTTACCTCCATAGCAGAGACTGATGAACACATGTATTTGTATGAAATGCAGAAGCAGCATGAGCTTAATGTTACAACTGCTTCTAAGTGGAGTTTGCATTTGTAATTTAAAGTTGTTTCAAAGTAGTGAAGGGAACTAGGGAGTTGTTTGGGGCGATAGAATATAGAGGATCATTACAAGCACTTGCAGTTCATATTTTGCTTGAACTAATTCTTCCTGATATTTTAATATCAAACATAACCCATGCCAGTTTTATATCTCAAATATATTTGGTATTTCAAAAAATAATTAATAGTGTCAGTTTTATTAATGTGTTAAAATATGAATTAAAAACATGACAAATCAATGGGAAACAGCAGTCTGTTTTAATGAATATTTCATACTGTGCATCAATAAATCATAGATCAAAGGGAATGGAGCACATTCTGCGATACTACTTTTCTGTCAGTGTGGGGTTACTAAAAGTTTTACAAGTTGTTTTGGCACTTACTTAGTTGCACATTTGAATTAACATTTTAGGAGGGAAATAAAAAAGTTATGGCACTGAATCCCAGAAGAGTCTGGTGTTCAAAAGAGATTGTCCTGCTTCCTTATCGTTTCATTGCTTTAGAAGGTCTGTGGCTGACCACAGAGTTGCAGGTCTATGTGCTGTGTGCAGGTGTCTTGCTCTGCCTCCCCAAACCAGGCTTTTCCCAAGCTTCCCACATGGGCACTGGCAGAAGGTGAAACTTCTTAACAAAGCCTCTTGACCTCCTTGTCCATCTTTGTGGCAGATGTGCTGCCTGTGGCTTTGAGTTGTGCAGATCTTTGTGATGTCTCTGTTTTGCCAGAGCATTTAGGGGCTCAGATACAAGTGCCTGTCTTATCAACTGTGTGTGCACAGATTCAGCCCTTCAGATCCTTTAATGATGTATGTTGTATAAATAGAAAACTTGATCTTTTTTATATCTGAAACAGGAACCAGAACTGCGTAGAAAATAAAAGATTCAGATACTCAGGCCCTTTGCTAAACTTTCAGTTCAGTGATTGATCGGCACTAGGAAGTTCCCTGGAGATGGCGATATGGCCGAGGCAACTTCTCTGGGGGAAGCTGCTCATTCAGGATCTCAGGTTTTTTCTAACCACAGAATTAAACTCTTTTAGGCTACAGAAATTACCTTCAAACCAGGAGCAGAACTGACACCTGCAGCAATGCATACCTGAGTTCATGTAAACAGTGACTGCAGTGGACAAACCTGTCTTGTTTGTTCTTCAAGACCTCAAGATTCATCCAGTCCTCATAATGTCAGTGCAGCTGTCAGACACAGTTCTCTGCATTTTAAGTAAGAAATTCCTGATTTGCCAAGGATCTCATCAGTGTATTAGAAGCAGCATCTAATAGAAATAATTGATCAATCTAGTAGGCCTATAGCTTTCTCATGTAGAGACAAATATTGGAAGCGAACCTCATTCTTGTTCATAGATTCAGCAATGAAATTACATATAAACATGGTTCAGGTGTGAAAGAATTTACCCTTGGCTAGTGTTTGTCTCTTTGATCTTCTATAGCTCTCAATTAAAAGAAATGCCTGGCCCCTCCAAAAGAGAAAGTGAGCTGCCTTCTCTCAAGTCTCCTAGTTTTCATTTTTATTTTCTACAAGAGGAAGAGTGCTGTTTGCATAGTGCTGTAAGATAAAAGGAGGGTAGGATGAAGTTGTCCATACTACTGCAATTGATAGTAATTGGTCCTGCTGTATATCACTGATCTAAGTAACAAAAACGTGGCTTAACTCAGAGTGGCTCAGACTTGGTGCTGTACATTCACAAACCCCCAAACTGAGAATCATATGTGTGATTCTAGTCAGACCGCTTTATCAAGATCATATTTCTGGAGTAAGAACAAATGCATTTTTTTACATTGAATTAATTAAATTCATGGCAATGCTAGAGTCCCCTAGCAAATCTGACACAGGAAAATTCTGTCCAGCTTTGATGCTTTTTTGTTTGCTTGTTTTATAGTAGTATTGATGCAAATCCCCGATTATACTACAAATTGTCTTTATAGTAAAGTAAAATTCAGGAAGCCTGACAAATGCCAAGTAAACTTACGAGCAGAGGGAGAGGGGTGGCAGAGGCTGATATCATCAGTCCTGCACTGGGGGCTGCCCCAAACCTTGGCTGAGGAGCCAGGGTGATCTGCAGAGGGGACAGGGTAAAAATAAGGTATAAGAAAGCTTTAACCAGAGACAAAGCTGGGGTGTTTTCAGTGTAAGCCATGCAAAGGTTACCACTGTGCAGTGAAATGCAAGACTGGTTGGAGTGAATGACACGTGCATCTACACATGGACTGACAATATCTCACTGTTGGTGGCTCATCAGGTATGGAAATGCAGGAGTCCTCCCGTGGCTGCTTGTGATCTTGGCGGGAGAGGTGTTTCCCAGTGGGTTCAGACCACTCCTGTTGGACTGTCCTAATGCACTGCACTGCACACAGAGAGGAACAAACTCTGCTCATCCTCGGTGTCACCCAGCAGCCACCAGCCCCATTACCTCACTGCACCCCCTCGAGCTCTCAGCTCAGCACCATCATGGTCCCAGAGCTTCTGACCCATGTCTGCAGAAGATGGGAGAACAGCAAAGATGGGCACAGATTTCCTGCAGTCTGCCAGGCAGATATTCCCACGCAGCATATTTATCTGCGTGATACCACCAGCTCCCTCCCTTTCTCTAATAGAAGACCAGAGAGGATTACACACATTCATTTAGTTAAAGATGCAAGGCTATTCACAGTAATTAGCTACCACTAATTAAGTAGGGAGATCAGGGATAGAAATGGAGACAGAAGTCATTCAGGGTATAACTGCTGAGTGAGGTGATTTTGCTGTACTCCACTGATGTTCCACAAGAACGATAAATCCCCAGATCTCTGCAGTGGGCAATGAGGAGTTTAAGCCTAAAAATTATTATACTAACGCCAGAAAAGGCTACAGGACGTCTTTGAGAGTGTAGATAATGGGGTCTGTCCTTTTTACCCTCATCTCAGAGACCAGGTCACAGTACTGTGTCCTGCCCCACTGATTCCTCCAGGAGAGCCCCAGCAGTGTTGTAACATGGAATTCCCATGTAATCCCAGCTAACAGAACAAAAACCCAACCAGAAAGGGGAAAGCCCTCTTGACCAGCAGCACAGTGAAAGCAAACTCAGTCTTTGAAGACAGAACTGGAATGCCAGAATGTGCAGAGATTAATCTGAAACTAATACCAATTGCTTCCTATCGTGTTCAGTATATTTGACATAATTACCTTAAGAACAGCCTCAAAGTGTTATATTGTTAAAGCTGCCAGATGGAAGACATGCTCTGCTGATAGCAAGCATATCAGACGATGATATTGAAGAGACTTCTGAAGAGTTTTAATTAATCTTTCTCTCTTTTTTTATATAATTGACATTACATTGGGCTCATTTGTTCTGTGGGACCCAAGCACTTGGCTCCTGGTTACAAGACTTTAATGGATAAAGGTTTCCCTGAAGAGAGCTAATAAAAGTCGAGGCTCTCAGCTTTTATGAAAATGACTGCAGGTTACCTTAAAGAGAAGATGGTTTCCTCCACTATGTGAAGCAAAACTTCATAGATCAATGTTGACATAAGATGGTGCTTAAATGGGTAATTTTTTTCCAGGCGTTTATCTTCTCTGGCTGAGACCCATTATTTTATTGCCCCGGTTGGAAACCACCACACTGCATGACACAAGCATGGTTTTAATTAGTCTGAAAAGTTTTAATTGGGAAACAAAGAGAGATATCTTATAGATTGTTATTGCAACCTTTAATTGTCTGACTCGAGAGACCATTAATTATCTTGATGGGGAGATGACACACCTTTTTGAACTATGACACCCATATTTACAGCACCTTTTACAGAATACAGTACCTGTTGACTTTCTTCCAGCCTTTCATTAAGGAACTGCTGTGATAGGAATTAACTACAGTAATTCCATTACAAAACCTGCTGTCCAGTGGAATTTTTCTGGAAGATTAGATTTCTGAAAGGGAAAAAGGCCATTTAAGCTAAGCATTTCCTCAAGGCTCAAAGTAAATAACCGATGAAGAAGGTCAGAATGAATTTAGAACTCTTAAAGGTCTGCTGTACACTTGCATGCAGTGTGCGAAAAATAAACAGTGCAGCTTTCCAGTACAGTGATTTTTATTGTTTTAAATGTTTCACATTTCAGTTTAGGGGAGAGATGAGAAGCACAGAGGACAGAATCTGATCAAAATGATTTTACTTGGAGGAAGAGCAGCATTTTAAGCAGACATTTCAAGGTTGAAGTGATACTGGTAGCAGTTGCTTGGCATTAACAACAAAGAAAATACTTGTTAAACCCATTGGGGCAGAACAGCAGAGAGAAACTTGTGACCTGGGGTTCAGCTCTTGCCACAGTGCATTCACCATGTGTAGGGAGGGTGCAGAGCATGGGGCTGGGTATATATTGTGTCTGTTTATTATTAGCTCTGTACTGGTATCCACTGTCAGTCTGCAGTGGGTGGCCCTCACTGCCTGCTTTCAGCTCCTCTTTTGCAGCAGAGATGTTTTCAGGACCTGGTCATTTTTAGTGGTTCTATAATTGAGTCTGTATTGAGTAAACTAGTTGAGAGACTTTTAACCTGACTTTATATTGCTTACTGGAAATTCAGAAGATTACTTTAAGCTGTGTTAATATAGTTGTATTGGGTTTTTTTTCCTGGAGGTCAGCAGTACCTACTCTGTTTCTGTGCAAGGAAATTAAAATATTCCCTGGGCTACCACAGGCTAACTAAATACTGAGTTTATTTTAAAAGTATAGCCAGGTGACTGACCTCTTTTTTTGACCAGGAGCAGGTGGGCAAGTGAAGGCTGGAGCTTTGATTCCATACAAACCTCCTTCCCTACCAAGCTTCAGCTAATACAGATCAGTGGGAGACAATATTGCACTCCTGCTACTGGGGCTGGAGTAATGAGGAAAAAGGGTTGTGTCTGAGTCATGGAACCTCACAGGTGTTTCACAGGGAGTTGCTCTGAGATGGAGCTAACAACACAATTGACATTATTGTGCCTTTCCTGCACACACCAAGAGAGGCAAAGCTAATCAAAGTGACCTGAACATATGCTGTATGCTAACCAAGGGGGCATGCCCAGACAAAAACCACAGAAATGGATTCTCCTTTGTGTGTGTGCTCTCTCTGACCGACCTACAAGTGGGGAAACAAAGTTTTAACAAGTACTTTCACTTGGGGAAATCTTTCCACAACTACAGAAGTCGTTAGGCTTCATCTGCAGTAGCTACAGTCACTGGAAGCAAAGTGGCCATCAGCGATGCTGGAATGTCTCTACAGCAGAGCTTTTGCAAATTAAGAGTCTGATGCTGCATACTGATTGAATGCTGCAACTACTTCCCCCTTCTCTGTCCTTAATTTCTTCTTCTCTCAAGCTGCTGTCAGGAGTAATCCCTCTTCTAATATACTGAGATGGGGAAAATCTCTCTTCAGGGTTTTTCTGGTTGGTTGTTTGTTTTTCAATTAATCTCAGGGAGGGCTGTGCTGGATTGGTGACATTGGTTTGCTCCTTGCATGTGCAGCTGTGGCATGTGCAGAACGTGCTGAGGGCAGGATGTGCACCAGAGGGAGAATGTCCCTGTAGTAATGGTCATTTAGGCTTGACATCAGCTCCAAAAACATACATGTAGCTGTGTTATACTATTTTTAAAAGTCTGTTCACCTGATGACGAAAAAAATACCATTCTGTGAACAACTTAAGCAGTTTTAAAATGTAATTATTGCCTGAGTGCATCTAACAATGATGGCACAACTCAGGTACCACAGTGACAACTGAATGTGTCTTAGGGCACTGGCATGTGCAGGGCTACATATATATTAGTATGAGGAAAAACTAGTGTACAAATTTAATGTAATAAGCTGGATATATAGCATAATTCTTATTTATTGTTGTTATTTTAATTTTTTAAAAATTTTTATTTAGTTTTATGTGTTCAGATGTAGTCGACTTTCCTACCTGGAAAAGGAGCTGAATGAGCAAGGCCAGCCTGAATGCCTTAAACTTTTGGGGAATTTTCTCTCTTGGAAGCCAGTGGCAGCTTCACATCTTCATATGAATATGTGATCAGGAGTATGCCAATTTAATTCATTGCACTGGAAATACAGCTATTATTTCAGATTTATCTAAATAGCAGGGTGTTGTAAAAATTCATTGGAACCAAAATAAGTGGAAGAAAATGTAACTTGGTTTGTAATTATCCTAATACTAAGTTTTGATACATTCTTCAGAAATTCTATTTAATGTGTCTCGTTTAACTGTTAGTTTTATTAACTGCCTCTTAAATGTTTAATTTGAGGGGTGCAAATAAGAGCAGAGCACACAGTGAAGGCATCAGCATGAATAGACTCCCTGGTTTTGCATTCAAGTCAGTGCTGTAGGCAGGAGAGTGCAGCAGGCTGGACGGCAGGAACGCTGTAATTAGTGCAAACTTTAATCACATGCTGAGCCACTTTTAATGGTAACAAGCATTAACTGTATGAATTGATGCAAACTCAGCTCCAAAGCCTGATGTCCCCAAGATGACAGAAAAAGTGCATGAGAAGCTGCAGGTGTCAGTGGCTGAGTTTCAGCTGCGTGGGGATGAGCCCAGACTCTCTGCTGACCCTGAGCACAGGTGCTGCTGCCGGAGAACTGAACCTTCATCTCCACTCTTCTGGGCAAAGAGGAGCCCAGACTCATGCAGGGATTTCTTAGGCCTCAGGGGCACTGTGATAAAAATTCAAAAGCTTTGAAGGGTCTTCCTTTTGACACCTCTTTCTCTTCTGACTTTTGTTGTGGTTTGTGTGTTTGCAGGTGGTTTTTAATATGTTAAGACCTTATGCATGAATTGAGATTTTTTTTTTTCTTGTACTTTAGTATATCAGGAATTGAAAATATCACTGATAACTCCAATATTTGTGGGTTTTTCCTTTTGTAAGCAATTTTGGTTGTTGCTACAGATGCATCACAGAAATAAAAATTACCACTTTTAGTCACTGGTGAGTGAGAGGAAAGATGAAGAAGATTCTTGCATAGGTGTAGTAGGAAGTAGTTTAGGATTAGAACCACATTGTTGAAAAATATCCTCACCTCTCATTCCTACTTGCACTTGCCAGTTCTTGTCTAAAGACCAATAAAGCCAATGGAAATATTCTCCCAGATGTATTTGACACCAAATAAATTTGTGGACCTGGACTTTCAGAGGACCAAAACTAGATGAGGAAAAATTAATCTGGTTTTTATTTTCTTCAAGTTTTAGAATGTAGATGCCTTTTTTGAAGTGTTTAGAGCCGAGAAGGCACACAAGCAGCTGTGCTCTAAGAGCACGAGGATCCTGCTGTCTTTGATAGGGTTCCTTGCTCACCTGAAACAAAGAGCTTTGCTAATCAGGGGAAAATGTGAGTGACTCATTAAAGTCTGCTCTGAGAGGGTGAAAGGCTCATGGCTGTGCAAAGCTTCAAAGTAAAGTCTCAGTTGTATTTAAGATGCTCATGGCATGAGCACACACTTTTGGTTTTCTGTACCTTTCCTCTCTGTCCCTTCATTTTTCACATCAGCAATAGCTGCTGATTATTTGAATATCCTCTCTGTGTTTTTCAGGGAAGACAAAACTCACCATTAGGAGCTGAGTCTCCTGAGACTAAAATCCCAAAGAGCCATTGAGTACAGCAGAATTAAATTATGTGAGAGATGATCTTAGGCACTGGAAATTTCTGTGCAGAGCTTCATAAAGAACCATGAAAGGGGAAAAAAGTAACAGCCAAGCCAAGTTCAATATAAAATGAAGCCTTCAGTATTTGGAACCATTTGATTCCTACCTCTGAAACTCCACCACTGCTTTCTCCTACTGGCTGAAAGTGGACTCCAAGTTCCAAACATCTTTAGTGCCAGGAAGGGCTCATGGTCCTAAGACAGCCAGAATGGTGGGGTTTGTTATATTTGTACCAAAACTAGGTTTTAAACTGGATTTTCAGTGAGCATTCTCAAATGAAGGACTCTGTCAACAGAGAGAAACATAGTCGCCAGTTGATAAAATGAAGTCCAAATGCAAGGCAAAAGTTTGGGACACCCAGAAGCTTGATGCATTCTGTTAAATTTCTGTGCACCTATCCACAGAATGAAATAATTTGGCTGAGATTATCAAGTGACTCCTTTGTGCTCTGAACGGGGCTGAAACTCCCTCATTTCCCAGGCTGGCTCTGGCACATGCCTCCATGGGTTTGTCACTAGGTTTGCTCGTTCCTGAAAGATGGGTAATGCAGTTATCCCAACACATTGGGATGCTGACAAGCAGCGTCAAATCTCATGATAGCATATAATGATTCTCATTTTCAAACAAGAAAGAGAAATGGTTGTTATTGGAAAATGTTGTTAGATTTTTGTATTAAATCTTGCATAGTAACAGTATAATTATAATGTGTCATCTCTGTCTCAGTAATTTGACAATTCAGTTCTTTTTTGGGGGGCAGATGGCCTACAACATACCATATTTTTATAATTAGTTTATTCTCTGCAAACTCAGTATGTAATTACTCCCTCATTCATTACTAGTTTCTTTGAAATCTTCCTTTTCAAGAACTAATAAATCCTCCAACACAAGTGAAGCTTAAATTTTTCTTTGTACTCTTCTCTATCCTCTCTAAGGAGCTTTAATATTTACCACCCTGGTTATTTCACACTCCACATTACTTTAAATACATCTTCATCCTCACTCTCTGTATAACACTTGGCCACCTTTCTTTTTTACCCCCTTTTTTAAAGAATAGAGAACTTTAAGATGAAGTTTTCTTTCCAGGAGAGTTAGGCACATAAATAAGCAGAGTCTAAAATGCAAGGAGCTATAGGTAGATATATATATCTGTGTGCTACATTCCAGTGTGTGATGTGAGAGCACTGTACCTCCCAGTGCCAGTGCAGCAGGCATCTGTAGAAATAAAACCACGTCATTTATTTTTTAGCATTTGAATCCCTGCTGCAGTACTTAGTTTGTTTTAAATTGTTTTAGGTAATGACATAATCTTCTGACAATAAAGTGTTTTTCCAAATCCAGAACCTCCTATGTGGTTGCAGGTGCTTCAGACTATCTCAACCACTCCTTTGAGCCCAGCTTAAAGCTATGCTATGAGCTCTGCTCCCCAAGAACAGCCTCTTTGTTGTGATGCTTCTCTGGGTACTGCCTGTGGCCTGATGCTGCTGCTCCAAAGTGCTTCCCATACTGAAATCACAGGCTCGGCTTTTCAGTTTACCCTCTGAATAAATCAAGTCTTTAACAATAAAATAGCACAAACAAGCAAATTTCAGGCAAAATTTGGCTTTTTCTATCCCTCTTCCTTTTAGGTAAGGTTATGTTCTGTCTAATTTCAGACTCACACGTTATCTTAGATTTAAACCATATCATGGAGGCTGAGATTTTCAAAGCAGCTTAAAGGATTTAGAGACATTTTCCATTCAAATTACGGATCTTTCTTTCAAAATCCTTTTCATCACTATGTCTTGGTGTTTTTGTAGTTGTTCTTTAAGCAGTGCTTCCCTTCAGTCACGCAGAAATTCTTTGTGCTGCTACTTAATGTTCCCCAAAAGGGCAAAGAGGAAAAGGAGTGGGAGAATGGGAATGCTGTGCATTGCATTTGCTGCCTGCAGCATCTCAGTGGCTGAGCAGCGCTGCTCCAAAGTGCTTTAAAATCCCCTGTGCCCCATGTGACACTGACTTCAGGTGTTCTCCTGCATCCAAGTCTGTGGGAGAGTGAAAAAACTTCCCAGGATTTAAGGTGGCAGCTTCCTCTCCTGCTGCCTAATTTAGTCACTGTCATTATCAGCTCTTCTTCTGCCGATTTCTTCATCCCTTTCCTGCCTGAAATGGGATGCAGATTCCTGCAGCTGCTGGTGCCTGTGCCAGGGCCCCTGAGCCCCTCAGTGGCAGGGAGGGAGTGATCCCACCCTGGGCACTCAGGGCAGCTCCAGCTCCCCAGGATCCCCCGGAGGCTGCAGGCAGAGCCCACTCCTGACCTGGCACCAAGGGGCAGCACCCAGAATCCACCTAAACTTGCCAGCAAGGTGGGCTACGAGCCTATGCCAGCCTTAGGAGCCAAAGGGGTGTCACTTCTTCTGCCCCTTTTACAGCAACGCTGCTTCCCACCCTCTCTTGTGGTCCCAGGCAAGAAATGAGGCATTGCTTTCCACATGGCCCTTGCTTTCTACTCTGCCTGCACAACACAAGCTCCTGAAAACAAATATGTTATGGGGAGCTGTCCTCTGCACCAGAACCGATGGCTGTAGGGGGAATTTGTTGCAAATGTTTGACTTGTAAGAGATGGCTTGTGGTGAGCTGTATGCCATTGGAAATTCAGATTTTCATAGGTCAGAGTAGCCTCACTACATGATATCAGTGACCTGTTTGGTTCAGAGATTATCTTTGTGGCTCTGGCACATATTAAGAACTGAAAGAAGAAAACATTTTCAAAAAACCTGCACACAAAAGAAAATATTTTACATTTGCTAAAACTTTTGCTGTAGAGCTTGAGACTTGACACAGCCTAAATTAGTTTAGATTTTTTTCTTTCTTTCTGATTTTGGCTGTTTGTGTAACCATTAGCGTTTCAAATCTATAGAAATTTTAAACTTAATTATGTAGGTGTCCAACTTATTTTAAGATGTGTTATATATATTAAAATCAATCACTTTCAAAATTAATACATCCTGCTGCAGTGGATATCTAAGACTAGCTGAAAACTTAGTTTAGAGGATTTTGTCTTCCTTTAGGTTCAGTGGATGTCTTTGTTTCCACAGGGAAAGTGTCAGAAGTGTCACACCTACTGAAGGTACAGTGCCAGCACAGCCCACCCTTGGCAAAGGGACAGGAAAACACCACCACGGAAATAGGAATGTGCATGTAATTCTTGTATGTGTGCATGCAGTATACAAATACACCAGCTGGAAAGGTTCTGTCCAAAACTCTTCATGCTAAATGGAAAAATGGCCAACAGCCAGAATAAACAGCTACCAGGGATTTATAATATTAAAAAAAAAAAAAAAAAAAAAGAGTAGAGATGGGACACATAGCACAAAATCAGCAGGAATGAGTGACTTTTCCAGAGCATCACATTCAAAAACCTCCCCCAGTGTGTTTCACTTTTTGATATATGAAGAATCCCCACTGGAATCTGGAATCTGGTGGTTTGTCTGGGCAGGTACTGTTCTGCTGAAGGGAGAGCATGAGCTTTTTATAGAGACTACATTTTAGATCCTGTTGAGTCACAAATAACTCTTCAGGAGCTACTGTTTTACTCTCTGCTTTTTGTAAAGCAGCTGGGAAAAGCACAGGATGAAATGCTGAGACAGCTTATCTGAGTCAGACCAAACTATCTAAAATTTGCCTAAATGAAATAAGAGCCCTGATGATGGAGTTATTCCCACTTGACTCGAGTCCCCTGCCTCAACAGGAGCACAGCCCTGCCTGTGACTTTCCAGACCCTGGTCTGAGTTTCTCAGAACCATTTGTGCCAGTCAGCCCAGGCTGTGCCCTCCTGAGAGCTTTTCCCCACAGGCAAAACTTGACCACTCTGCTCAATTTAAACCAAAGTACCCTTCAGTGCTCTGTGCATCCTGATCAGTGAATACCTGCTGCACTAAGGGCAGGATGGCTGTAATTGTAGCCAGGACCTTTAAGGAGCTGTATTTCTTTTATGAACCCATTATAAACCCCGCATTAAAGCACATTTTTTTGCTGTGATGTTTCAGTTTCAGACCATTTCCTCCCAAATTGTAAACATGCAGCTCCATGAGCAGCACAACTAATGAAGCCTGCTTTTCAATAGATTTATATCTCATTGGCTGGATTCCCTGGTGTCCAGGACCATGCAGGCTCCTTCCCAAGCTTTTATTGCACTGTCTCATTCCTGCCCACCTTCTACGCTTTCCCCTTGTGTAGGAACTCTTTGTGTCTAACAAATGGAGCGTCAGGCTGTAGTTTTCCCCTTAGCAAGATCTCTTTCCTCAGTGAGGTTTCCTGTACTGGAGACTGAGAGGACTTGATCTGATAGCCCTGCTCCTGGTGAGTGTGGATCAGAGCAGTTAGTGGGCTCAGAAGGTATCAGGAGCAGATGAACATGCACAGACATAACTTCAAGAAGCCAAAAGGAAAACACAATTTTTTTTCTCTCTCTCCTTGTTTTTTTGGTTTTTTTCCTAATTCCAAATTTGTTCCCTACCCAAGTCTTTGCCTCCCTGATGGAGGTTTAGTGCTGCAGTAGCAGTTACAGTGCACAGAACAAGGCACTGGTGCAGTTGTAGGGAAAAATGTACCAGCCTTGGCCCTCCTTGAAAGCTGAATTCAATTATTTGTTGATAAAATCCCCTTGACAGGTAATTTGCTTCAGTATTTAGCTTCTGCAGTGCAGTGTAACGTGGTGTTGGATATTGGAAGGAGAAAGAGATATAATGGAATACACTTTTTTTCTCTTTCTAAACTGCACAGGCTTCTTTTAATTTATTTTTTTCTTTCACTATATTGAAGCTTTCTAAAAATCTGCCAAGTTCATTGTCAGTATCTGTTTTAAAAGCCTTACAAAACACAGATAGATCCTTAAGTTCCTTTCAAATTAATTGTAATATTGGAAAGTTTTTTCAGAGTTTTCTAGTATTTTCAGGAAGAAAAAGCTGAAAATCAAACAGGAATTTGTATGCTCACATAGTCTCTGTGCTTTTAATGGTTACTACCAACTATGATCACCAGGGAGACAGTGAATTCAGTGAAATTTATTCCAGTAAATATCTAACAAAATACCATCTATTATTAGATAGAATATGGGGTTTTTTTCTGCAGAAAGATCCACACATTAAAATTTGTCTGTCGTCAGGTCCTTTGCTAAAAAGGACAAGGTGATTAGAGGTGTAACAACCTTTACTAGCAGGAAATATGGATGACTTATCTATAGAGAAAGTGTCATCTTAATCGATACCCATTAGCATTCAGCCCAAGCTTACAGAAGTCAGTAGAAAACCTTGCACTAATTTTTCTGGGGTTTGTGCCCACAGCCCACTCATGGACTTTTTATAAGGGGTGCTATTGTAGATGTTCTGTCCCACCAAAATGTTGAATCCTTTCCTGAAATCCTCTAAGATAAATTATACCTGCCTGTTCCTTGCACACTGCTTGAAGAACAGAGCTACAGAACGTTTCTGTATCATCTTTGATCTCTAAAATTGAACAGACAGCATCTCAGCAATAATCATACTCATGAGATTCCTGATACTTCCAGATTTTTACCTGGATGGAAGAAACTGCACTTTGCTTTCTTGTCCATCTCTGTAAGGATTTAGCTGTATAACTTTCAGACCAAACCTTGGAGTAAACTCTGTTGGAATTTAGCATAGATGTGTGAATGGGGTTTTAACTTTTCTGTGTCGGTTTGTTGAACTCATTCAGACATCCCCAGCTGTTAGGAAATGCAAACTGCTTTGTGATCTTCTCAATAAACCTTGACATCGCATTTAGCTTTTGAGGATGATGAGACAAGCCAAAACATGAGGGAGTTGGTACAGCTGAAAATGCTGCACAATTTGCAGTCTTTGCTCGAAAGGTAAAACATCCAAATCCATATATCCTTTACTGAAGTGCTGTATTTACCTTGGTGTGACCATTCCAAAGGGAAGGTCTGGTGTCACCTCTGCTTCCTGCAGAAATGAAGTGCACGAGCTTTATGTCATGTACTCTACCCATATTGATTAACAGATTCCCTAAGAAGCAGAATAATATTCTTACAACAGCTCATTGACAAAGAAATGGACTTCTGGGACTCCCTGCAGCATGTAACCTGAAATCCATGACCAGTCACAGGATCCAAAGATGGATCCAGCATTTTCTGGAGTAAGGGATATTATAAGAGCAAGTACTGTAACCTAGAGAGGTTTTACTGCCATTCTTTTGACATCAGACTATTGCACTGGCTTACAGGATCTGAAGGGTTGTGTAATGCCTTGTTCTAACAAGCTAGTGGGGAAAACATACAGGAAAGTGAGGTTGATCCAGTTCCAACGAAATATGGATGAGAGGATAGTACATGTTGTATATACTATCCTCTCATATCCATATATACTGATTTGAGTAAATCAAAAAACATTCCAGGATTCCATTCCTTAAAATGTGTTTTGGGAGAGGAATTTAAAAAGTAGTGTGATGTAAAAAAAGAGTAAAGCCAAGGCAGATTGTCATTTGGATTAAACTGGCTGAAATAAAAGTAGGTACTCTAATTAGCCACTGCCTTCATTAGCCTTCTTCTGAGACTGGTGTTAAAAGGGGGGAAAATGTCCTGTAGCACCTGCATGCCCTTCTGCCTTGCTGATCATGTGTCTAGGAAAGAAGCCATGTCACCTCCATTGCTAACCATTGTCATAAGGATTTTTCTGTCTCCAAGTCCGGGCTGCCGTTTGTCCCACTGGCCCCACAGCAGCACTGGCTCCCTCACAGCCAGAGCCAGGCAGACACTGCACATATTGAGTGCTGCCTCTCCTTGCTCCTGAGGAGCCAAACCTCATCCATCACCCACAGTTGCCTTTTCCTCCATGCTATTGTCTGCCAGCCCAAACCAGAAGCACAACCACCCTGCTTCTCCAGCACCGAACAGCGTTTGGTGACTCTGGCCAATTATTTGCACTGCCCCAAAGGAAACTAGTAAAAATCATCTTTGGAAGCAGACAGATTTTGCTTGCTGTCACCAGAAAGGTTACTTTCTTTAGTCTCTGAAGGCTTTGGTGGATCAATTCTTGTGCATGGGAAAATAGATTAGAAACACGCCGTCAGGTACGCTGTGCACAAGATAGACAGATGGAGACAGTGGTATCTATCTGCTACAGGGAATTGTCACAGGGGCACAACTCATCACACTGGTTCTTAGAGGGCTTAATATGCTGCTGGTAAATAATCTATTTTTTATTACCTCACATCCCCAGATTGTCAACATTCTCAGCTTTTTTGCCACAGCTAATTAGACAGGCAAAAGCCTTATAGCCTAAAGAACAAGTCTGAGCTAAGCACCTGCCAAAATATCTGACTTTTTTTAAGAACTGGAATGTCAAAGAGTGAAGGGGCTGCAGATCACATTTAAACGCTTTGAGCATCAATAAGATGATTAGACCCATGAGGCAAACGTTCAGAATTTCTCTCAGACTCACCACTGAGAGAAGGCAAGATAAAACTCTGATAGATAAAACTACTGTGCAACGGTACCAAAGCTAATTATTCTGCTGAACTCTCAGAGAAATCTTGCAGGGATGTGTTGACAGCATGCTCTGTGTGGCCACTTCTGTTCAGGAAAGCAATATTTAATTGCATATGTGAATGAAGTCTCTCTGTGTAAAGTATCGCTTTCGGAAAAGAAATTGTCTGAACCAAAACAAAGAATGACCTCGCTGTTAGCCAGGCAAGGCTGATTTGGCAGGGAGAAGTGAATTTTCTTTATATTTTCATGGGGGTTTTATTTTGGTTTTCCCATCCTTTATTTAAAAATCCTGTTTTCAAGCAATTAGTATAGGAGATTTTACAAAAGGCTCTGCACCAAGGGCAAAAGGCACCAAATGATGCCCCTGTATCAGGCATGCCATGACTAAGGCTATTTGCAAGCAAATAGCAGCAAAGGTATCCTTGCAGTCCCTGTGTAGCCTCAGTGGACAGACTCATGGTGTTCATGTCTCAGTGTGTCCATGTCCCACATTCCTGGTGAGCCTGCTCCAGGCTGGCTTTCACCCAGCACAGGGACCACAGCCCACACTGCCTGCAGCACCTCCTTACCCTGCTCTTCATGACCAGGAGCAGATATCATGTATCCATAAGGCTGATGGGGTGTCCAGTATTTGTACATCCGAAGGAAGAGATGATGTTAGAGATACTGGAGAGGGAAAATGGCTTCCAGCCTCTCCAGCCTGAGCAGCAAGTCTGCTCAGCGGGACTGTCACTATTTAAGGAGTGGTGCAATCAAGCTATTGACTACCTTTGGCTTTCCGTGGTTACGAGCCCCAGCACCTATTTGTGCCTTTGGAAGTCATCCCAGAATTTGCTGACTTATGATTACTCATCAGGGACCCCTTTCTCTCAGCTAAAGAGAATAACCTGCTTTTTCCATAGATTAACTTTTACTGCAATAACTTTTTGTACTTTCCTGTTTCTGATATTGCAGAGGGAGAGATGGAATGGAGTTCAAACAAGGGAAGCCGAGATGTATCATCTGCCTGCACTGAAGTATAAGCAGTTACCAGCTGATGTCATACACTGCTTGATGACGTTGATATTGCTGGAAATATCTCTAGGACTGAAAATAGTAAGGATAAAAAAAATTGGCAGACTGTGTGTTTGTTTTCCTGATTGGATAGAAGGTGATAAATTTCTTTTGGTTCCATTTATAGGCATGGTCTTGTTTTATATTGATTTGCTGTTCTTAAAATAAAAAAAAATATCTACTCTAAGTAATTTAGGGCTACAACAAAACCTACTGGGTTCTGCCAGTGGCTTCTGAGTAGCAAACTTTAAGGCAGCTTTCTTCTCATTCTCCATGCTGAAGATGTTCTCTCTCTCTGTCACTTCCATAATTTCTATCTACGTAGATTTTGTATATTCTGAAACCAGCCACACTTTGAGATGGATTATTCCTTCTCTCTCTTATGAAGTAACTCTGCTTCAAACTCAGCCTCCAATGCAAGACCACAGTACCACCCACAGAGGAACCACTTGTGCAGAGTTCAGGGTTATAACCCCCAGCACAGGCATGGGAAGGGGCTTTGACTGTGTGTACAGATGATGTTTTGTGGTAACCCCACTTTTCTGTCACTGCGTAAGGGTCTTTCACATAGTTTATAATTTGGGTACTACGAATCGTTGCAAGCTGTCTAAAGTGTTTCTTGCATTGATGGACTCCCAAAGCTCCTGTTGAGGAGGGGCAGTGGGAGAGCAGCTGGGTGGATGGCTGGCAACTGGCCAAAGTCAGCCAGCACAGATGGGGAACTCTACATGGCCATGAGTAAGAAAAGTCAAAATGCTGACATTTGTCTTCCACTTTTTTGAGTTGTGGCTTGAGTGATATTTAGTGGTTTTAGTTGTTTTTGTTTACCTGAGTTTTCAAAATTCAAGTTCTCTGTTTCCCCCTTTCCTATTGCAAGGAAATGAGTGAATTGTTGTCATGATTCCTTTCTATCTGAGATATTTTGTGGTATTTTTCTCTCCTAGGCAGAAATGTCAGTAAGAAAGTGGCAGAGCTCTACAGCCATGGTCTGGTTTTGCTGTTCAGGGTTTATTGTTCGGCTGAGAAAACCTTGAAGATTCCCAAACCAGTGACATGAAAACCAAGGTAAGCAGTGACTAAATTAAGTGCAGAGACTAAATTAAAATTGGACATTGTATTGTGTGTCCATAGCTGGAAAGGGAAGTTAAAATTGAAACCAAAAGGCACTGTGGCCACTCTCTTTTCTTAGCTCTGGATTTAAAAGTCTGGCTAATATCTTCTTCATTCAGGACAAGGTCTGCTTGATTCAAGGACAATATTGAGTCAGGTCTAGTGTGTCAACAAGAGAATCAACCTTTACTTTGAGAAGTGTATTACCCACATGGGCAGCTACAGAAAAAGGTGGGGAAGGAATTGGTAGTGGTAACTGAGGTGAGGAGCTGGAGTGGTCCTGCTCTCACTCTCTCTTTTTCACACATGAATATACACATGTAGATGTCTTTCATATCCTTCCTTGTGTCTTTTCCATAGGCTTCTCTGTCAAGTTTGGGATTTCTTTTTAACTAATATAACATTCCACATCTCCAGTGAGAGCTTCTCAGGCTGACCATGGCTTGTTTGCAGTTGGCACTGAGCTGCATAGCTTCCCCAGAGGTGCTGAAGTTTGGGCAGGGGCCCTGCAGTGCTGCTGGGATACAGAGCTCACCTGGGGGCTGTGCTCAGATTACACACAGGGAGCCAGAGCAGCAATTTATACAGCAGTCTGTGATGCACCTCCACCTTCCCTGGCAGCCAGGTTAAGCCATCTCAGAAATCCCAGCCTCAACAGGGAAATCACTCAGTTTTCTGGTTCCCCTAGCCTGGAAATGCATTCCCTCTCTGCCAGGACTTGAGAGAATTGCATCCATAATACACTACTCCTGTTTATAGGAGCAAAGCTTGCTTTACTACGCTTGAATTTAAATAAAGGTATTTGCACATCCCTGATGAATTTTTTCCACCTGTATTTTTATCCATAATAGACTGCCTCTGTACTAGCAGTGACTGATCAATTGTTTGGGGGTTGTTTGTTTTCAAGGCAATGCGTGGGTGATTCTCGATCCTCTCCTGTGGCAGAGCCTGCTGTTATCAATATGTTACTTTCTTTTCACTGGGAACGTAGCTTGCAGAAGGCATGGAAAATAAATGGGGTCTGGTTTAACTCCAGTGACAGGGACCATGTCTGATAAATCAGCATCCAACGCCTCTTCCCCCTTTGGAACTGGCCAGGGCAAGACCTGCACTTGGAAGGTCTGAATTTTTTTTATCTTTTTCTAATTAACAGGAGTTAGCCTTTCAAAGTGTTTGCAGCAAGTGAGAGCCAAGAGGCTGGAGTGAGTGCTCTCTGTGGTCTCCAAATCATTTGCTTTTCAAGGGGAATAGGGAGATTAGAGAGAGGCCTGACTTGGCTGTCAGGTCTCTAAAGGAAAATCTATGCTTGGTGGGGCCAAAAATGCAGTGCTCATAGAAGTGTATGAGAACAGTGTTTTCTCACCTATGAGTTCAGCAGGTGCAGTGAACAACCTGATGGAGGCAAGGGCTCAGCCCAACACAGATGTCACCCTCAGGGGTGTGGGTGCCACACTGAAGCTGCCACGAGGACACATGCAGGGCTGGGAGAGCAGCTCTGACTCCAGCATCCCTTCAGTCCTGGGCAGAGGGTGCCAGAAATTTATGTCCTGCCAAGGACCAGAGATGGTCACACTACATCTCCTTTCCCTTCCACATTTAGTTTGTTTGCTTTATCAAGGCATACAGCCACAGAATAGTCCTCATGTAGTTTTTACCCTTCCTACTGTGGAGGGGTTTCTGTCTCATTTAGTGGCTTTAGGCAGTGCTGAAGTTCAATGAGGAGGAGCAGGGACTCAGCTGGAAATGCCAGTGTGCCTGCCAAACTGTCACCCGAGGTGTTTTCAGATGAGGATGTCTGCAGAAATTACACTGAGGCTTGGCATCACCAGGCAAAGTGACTCTCTTAGCTCCACTGCTGACTAATACAGACAGCATAGTCTGTCACCCCATTCAGAAACAGTAGCTGTACTGAAAATAAAATTTTAGAAAGAGTGGAATTCTGTAGGAGCAACTTTTATTACCAGAAAAGAAACATCTCTCATATAAAGAGTCAGTCCATTGCTGCAAATTTAGGTAATTTTCCTCATATTTCCCCATCCATTTCACTTTGATGTGGTGTGTGTCCTGCAGCAGGATGCTGCCACTGCCATGGAGGTACCTTAGGGGAGCAGCACAGCCTCTCCAGTGGGTCCCCCTGTATGCTGGTGCCTGCAGGCCTGCCCTATGGGATGGCTGGGTGCACTGGGAATGCCCCACTGTGCACCAGCAGCACTGTCCAAGCAGGACTGGGCACCCTTCACATCCACCAGTCCCAGCCTCAAGGCTGATCCCTCCAGCTGTGCAAGTGGCTGGAGCTGTTCAGGAGCATTGCTGAGCTCCTGCTGCTGCTGTGCTGCTGAAACACAGTTCACCTTAGAAAAGGGGTTTTCAAAAAGTGCCATTCCTCACCACAGTGTTTCATTCTCCCAGAAATTTTTAATGGGGAGGTTTTTTGTTGGTTTAAGTGTAAGGAGGGGGGACTCCCCTGCCTATCCACAAGCTCAGCTTGGTCTCTCTGTGTCAAGCTGTGATGTTTCTGGCTCATGTTTCATTACCAATAATAATGAGAGTTTTCTGAACAAGAGAGGTCTTGAGGCTTTAGCATTTTCACCAGGCAAATGTGAGGATCTTTATCTCAATTCTTGTAGACTTGAATCATCCTTGCCTGTGTGGCACGCTCTCTCAGTGGCAGGAGCACAGCTGAGAAAAAAACAAGCATGAGCCTTTCCTACAGGTAGAATTTCAAGGGCATTTTCTCATCCAGGTCCAGCTTTACGTGTCTGTAACACTGAGATTTTTCACCTCTTTACAGGACATCCTACAGATTTTTGTATTCTTCCTACGCATCATTTTCCTGGTAGTCTATTTGTGGTTTACTGGCTTAGTCTGTGGGGTTTTTTTCTTCCTATTTCAACCTTTTGTTCTTAGTTTTTGGATTCCCAGATTTCCTCTGAGGAACCATCTGGGGCAAAAATATAGCTGTTGTCCCTGTCAGGTCTTACAGCTGAGAAAGTTATAAACAGAATTTCTGTGCCTGGTCCTTTACCTGCTCTCTCTTAGTATCCATTGCAGTTGATGATGGGTTTGTTGTCAGATTTTAAAAAATAGGGAAAGATTGCTGGTCCAGCTGGAGGAATGCTGCTTTGTGGTTTGTTTGTCTGGAAGATATTTTAAGTTGGCTTGAACACGCTGATTGGTAAGACCAGGATTGCTGAAAAGCAAATAAAACCTTGAGGGGGTTGGAGGAGACATTTTTTTTCTTTATTCTAAAGAATATATTAGCCTTCAGTTCACAAATAAATCACAAGTTCCAGAAAATCTGAGTCTCTTGCTTGAGCCTCTAACAGGGTATGAATAAATGTGTACCCTGTTGCAGCATGTGAGGGGAGTTAGAGATTTCTGCTTTGCTAACCCTGATGGCTGTGTTTGACTCTGTATTTACCTTAGCCAAACCTGAGGAGTGTTTCATTAATTTGGGGAATGCCAGAGCTTTTGAAAAATTCAGTCTCTCACTCATATCACCTATTTTAATATCAGTATTATTCCAGCCAAGGGATGTTAAGCTATGTCAGGGCTTTGTGCCCAGGAACAGCATTTCAGGTGTTTGTGTGCTGCAAGACAGTGCAGTGCATTTCTTGCAGTACTTGACTGGCCTGCAGAGTGCAGTAATGCTGATTTTCTGTGTTGGCAGAATAAAAAAAAGTTAACTCCCTCTTTTAATTCAGATATTTCTATTTAGACCTGAGTTTCCCAGTCTGTGCTGCCTGTGCCCTCCCTCAGCACTGCTGGCAGCAGGGGTACAGTGCATCAAGCACAGGCAGTGCTCAGCTCTCCTGGTGACATTCATGTTCTCAGTGACCAGGTATTTTGGGGGCAGGACTAAAGAAGCCTAACTATTACCAAGTACTGGGAACTGAGTCTTTGGAAATCTTTTAAGAACCTTTTGGTTCACTCTAAAAAAATATCTGACCACTTCTGACAGATGGTGGGAGTTTTACAATCTGGTTTTCTGCAGGAATCCTCACTTACTTTCTATAGATTACTTGGTCTCTGTGTGTGTGTTTTCCTCCACTAGAAATCTCTGAGCTGACTGACAGACTTAAACTTAGTCTATCACAGGTTTGAAGTCCTAAAAGATAATTAAATTCCTGTATGTTCTCCTGGAAATGGTCAGTCAGATGTAAGAGACTAGTGTTGGAACATTCCCAGTAATAGTTTTAATAACTTCTGGACTCTGCTTTGGCATGGACTTAATGATCCCCTCATATCCTCCCCAGCCTAATGAATTTTATGACAGTTAAAACCTCAGTGTGATTGAGTTGATGGGGTTTTTTTTATTTAAAAGGTCGTCCAAGAGACACCAACAAATAACAAGCAGAATTTCTCCATAGCTTTTGCTGATCGAAAGATCATTTTTCTTCTGGAGTGCCTGGGGGTTTGGATCCACACTGAGCTGATGGAAAGCAGTCTTTGGCACAATTCTCAGATGTTCATCATGGGCTTTCAAACAGACCTCTGATTCCACCTCCTAAGTCACTTTGGTTAAATTTGTCTTTCAGAATTAATTTTAAACCTGAATAATAATTTTTCTAGTTGCTGAAATAGCCTGTCTTTTTTTTCTTTTCCTTCCGAAAACGTACATCCCCAGCACACAGACAGAAAGAGAGAAATGCTTAAATAAGTCAAAGATGCCATTTTGGGACTAAACTATTCTTAGCATTTACAAGGAGGAAATTATTTAATAGACCTAATCATCTGTGTTAGTCAAAGAAATTCACACTAAGACATTTACAGGATTGTGGTTTAAACTGTACATTCCTTGAGGCTTTTTGTTTTTATCTATAAACCCTCACTCTGATGTCTGGGGCACTTGAAATGGCCCTAGGAAAACCAAGAGTCAGGAGAGCCCACTAGGTTCTCTGGGTGCTCAGTTTGTAGGGGATGTGTCAGAAAACACCAGCCCCATCCAAAACAACTGGCACTCACATGTATAGACACATTTGTCACTGTTGGGATAAAAATATGTCAGTCTTTAAGCACAGGGTTTCTTTAACCAAGGTTGTCTGTAATTATAAATCAAACATCACATAGCATAGCTGGAAATGCTCCTGGTTTTATCATTCCTGATGATTCCATCTGCGCTGTCTCTCTTGTCATTCATGACTCCTTAAATCAACCATTGTCTTCATATATGCTGAGACTCTTGATTCTAAGCATATGAAAAAACTCTTCAAATCTTGAACCCAAAATCATATTTAGCATGAATGCTGTTTGCACCCCAACTAGGAAAGCTCGGAAACGCTTGCTCTGCTCCCAGTCTCAGCAAAGCTCTAACAGCCACTGGGCTGTGCTGAGAAAGAAATGAGATTCTTTAGAATTTAGACTGGAAATCATCTGAGGACAAGACCGTGTGAATTTGCTTCACCTGTGGTGTGTTCCCCATGGCTGGGTGGGCTCTGAGGAGCTGTAACCCACAGCAAAGTGTTTGGAACACAAACCCTGGCCCAGCTGGCCCAGCTCCATGGCCTTTCTCGCCCAGCAGGGAGCTGAGGATGTTCTTGGAGCTGGGAGGGCTCAGCCACAGGAAGAATGTTTAGCTGGGGCCACCCATCAAGGCCCCCAGCACGATCCCAAAGGAAGGCAAGGAGTGTTCTCCCAAGGGAGACTACCGGGATCCAATTATCCCGTGGAGAGAGGCTGCGGAAGGTGAGGAGGAGAAGGGCCCTGGAGCACTGCAGTGCCTTGTTTTCTCAACTCTGAAAGGAGTTTTGAGCTTCAGCTGTTGCCAGCAGTTTTATTAATGGCTAGCTGCTGGTTGAAGCTTCAAGTTGAAGACTTGGGATGTTTGAGCCTCGTGGGATTTAGTTATTTCTCAATGCTGAACAAGACCTAGAAGAAGTGATACTTGTGTGGGCCAGCAAATAGCAAACCTCAAAGCTGGGAGAAAAGTTCTCCCTACCAAAAAAAGTGCTCACAAGTTTGATTTTGGGGTGTTTTATTATTTTTCTGTTTGGAGACTTTTTTTTCCTAAAGAAATAATCTAGACAAAGTGGCGTTGCTCCCAAATCTAAAATCAGTTTGGCATATCTTTGCTCCTCAGCTTTTTTTTTCCCTCTTCTGGGCATCTTCAGAAGGACATTGAACATAGAGAATTGGAAGGAATGGGTAATTTGTTATAGGTGACTGAAATATGTGAGGAAAATTAGATGTACTTAGTAGACAAAGGTCAGAATTAACATTTATGTATCTGAACACATACATTTAGAGGAAATGGTGTGTTAAACCTGAACCTCTATTAGTAATGATCACAAAATTCAAATAAAACATTTTCATATTGGGAAACAGGCTTTTCTCACCAACTTGTTGCATGTTGGCCGTTCTGGTATCCCCAGCTATTTGAGGTAATCTTCAGAGAGAACCCTATTTCTGAAAACACTGGTCCCAGATGAACAGCCAAATTCAAATGCTTTGCTGATCTGATTTTCAGACTCTAGATCTGAAGCTTTTAATTTCTGCTCTGTGTGCGGACCCTGAATCCCTGAAACATGTGTGATTCACTTAGAATTAATCTTGTCTCCCTGCACACTATTATTTTCTCAATAGCTTTATTTCCCTCCCTCCTCACCCCTCCCAAAATGAACAGAGGCTCTACTGTATAAAAGGTATCCCCTCCTGGCACAAAGCACTTGCAGCTTCATTCTGCTGCGAGGCTATTGCTGACCAGGTCAGCCTTTCAGTGAGCTGACCCAAATCCTACAATCCCCTCAAAAATACGTCTAAACCTGCCTGTCTGATTTCCATCAAGGATTGGGATTCTGAGGTCTGGTTGCTTGGGTTTATTTATTTTGTTCCAGTTCAGCTTTTCAGCACATCACAAACACATTTACAAATACCTTGAATTATGCATTTCCCATGGGGTGAAGGATCTTTAGTCTAAACCCTCTGTATTTTCTTATATCTTATTCTGGTGCTGTTACTCCCCAAATGGAAGGTAGCTGTAAAAGCTAATTTAACACAGCACCATAACGCAGTCCACGGTTTCTGGGGACAGGAAGGCAGGGGTTGCAATGTTTGGGGGTTTGGTGGTTGAGGGGTTGCAATACAATAAGACTTGTATTTTCCTCTGCAATAAACCCTAAAGCCCACAATGTGTAACCCGCCAGAACGAGTTACCTAATGATTATTTCCAAGGGATCCGTGATTTGCAGGCGCCATCATCTGGGCACAGCCTCTGCTTGCAACTGGAATTAATGGAGACTCAGAGATACAAACTTTGGAGCCTCGGCAAATCTGCAAATGGTTCCTACTAATAAAACAGCGTTTTTCTCTAAATAAATACATGTGTCTGTACCCCCCAACACACACACACTCTCTGTGAGTGTTTAGAGATGATAAATACTAGACAGTAAAGATGGATTAATCCTTTCTTAAAGATTTAATTATGTTCTGGGCTGTTGGGACTAAATCCATTAAATCAAGATGGAATTTCTAATCTATCAGCATGTCTACTCCAAGCATCTGTGAGATACAACCCCCCCTGGCTCCAGGCCATGAGACCTTCCCAGACTGTTGGTTCAACTTCTTGCCTCTTGGATGTTGTGTTCACTGTTCTTTTCACCACTATCTGTTGGAGAGTAATACAGGATTAAAATTGGGTTAAATGGGAACCCAAACCATCTTCTCATGCTCAGGAGTTTCAGTCATTTATCTGATGGTGAGGAAGGGAAGACCACCCTTTTGTCTTCAAAAAAATTACCCTTTGTTCACCCAGTGCAAGACAAGTCTTTGCTCCCTGAGCCTCTGGGAGAGGAGCAGAAACTGAACTTGTGTGACTTCAGGCACAGCAGCCAGGGCAAGGTTCAGGAACTTCCTTCTGAAATAATAGTTTCTTCCACAATGATCTGAAGAGCCTGGGTTTCATTTGCTTTTCTTTTTTAAAATCTTTTCCATGCTTTTTGGGCGATCTCCTCTGACAAAAGAGTTCCAGGGCACTGATGTTTCACAGTGGTTTCCATGGCTTTGACAAGAACAGGACAATGGGCAGTTTGACCCCAAAGGTAAAATCCTCGCAGCTCTGAAGTTGATAGCACCTCCTAATACCTCTGCTCTGGATATATTACCTTTGCAGAGTAATTCAAATGGATAAATATCTAATGAAACATAAGAAAAACATTGGATTTTAAAATGAGAACCACTCTGGAAACAGCAGAATTGGTGTGCTGGGACAAAGCAGATCACACGCACATGTTTTTGCTGTTCCTTCCCTCCTGCTTTCTTTTCTAAAATTCCTATTGGTCCCATGAGGAGCAGGAGAATAAACCTGTTGTCAGTTTTATTGCAGAGCTGGCTGCCTAAACTGATGTCTCACTGCAACATGGTTATAAAAAGGAAAAAAAGAAAAACTGCCAAAAAGCCTTGCTGATGTAAATGATATTCCTGTTGGAAGACTCTCCAGGAAAGGGCCTCTGAAGCAGGAGAAGCCTAATACATACAGCAGTATTTTCAAAACACCGACTTAAAAATTTAAAGCCCTATGGCTTTTTTTTCCCTGCTGTAAACTGTGAGCAGAGCTGCCCGGGCTCTGCTCTGAAGAGGATGGAAAGAACAGATCAACACAGTAAACCACGGCTGTCTGGTGGTGATATGGTGATATGAATTTTAAATTAACCTGCAAGACAAATAATTTTCCATACTTTGGAATGCAGCCTGGCATAAAATTTTCATTTACATGTTCGTTATAGCTTCAGGAAATTGCCATCACCGACACCCCTGATTTCTAGTACCCAACATATGATGTTCTTTCTTCTCTTTCTCCTTCTCTCAGGGAGGCATTTTGATGATATAACTCCTTGTGTCATTCTGATGAGGCACATTGTTGATACAAACTGTCCCAAGGTCTGGCATGACTGCTCAGTTGTAGGCTGTGTGTGCTCTCTCCCCAGGAATCACTGCACCCTTTTCCAAAGTCAGGCTTGTCATGTTGTGTTTGAAAATGTCAATACACTTGGTAATTTCATTAAAATCTTAACGTTGTCTTGGGTTTGCATAATTAGGATGGAAATCTCATGAGAATATTTTTCCCTGTGATATATCCAGGCACAGAGCAATACCAATACAAAGCTCACTGAATTCACGTACATTAAAATGAAAAATAACCAGGGAAAGGTACTGATTTCTACATGTCCAGAGTTCAATTTGGTTTATTTTGGGACCTACATAGTGAGCTGTTCATTTGTTGCATTCATTCCAAGTGGCTTGTCACTGATGAGATACCAGGCTTCCCAGAAGACAGTTCAAGGGATAAGTCATGATCTCTCAGAGCCCTTAATGCCACCTGTGAGCCACAACTGCAGCTTCTGTGCAGTCCCAGCTCTTGCCTGTTCTTCATTGCCAGCGCTCCCTTCAAAGGGGATTTAATTACCAACTTTCTCTGCTCTCTGCTTGAAATTTTAGAAAAAACAAAACGTGTAAGGATCCATTTGACCTCTGTTCTGAAAAGCAGTGATGTGAAATGAATATTTGTTGGACTATTGATCTTTGCTTGTTCTTAAATACACTGCAGCCTTAATAAATGCCTTTGGTCCATCCCTCAGCTGGTGTAAATTACCACGGCTCAATGCAGCTGAGCAGATTTACATCATCTGAAGACGCAGTCCTTGGCATGTTGGAGCAGCCTGCTTTTCGAGAACCTGGCAGTTAGTGTGCCATGGATAGCATTTACAGCACCTCTCACCCTGCAAATCCAGTGCTGGCCTGCTGTGATCAGGTAATTTTGGGAAAGAAGGGCAAGCACCCTTGCTTTGTGCGGTGGTTTGCATCCTGTTCTCTGTGTTGCTTTGCTTGGCTCATGTGAAACAGTGGAGCAAGGGTGATTTTTGGGGGGTCTGTACACCCCACAGCCCTCGTGGCACAGGTTGGGAGGGCTCCCTGTGCTGCCCTTGTGCCTGCTGCTCCTCACCCCTGAGCCAACCCCACTGCCAAAGCTATTCAGTGTGCAAGTGCTCTTACTTTTATGGGCGCTTTATGACTCTTCTGTGTGGAACATATAATTTTAATGGGTGGAAATCAAATTAACTCTAAACCCCACTTGACTAGTGCTTCTTGTGAAGACAGTGGAAATTCTGTTTGCTGCATTCCCAGCTCTCCAAACCGTGGTAACCTCTTGGCCTCCAATGCTTGCTATGTGCAATGGGAGTCCAGGAGTCTGTACCATTTCATTCTGCTTTGCTATTTCACCACAGTTTGGATTTTCATAAAGTGAAGGACTCAACTAAAATACTGTCTCACTCCCACACCAGAGCAGCACACGTGCTCATTGATGGAGAGAGGACTTATCTCCATTTGCAAGCTGCTAATTGTGAAGTCTTGCAACATAACAGGGATTGTGCTGGGATATAGAAATTCTAACTAAGACACAAATCAAGACAGACTTTGAATTTTAAGAAACCTTTGTCCAGTATTTGGCTGTATTCCTCTGCCATTTGAGATAGTCAAAGGGAGTTGGGAATAATTGATCCAATATAAATCTCTGACTTCAGATGCCTGCCCTCTTCTTGCATGTCTGATCTCCTCTTCCAGGCCTGCTGTATACCTCTGATTTGTATGCATTTCTGTGCTTTTACCTTTTCCAAATAGTTTCTGTTAACTGGTTGTAATATAAGCAAAAATCTGCAATTAAATGTTATATTGATTTACTCATTAAGTATGGCAATTGTTAGGTAACTGTATGTTGGTAAACACTATTTGGCATCTCTAAAATGAAAAATAGATTAAGATTATAAAAGATCATAAAACATTCTGAAGACTGTTCCTGTATCTGTTGGAAAGGCTTGCAAGGCACAGTTATTCATATATAGTATCTTCAATAAGAATTTGGGTGGGAAAGGAGGAGGTGCCATGTTTTGGGTCGGCAAATTTTGTATGATTTTTATCTCCATCATATGCATCCCTCTCAGCTTTCCCTCCCTCAGACAGTTTGTCTTTGCTGTCTGTGTTTGAATATTCACTGTTTCTTTGCAGGTGCATTAATTTTACCTGTGATTCAGTTTGCCTAAACCAAAGTAGCACATTTTGTAAGTGGTCAAGGCTCATGATTTCATAATGCAGATTATGCATTACTGCTAACTGGCTCCTTTTTTTAAGGAATCTTGCTGTACAGTGTAAACTCATGGGAAGGTGCACCACTGTATGGATTTGCATTATCTGTGGCCTGATGATTACTCCCCAGTGGCAAGATTACATCCCTCTGTCCCCACAATGTGTTCTTGTTGTCATTTGGGAGGGGACTGTGGTGATCCAAGGCACTTTGGGTTCCTCAGCTCCCATGTCAGGGTGTCATTTTTCAGCTCTGATGTAATCCTCAGCCTGGAAGCAGTGGCTCTGACATACAAATACCACTTACACAAAAGCAAGTGACAATTTTACGTGTAGGCAAGGGCAGCATTTGGTGAGACAAATGCCCAGGAACATCCCAAATCAAAGAATTTGCAGCAGGAATGACAAGGTGCAGTTATATTTCCAGTGCTGGAGGTTTGGGTTGTTTGTTTTGTAAACCAAGTTTAATTTTTTCATACAGACATCACCAGCCTCCCCTGAGCAAGCAAGCAGCAAGATTTCAGCTCTCCTTTTCAGTCTGGTTTAAATGAGCCGAGCCGAGCAGCCAGACCTTGGTGCAAATGTTATATCCCATTGAGTCAGACAGCTCTAAAGGCCAGTCTGGGTTTTAAGGTCTTTCCAGAACTAAGGACTCCTTGTAGCTAATCACTCAATCCTTGTCCTCTCTTCACCCTTCTTAAGAGTATTTTTTATTTGAAAGTTTCTGTTCCTTTCACACAAATCAAGCTTTGGGTTTCCAGTGTTGCTAAAAACATTTCCCAGGGAACTGGGTAATCTGCATTGGCACCAGTAAGGGACATTTACAAGAGGGAAGTTTTGGGGAGGGGATTAAGTGTTTGATCTGGAAATCATACAGGGAGAATGAAGGTAGAATTTTGTGCCATTGTTTTACAGAACTGCTTTTTTTGCTAGCACTGTGCTTTAGTTAGCACAGATAGGAATTTATGCTGACACTGCAGAGCTGAAGTTTGAATCTTCTCCAAACTTCCTTACTGACCAGGAGCCTTAAAGGTTTTTGAGAACTACAAAGGAACATCTGTGCAACAGAATTCATTGAACAGAAGTCTGCTAGAGCCTCTCCAGGGCTGCCTGCACCCTGCTTGGTTTCCTGTTATAGATTATTTTAGAGGGGGTTTTCGCATCCATCCGATTCTGTCAGATCTTCCAGCACAGAGCATCTCTTCTGATCTCATTCATTGTATTTGCTATAGTTATTTTTCAGTACATTTTTATCATTCACAGGTTACAATTCTAATACTATTGGACTGCAGACTCTGTGATGTCTTTTGGCCAAAATACTCCTTTATATTACACACCTTTGGCACTGGTACTAGTCCCATAAAGAGTTACCCTTATCTAAATCTCCCCTAGTCTGCTTTGCAGCAACAGGAACCAGTACAGCTCGAATTTTCTCATCTGTAAACTTGCATCTAGAGTCTGCTTGTTATCCCTTCCAATTTTCAATATTTACTCTTCAAGCAGCTTATTAGAAATATCTTTCATCTTTGTAAAAAATTGTTTGCACTGAAAGATACTGTATGATCAAGTTTCTGTCACGATGCTGATCTAGGAATATGGGTAGTCCATGCAGGTAACAGGAAAGAGCCCAAGTCCTTGCAGCATCAACAAGAACCTTTAGCATGGTGCAGTCCCAGACAGCCTCACCTTTATGTCCAGTGCCTAAGAACAAGGTACAGGGTTCCTTCTCAGGGGATTCCCAGCTGTGGTGGGGGCAGCAGGCTCAGAAAACAGCAGGATGGTTTCTCTGGAACCCAAGAGCACCAAAAACTGATGAAGATCGTGTTAGAGGGAGATTCCTTTCCTGTGCTTGTGCACATGAACTCCTCTGTAGTGCTTGGGTTGCGTGTGTCCCCAGGTCACCCTGTGTGTGCACGTGTGCCTGTGCCAGTGTCCCACTTGGGTGAGGCTGGGATCATGCTGGGGGTGTGGAGAAAATAAATCTCACCACCTCAGCTCTTAAAAGGAAGTTAGTTACTGACGTATTTCACAGGGAAAGAGGAAAGCAAGACCACAGCCTACCAAAACCAAAATATATATGTAAGTGACTAGATCAATATATGAAACCTCTAAAGACTTTTTTTGATTCTTTTCATAAAACTGAAATTAACTGAAAGTGTCTCAGGGTAATACATAAAACAAGATGGCACAGCTGTCAAGCCTAAATTCTGTGCTGATTTATAGGATTATGGTTCATAGTCACGGGAGTGATATCTGGGGTGGATGTGGGAAGAATGAATAGAGGAGACACCCTCACTGCTCTGCAGTAGGACTTTCCCACGTGGTTCCTTGCTGAAAGCTTGCACCATGATCTGTGTTTATGTGAAAGCCTGCTGGGTAGCTGGCTTCACTGGCACTTTACAAGCTAAGCACTGGGACTGGGACAAGTTCAAACACAACTGGAAGTGTAAAACACAGCTTTGGCTATCTGTAGGGTAATGCTAGTGTCTAAACAATTTGAAGAATTATGTGTGGACTTGGATTTGAAAAACAGAAGTGCAGATAGATGCCAAAGCAGAAGAAAAATTGCTAAATTGGGTTTTGTATGGGTACAATGTGAGCAAAAGGCAATACAGGTTATTTTATATCAGAGACACTACGAACTGTTAGCAGATTTCCTCCACTTCATGTCTAACCTTCTGCACTGGTTTTCATCTAGTGAAGGAGGGTGTGCTGCTGGATGCTCCTTGAGCAGGTATCTGCAAAGAATGGGGAAAGAGCTCCCCATGTGTCATTTCAAGCCATGCTACATGTTTAGTTTCTAAAGTTAAGATAGCTTTCCACTGGAAAGGGAAATATTGAACTTCCTCATGAGGGACAAGAGGAGTTACTCAGTGTTTTAGCTCTAGGTATTCATAATCTGAACCTTTCCTTGATGCACACAGAACAAGCATGAGCCTGCTAACCCCTTTTTGACCCTATTGAGTGGAAGGTCAGATTAGATGACCTCTTGTTGTCCCTTCCAGCATGAATTATTCTATAATCCTACCTACCTGCTTTTTTCTCACAGCTTGCAGTGGTTGTCAGCATTCCTGATAAATCACGCTAATGGAATAAATACTGGACATTTTCAAGGATAGTTTATTGAATGCCCAGGAAGGCGCAATTATTCAAACTTGTACCAAATTATGCTGGGCATAAAAACATCCTAGTTAGAAGAAATGTGAAAGCAGAGATATAAAAAGAACAAAAAAAAAAAAACCACCAACCACTTAAAAACTAAAAACCCCCTAACACATAAAAATACAGAATAGAGGATGGGAAGAGAAAGGAAGTAACAATTTGGTGGCCACAAAGATCAGACACAGACTGTGTCTGGATATTCATGTTAGCACTAGTGAACAATGTTTGATGGCACTTGAAAGTGGAAGAGGTTTTGAATGGGTCCAAGGAACTTGCAGAGCCTTTTGAAGCTAGAGGCAGAGATAATGAGTCTCTGCATGTGTTCACTGTTAAGCTGTTTTAGTTGCAAGATAAATTAAATTTAGGAAAAAATAAAACCTTTAAGCCCCCAGAGTTAATGTTGCAGTTGAAATAATTTTTGCATTCAATTTTTCACTCAGATGTTGGGTGTCCACAGAACCTTTGTGGTGCTGGAAGATGAGGCTAAAATGATAGGAAAGGACAACAGCCAGGCTGTGTTTCTGGCTGTGTGGTTACTGGCTGAGCCAGGCTTGGACACTGAAAGTGCTTTGGTTGGGGTTTTTTTTTTAACAGTGCTTTTTAGGAATCAAGGGACTGCCTGCAGGATCACTCTGTTCCCATGCACCAGGCTCTTTTCAGAAGTCCCCAGAGCAGTTCTGATGGCTTTCCCCTGGGCCCTGATCAGGTGGGTTGCCAGGAGTTTGCATGTCCTCACCTGCTGGGATGCAAAAAGGGCTGAGCTGGTGGAGCCAGGGGCTGAGGAGCTTTGTCCTGACGCAGCCCATCCCTCTCTCTGCACCTTAGTAATCCAGACTTAGCCACACCACAGCACTTGGTAGCTCTTTCCCCCAAGAAAGAAGGTGGGAAGGCAGAGTCCAGCTGCTGCAGCATCCCAGCGCAGTGTGAGGAGCAGGGTCCCACGGCTCCCTGCAGTGTCACTCAGGGGTTGCTCTTTGGGCTGTCACCTCGGTCTGCATGTGATTTCTTCCTCAGCAGCACCACAAGCCCACACCATTTGTCACCCAGTCCTAAAAACTGACAGGGATGCATTTTCCAGAGCCAAGCAGCATTTTGCAAGACGTAAATCTTGGCAGTGCTTGAGGAAGGCTGGCTCCATGAGGGCAGGGAGTGACCCTTTGTGCTGCCCTGGGTTTGCAGGGATAAGTCTGTGTTGAGTTGTGCTCAGTCTCCGGCCCGGGATGTGGAATTCTTTGCACGTGTACAAATGATGGAATGGGAATGTTTCTGTTCATCTACAAATCCAAATTTCTCGTTAAAATTGGTCATTAGTGAAATTAGTGAAAGTATCTATTAATATATGCATTATCATTTGTGAATCTGCTGCAGGCCTACCAGCTCAGGAATCAATTTAGATGGCCATTTCTCTGGCTTTGGCTGTATAATACACACGGCTCAGTTAATTCACATTAAGCATTAAACCCCTTGCAGTTTTTGCTCTTTTTAACAAGTGTTAACAATGCATAGAATTTTTTTTTTTTTTCATTTCAAGTTTATGGGCTAATTTTGGCTTATTCCAATTTTATATTTAAAACAGTTTTCTTCTTTAACGTGTTTTCGGGGATAATCTGTTACTGAGAGCACTAATGACCTTGGATATTAAGTTCTAACTTTTATTTCCCTGCAGCTGCTTGTGGTATCAAAATGGAGGAGGTACAGGGCAATGTTGGCAGCTCTGATGCCTTTTCCCTTCAAATGGGCTCACACCTAATGCATTTTCCTTTGGATTGCTTTGTTTTCAGTGGTGTTTCTTCTGAAAATTGCATTCCTGTCTCATCCCATGAATCATAGCTTATGTCTTGTGTGTGGGTTTTAGTATTTGTTTCCATTTCTTGTGACTCCCACATATAAGCGGATTTTGATGCATATTGTGCTAATATTGTGATTGCTGCTGGCTGTGCTGTCTCGGTATCAGGTAACCTTATTGATCTTTTTTTTCACCTCAACCACCAGCAGTTTTGCTGTGCCTGACCTAATTTCTGCTGCTGAAGATGCTCTAAAATATTGATACGAGCAGAGAGGTTATCCTTCTTTAACCATGACAATAAAAATAAGTCTGGCATTATCCTAGGAAGATCCAGATTCCAATAGTTGCCTGTACCTATCTGAGCACTGCAGATGAGCTGAGAAATTACATTCACTGCAGTGCAGGTTCCTGGTCTTGAGGGACCCAGGGTTTTCAGAGGAGATTGTAAGCACTTTATGAATGCTTAAGCACCCACATGCATGGGTGTCTTGAGTACAGTCCAGATAAAGGTAGACAAATTCCTGAAGGCCAAGAACTTTTTTAATTTAAGTAAGAAATTTTCTCAAAATAAATATTTTTTCATGAAGGTGCAGAACTTTGTTAATAAAGTAAAAATCTCTCTTCAGCAGCACCTGGAACACCTTTTTTTAACATGCTGAAAGGTGAACTGGCCTGGGGTTTTTAAGACTATTCTTTTCTTTTTAGAACTGCATCCCCTTTCCTCTCCAACTTACTGCATTTGTTGGCTGTGAGCAGAGCCTGGACTGTGAGGGCTGTATATGGCTCACACCAGCCTCTTTTTGCATTATTTAGCTCTTGAAGAGCATCTGCTGAGCATCCATCAGCATGGGGTGTGTGCCACCACCATATGGGCAGCCAACTGCTGGTGGAGCCAGAGAGGGGCCGTTGTGCTCCCATATATCCCCACAACAATGCCCTGCACATCTGGCGTGCCGTGGTGGTGCAGTAACAGCAGATCACTCATCCCTAACTGTGATGGAGCTCCTTAGTGGCAGTGACTCAAAAGGACATTGGGGAAACCGTGTCAGTGCAGCTCTGCAGCTGGGGGGAAAGCTGTGCATGAGGGTCATCTACTGGGCTTGCCTCACCCTGAGGGTAAAATCAGCCCTTTGGAGCGTTTGAAAGGTCCTTCTAATGCTGCCTTCTGCCTCTGGCTGGGACACAGGAAGGCAGCTACGACAAAACAGCGTTGTCACAGTCAGTGGAAGCTAAGATTAGTGTCACAGTATTTGGTGCTTTAAGACATGCTGGTCTGCAAGCCCTTGATGTCACTGTGAATGTATTTTCCACGATGTATCACATTCATGACTGTGAATACATTGCAGAAAAAAAAAAAAGGCTTGTATGGTGTTTTGCTGCTCTAAGGCCCAAAGGTCTAATGAGGTGTTGAGTGACCACATGTTTGTTGGTGGATGTTAGAAATGTTTTGCCTTCTGTTTGATGACCATAGTTCCTGCTCTCCAACTATGAGCAGAAGGCAGGAAGGATCGTTTGGTTTCTTTATGTCGTGTGTCTCTTTCCACAGCCCCGAAGTTGCTTTCAGTTCAAATTCACTCTTCTGTGTTTTTGGGGCATTCAGGCTTAAATCTGAATCCTTCATGCTCTGGCAGGATGAGATTACAGAAATGTTTCATATTTTCTTGGAGTGTGTTTCTGGCTTACAGAAATTTGCTGACAATTTTTTTTTTCCTTATCCCTAAGTAGCTTCACAGTGATCAGAGCACCATTTGTCCCTCAGAAGTTCCTGAGGGCCCTTGTTGTAACCCTATCTTTCATTCTTTATCACTAGGTAGCTGCCAAGGCACATGAATTAACTCTCTCACATGTAGATTTGCCAGGAATCTTATGGTAACATACCAAAATTCATTTTTTTACACTCTGTCGTTGGTGATTTATGTAAGGACTTCTGCCAAGAGAATGCACCACTGCAGACTGCTAGAAAATGCTATTCACATGTAAAGAAGTATTTTCTCCTGGGACTCAGCCATGTAGGTAACTTCATTCATTTCCCTGAAGGAATTCCAATTTAACTAAGATTTATTACATGAACTGAATTAGCAGAAAAAATTTATTGTTTATTTCATGCAAGCTACCAGGTGCCAAAAGGGGAAAACCAGCTTTGGAAGTATTTGTCATATGTGCAGCAGCCATTCAGATTTTTAAAAAACTGGAGAGAGACTCAAACCAGCCTCATTCCACAAGAGAATTCCCCATTTTCTCAAGATCTAGCTGCTTTACTCAGGCAGCTCCATAAGACTTCAGACCCAGCTTCTAAAATATATCTGGGGCTGGACTCCTTTTAATGTCAGCTGGATCCAGATGGTAAAATGCCTGCTGAGGAGCTGGATATCAGCTCTCCTGAAGGTCTGTTCTCAGCTGCAGTGCAGAGCACTTCTGATGCAGGGTTCACAGATCAGGTTGTACTGAATTGTTCACTGCAGACCAGTTTAGGGTTGATTTTGCTCTGAAAGGGAAAGAAATAGTGATGCAGGAAACTGTGTCTTCTTTAGGATAGACAGAGTAAGTGAAATGCAGTAGGAAAAAGTCTCAATTGTGCATGGTTCCTTGCTCTCTGAACTGTAAGTGCAAACTTCAGCAGTGGGATATTTAACTACCACACCCTGAAAGATTGTCTAGAGTGAGCAGAGCCTTCTTGTCTAGTGGGACTGAAATGCAGGCAGGAGTATGATTTCCCGTTGCAGCAGAGAGGACATTCAAACTTGACTAATCCTGACATTCTTCAGTGCTCTGCACGGTCCTGTTCTGCCAAAGACACCTTTAAATGCCCTAAAGTGCACTAGCTGCCTCTCTTGGCACAAAGGCCAAGTCAGAGTAGGAGGGTCCTCTAAGCACAACAAAGGATGTGTGTGAATCTGGACATAGCTGGCAAAAATGGACGCTTTCTTTACGACTTGTTTCTTTATGGATACTTCTGGTTTGTGCTTGCAGGGAAACGCCTCCCACCAGATGCTTTAGATGTGGAGGAACATGGATACATTCATCCCTGTGCTTTGCCTCTTGGTGTGACCTTGAAGTGAGCCGGGGAGAGGAGAAGCAGAAGACATGCAGGGCGGTTTGGTTTCTCTCTGTAGCCATGAATTACTCGTGAACTAAAAGGCCATTGTGGGAACCCCATGCCCCATATTTTCATAACCCCATAACCTCATATACACCCGCTGATAAAGGATTTCTGTCCTGTTATTGACTCATATTTGTCATTAGTTTGGTGGACACAGTGAGCAGGTCTGAATTTGTCTATAATTAAATCCTGTAAAAGAAAAACCTGGGCTGCTAAACCTTCTTACTCAAAGACTTAAGGCTGCTCATCCAGTCTGAATAAATTAGAATTTTAAAAAAACTGCAGTGAGGTTTTCCCAACAGTAAAACCGGTAACCATTGCTTTGGTGCCTGAAGGGCAGCAGCCCTGCCCATATAAATGGTAGATACAAATGGGACATACCAGAGGAAGAAAATGTAGAATTCTTTGATACCTTCTAACCTACAAATAGGTTAATTTTTAAAAGTTGTTGGCTAACTTGCATCACAGAAGGAATAAAATGATTTACAGGTATTTTGTCACAGCCATATGTCAGAGAAGGTCTTTCTGAACAACCTCTTCTTCTCAGGCTGCCCCAGATGTGGGACACGTTTCTGATGACACCACTACTCTCATCTCATCTGAATGTAGTGCTGGCATCCTCACCCCTCCAGTGCCGCCCGGGGACTCCCGCTGAATTACTTATCTGCTGGCATTTTGACCAGGAAGTTTGCATTTCCTCTCGAGCCTCCAATTCCTGCAGTTATTGCCAAAATCCTGTCAGAGAGTCTGGACAAGGTCATGACTGCAATTCCTCTGTGGCTGGCGAAACCACACTTCTCAGCTCATTGCTAGACTCCTTAGTTGTCTTTAGGAAGGTTATCATCTCAGGGAATCACTGCTATCAAAAAGATTATTCTTAAAAGCTGCTGAGTTACTTATTCAGTCTGTCAAGCCTCATTACATTAGAAGACTCCATGACAGAATATCTAAGAAATTTATCTTTTTGTTCATGGAAGGAAATGATGGTCCCACTAAGGAAACTGCAAATTTAATTATACAGTAGATTTCCTCACAGACAAAATTTCCAAGGACCTCAGTACGTCAGCACTTACTTTCAAATCTTAATCCTCAGCACTGACTGTGGTTTTCGCTTGCTAAAACGTTTCAAGTGACACTTCATCCAAAGCAGTCCTCTAGGGCCCAGGTCTGCACCCCTAATTCACTCTGAGCTGTATTTTCTTCCCAAGGAGGCCAGGGGATTCCTCATTTAACGTAGAGTTGGTAGGAGTGCGCCCTTAATTGCTGTTTTAAATTCTTTATTAAGCATTATCTGTTGCTGTTGAGCCGAGAGACCCGTGTGCTATTCCTGGCGCTGCTCTGCCTCGCTGTGTGCCTGCAGATAAGTCGCTCAGCTGCTCAGAGCCTCACCTCCCTCAGCCCGAAATAGCGGCACTTTCCCTTTGCAAGCACTTTCCATCTGTGGTGTGCGCTGGAGTCAAGGGAAAGACTTCCCAAGGTCGCTGTCACTGCTCCTGTTCTGCCACGGAGAAACTGAGGCAGGCGAGGGCACAGACCTGCCCCGGCGCTGGAGATTCAGCCCCAGGCTCAGCTCCCACACTTCTCCAGCACCCACAAGGCCAACTGCCTCCCCAAATTATTCCTCACGTGCTAAATCATCAGACTCGGGTTCGGATTCACTGCTAAATTTCACATCTTCCTCCCTGTGTCCTTTCTTTGGGTATGACTCTGACTTCTGCAATACCTGAGCAGACACTTTTTGAACAGCTGAAAGAATTTCCTGACAGGTTTGAAAGAGAGCCCCTTTGGACAGCAATTGCAAAGCTTAAGCTAATGGCCTCCCAGTTGTATTTGCCAGTTCCTTTGTCTCTAGAGAGGTCTAGATTTTTCTCTTGGCACACAATCATTATTAATAGATCTTTTTCAATTTAGAAGAGAAAGATTTATCCGCTGTATTTGTAATTCTGGCCTTTCAGAGAAAGCCAGTATAAACAGCACTGTGTCCTGGCCCAAATCCATTCTGCGTTATTAGGGTGGCATTGATTTGAGATCTCACTCCATTAAAATTTGAAGTCTAAAGCAGTTCTTGCTACAAATGGGGTCTCTCAAGGTTTATACATTAGCTTAGCCCTCAACATTGCCAGATGGTCAAAAACTGGAATGTTTCACAAATGTTACCAGTGCCCTTCACAAAGTGACACTTTCAAATTAGTCCCCACTTGCATCCATTTACTGTAAGGTGCTACTTCCCATATGTAAATAAACAGCGATTCATTACTCCACCAAGAGGAAAACAGATTTTACTGAAAGAGGTTGCTGGGATTTTCTTTTTTAGGTGGATGAATAAGCATTTTCCTGCCTGCCATTGGGGTTTTTTTCAAGTCACTTGCACGCTGATTATCCTGTCCCTTCCCAGTGTATCAGAAGAGAAAGGTAGTCAGGAAACCCCTGGGTCCTTCTCCAGTGGGTACAGAGGGGGGTGTTCTCCAGGCGGGGGGGACCCCAGCTCCCTGGAGATCTTGGTCTAACCAGGTTCAGTGCTCCCAAGTAATGTCATTTACTTTTCTTTGCTATGAAGTTCACATCTGAAATCTACTTAAGATTATTTTGAACAGAGTAGATTCTGTTCTATTTCACAGATTATCATAATGCATTTTTTTAATTTTTTAGGTCTTAATATTTATTTTTATGTATTTATATTATTTCTATAAATTTTTGTTTATTTTTTTTTATTGGTTTTAATTTTTTTTCCCCCGGTCCCACTGTTACCATGATCGTGCCCAGAACTCTTCTCCAGCACAAGTGAGTCTTCTATGCTGACAAAGCAATGCTGGTATCAGTCATTTATAGCCATATCACTTATTCCTGTCAGATTCTCTCATTTCCACTCAAGCCACAGATCCAAAATGTTGAGGAAAGCTACAAAACTAGGAGTATGTTTGCTACCTCTTCCCCACACACAGCTCCTACCTGGTAAACTCTATGTTGATGAGATTTGGCCTTAATGCAGGCAGACACATTGTCAAGTTACCCAAAATTTCAGCCCTCCAAAATGTAGAGGAGCTGTAATTCTGGGTAGGTTTTTGTATACCTGTGTTGGTTTCTTTCTTTTAAAAACTGTTATATGCTGTGTGGTACGTGATGAAGCAAGAAATTCCTGAGCTTTCACTGTGTCTAGCTCATTGATTTTTAAGAGTCTGGGAGTTTGGAGCCTCTGGAAGCAGCTCGACACGTAATGTGAAACCTGCAAATCCTGCCAATTGCCACGGAAAGGTGAGAGAGGTGAAAAAAATCATTTTGCACTGTAGACTTTGGCTCATTTTTTGACACTGAGAAAACAACTTTTGCCAGCAAAAGCAAAACCTATAGAGCATGGGGTGGGGAACAGAAACCCAAATGGAGTTGCACTTGCTGCAGTCCCAGGACCAACCGTGTGTGCCTTGTGTACCCTGAGCACTGCAGCGAGGACGGCCAAAAGTTCTCATGCAGACCCCAACTGCTTTTCAAACCTCAGCACGACTTTATTTGCAGAAGATGTCTTTGAGACAAGAAGGTGACAAGGGCTGTCAAAGCCTGACCCACCACAAGGACAAGTGCACCACGTTTCTGCCACCGGAGCTCGGTGTGGCTTCGTTCAGTTCAGCGTTAACCTAATATTGCCTTTAAGAACCATGAGATGGGCTGCTTCCCTCTTTGAAATTGCTCAGGTTGTGATTCTATAATCTTCCTGCTGACAGTGACTGTATCATTCCTTAACCCCTGCTTTCAGCATTATCCCAGAGTCCACCTTTGACTCCTACTGATTACAAACTGGCACCTTGCTGCAGCCCCTGAAGGACAGAGGTGGGACAGGGTGTGTAGGCAGTGATGAGATCTTTCTTTAGACCAAGTGGTAGAGCTGAAAAACATTAGGCAAACTTTTTAGTGCACAGGTAAACAAATGCATATGTTGCACTACTGAACCTGCCTCCTTATGGAACTCAAAGCACTCCACAGAGACGAATAAAATGACTCAGCCATTTCTGTGTGATTTGCTCACCCCACCAAAATGCATGGAAATGTTTGTCTCCTGCTTCACCAGGACCAAATTTCCACTGCTGTGCAGTAAAGCTTTATTTCTTATCTCACTGCAATGCCAGGGAGAGAGGAACAAGATAGAGTCTCTTACGTGCAGGGTGACTCCTCTGACAGTACTTTAGGAGGGGAAAGGAGCACCAGTTCCAAGGTGCACCTTATTGCATCTAAGATGAAAAATGGAAGACTCTTGTCTTCTTAGGGGAGAGGGAACTAAAATTCAAGACCCAACACAAAAAAATATGGGAGAAAAGTATGCTTCTTTCACAGAAATTATGAAATGGTTCCTGTTGGTACAGGAAACGGTGTCATTCAGGTGCTGAGTTCCCTGTATATGTCTCCCATCTTATTTGGCATAATCTTCCATGTATCTGCTTTTAACAGTTCAAGATCTTTGGGGCAGGGTGTGTGACATGTCACACCCATACTTGTGAGTCCATTTCAGTGGCTTCTTAGCCTGATGCCAAATGACTGCGTAGCATTTAAGCACTACTGAAAAATAAACAGTTGTAGGCAATATTATTTCTACGAGCAGACTAATGCTGAGTATCCTTTAAGGCTGTCATCTTTATCTAGAACTCCTGGATCCATGTGTACCATGCAGGCTAAAAGCTTTTTGTTCAAGAGCTTTGAGAAAACCCCACTAGAAAATACTGCAGTTGCACATATGGCAGACGTAACCATTCATGTCCTAACTCAAAATCCACTGAACGGATCGTTCTTGAGACATCTTTTGTTTTTCCTTCCTCAAGAAGGGCAATAAATCAAGCTAAGCTAAAAATTTTATAGCTACAGCTGGTTTTGACTTATGCAAATGCAACATTTCAATCACAACATATGGGAAAAGCATATTTTTTCCCTTCCCTCACACAACTCAAAAGCTGCTATCCTGATTTTTCTGAACCTCTTCAGGAATTACTATCTTTGGGTAGAAACTACAGACAGGAGGCACAACCCAGCTCAAATTTTTGTTCAGTTGAAAGACCACTGAGCAAATGAAGAGGATGGAATTGGAGACTTTAACTACTATTTGTTTGCTGACAAGAACTGTAACCAGGAAATATTTGTAAGATACCTCAATTTCAGATTTCAAAATTATGATAATTTGTTACCCGGGCTTCTCCCTAACAGAGCATGCCTGAAAGAGTTGCAGTAGATCAGTCTGAGTTTGATTATTTCTCTATCTCCTGTGTTGCTCATTGTGTTTAAAGCTGCTTTGTGATGGGATTTCTTTGTTGCAGACACAATTCAGAGCCACACGAACAGAATTGCTTCCTGATGGAAGTGAGTTGTCATTGTCTCTTCTTTTCCTTTTGAAGCATCAGCACATCAGAGGATCTGGGAGCAGTGGGGACTGAGTGTATCCTGCCTGCTGCCCGAGGCTGGGCAGCTGCAGATCCAGTTTAGGGATCACTGGGGCTGCAAAAAGGTGTAGGACCAGCACACATCCAAAGCTGACTTAACTCCACAGCTTCTCCTCTCTCTTATGATTTAATTATTCCAGAGTTGTTCTGGAGGAACAAACCCTGCAGCACATGCAGTTACAGGCAGACTAATCCTGAATAAACTTGTGCTAAAGCCTAATTTCTGGGAACCCCCTCCACAAACTCATCCAGCCCTGGTTGTCTCCTCCAGACTGCACAAGGAGAACGAGGGACAGCTGGAGCTGGTTGGGAGGGGATGGTGGCAGGAGGGGAAAATCCACAGAATAAGCCTGTTTCTCTAATTATAATGACATGATTTATCATTCCTTTGCAATCCAACATAAATCCCTATATGCTCTGCCAGAGAAAGTGGCTTTTCCTGAGAAAACCTCCTGATGACAATCCAAGGGCTGGTGTTTATGCTGGGAGTTCAGCAAAGTCAGCTCTGGGGGAGAGAGCTGGGAGAGGAGGGCAGGAGGTCATTAAACACCAGACACCTTCAGAGATTAAAAAGAATATGCCCAACACAGGAAACCCAATCCCCAAACTCTGCTCCTTCAGCTGCCTGTCTCAGGACATTAGCCAGTGATCTGGGTTTCACCAGCCACAGCTTCTGGCCAGTTCTGGATGAGTGACGCTGAAACAGGGAAGAAAGGTTGATGTCTTTGGTTCTCTCTATCCAACTCGGTTTTGGCTGGCAAGAAATTATATTCATTTTCCCCAAGTCAAATCTGTCTTGCCCATGACAGAAGTTGGTAAGAGATCTCCTTTTTCTATCTCAACCCACAACTTTTCCATCTTGGTTTCTCTCCTGTCTCGTCGAGGAGGCGATGAGAGCAGTTGGGTAGGCAGGGGCAGCCTGCAGTGGTCAGCCCAGCACTCTGCCCTGTTCTCCCAGTGTCTCTTGGGAGAGCCCAGCTGGACTCCAGGCCCAGCTGAAGGGCTAATCATTGGGAATGCAAAGCACATACTCACCAGGCTGTTGGTACAAGTTAGAGGAGAAACTGCATCTTTCTTCTGCACTTCTCATTAGATGTAACACACAACCGCAGTGTGGGACCTGAGGCTGCCATTTGTGTGTGGGTCCAAATGGAATGTAAACACAGGCATAAAGGGTACAGGTACAGCTGCATGCTGTGGTCTGAAGGCAATTGGTGGCTCAGGAAATGCTGAAACACTGACAGTGGAAGTCAGGAGCACTGTCTAGAAGGGGGACAGCACATGAGGGAGACTGCCCAGGACCATCCTGCCCTTGCAGGATGCCTTCAGTATTACATGTCAGCCCACACCAGCAGCAGGATGCTGAGCTAGACAGACCTTTGATTCTGCAGTTTTATAGCTGATCTTGCAGTCTGGTATTGAGCAGGAAGGTTTTTGTATGGCTTTTTGTACATCCCTCCACTTGAAACAACAGGGTTCAGATCCTCTAAGATGACTTTTGGGAATCTTCTATTTCTCATCCATAATACTGCAAGAGTCCCATTTGGGACCTGGAATTACAAAATAATATCTTCATAAAAATATCAGTATTGATTTCTTATTGTCAGAACTACAGAGCACACGAGACTTCCAGAGTCATATGGGCATATGCACGCCAGCTTTGCCTAGGTCCTGCCAGCTCCCATCCTGTGATGATGGAGCACACTGCTCTGTGTCTGTGGGCCACTGCACACCCATGTACAAAGTGCTGTCACCATGGGAGTGCCCATTCCTCCACCACACACCTGCTCCAGCACAGGCCCCCGTGCTGCTGTCAGCATGAACCCTCTCTGGCTGCTTATTCCCAGCTCCAGGGCCTGAGTGTTAGTTCCTTTCCTCTCTTTTCTTCTCAGCTTTGGAAATTATTGTGGTTGGGGCCACATAGTTGGGTCTTCCTGGCTACTGTTGAACTGTTATTTAGCTAAGCCAGTGTTAAATTGTCCCTTAGAGGTGAATCTCATACCCCACCTGTGTTTTGACATTTGTCACAGACCTGAGGAATTAGCAACTTGCAAAGGAGCTGGTCTGAAAGACCAGCTGATGCTCATATGGAGCAAACAGTCTGTGTTTTTGGGGGGTGGCAGCTTGCACATCCTCTTCCTCCACCACACACGCTGCTGGTGCTGAAGTGCTGCTGCCAGAGCCCATCCCCAGCCACTCCACCTCTGGTTGCAGCTCACTGCTCCACAGGGTAAAAAAAACTCCCCACATTTTTACCTCCCTGTTTTTCCCTCTTTCTTTGCTCACTATTAAGAAATGGCAGAATTTTTCCCACAGAAATAATATCTAGCTACTCACATAAGAGAACAGCTGTATTTACTTGACTTACAAGTATCTTTACTGACAGATTTCTTGTTTGCATCATAAAATGCTTATTTGAGCTTTTAAAAGTGCACTGGCTGCTTCTTTGAAGCTTGCAGCAATAGACCATTTTCATTTGAAAGACATATTATTACCCCAAAACTAAACATATTATTTTATACATCCCAGCCACCCTGATTCTTTGTGCCTAAGGGCCTCTGAGCAAAAGGTGTCATTTGGAGCATGCAGCAGAGAAAAGTTGGTTATGTAGATATCACATTTCTCTGCTCCTTCTGTTCCAGAAGAGCTGTACCCACAGCTCTTGCTGGGAAGCTGCTGGGTTTTTCCTCTCTGATGGCCAAGTTGTATCTGTGTATGTGGTAGTGTTATTTTTGGCAGGCACATACTTCACATTCCTAGCATGAAGAGCGGGAGCCAGCAGCCAATCTCATCCGGTAGCCCTTCATGGTTTGGGTTTGCCATGAGCCAGGTCCTCGGGGGTCAGGGTGATGCATCAGGAAGCTGAGGGAGAAAGCAGGGCCGAGGGACACGGGGGATGAGGCTGGGCAGGCTGGGGCAAAGGCAAGGCTGGACCGGAGGCAGAGGTTTGGCCAGAGTGCTGGGGAGGTGTATGGTCAGTATTGCACTGGCCTGGACCCTGCTGCCCCCAGAGCCACAGCCCTGCCTGCCCAGCCCCACCCCGGCATGGGGGATGCCACAGGCACCCCAAAACCCAGCAGATTTCCAGCACAAGTGTGCTGATCCCAGACTGTGGATCCTTACGGCCACAGAAGGGAGGGAGTGGGTTCAACACCCTCCGGCTCCAGGCCAGAGCGAGAGCAGGGATGCTGCCAGTGAACTGCTCCTGCCTAATGAACTGCTCCTTTTCTCTGCAGCAGCAGATAAGAGCAATTAAACACTAGATAGCAGATTAATGATTACTGCAACATCATGCTAGCTCATGGTGACAAATCTGTATAAATATTCACCACAGTGGTAGGCGAGGTGTTCAGGCAGTGATATGCCCTCTGTGTGGCAAATCACTCAGAGACGATGCAAAGAGAGAACGTCTGGTGCTTGTCACATTCATTAATTATCACTGCAGATGAAACTGGAGGAAAGACCAGCTTAAGTGCATTACGTTGCATTTGCCAAAGGTTGTTTTGGGCCCAGCTGCCACCCGGCAAACAAGGCAGGCTCTGGATGTGGAATTTCCACCTTGGGAGGATGCTTGTTTTTGTGGAATAGCAGCTTTCCTTAGAGCTGGCTTGAGTCTTTGTCTTTTTATTGGAAATTATGAGGAGAGTTATGTGATGACACATTATACCCATGGCCTCTGGCTTCCACCTTCTCTTCTGTTCAGCTCTTGCTTGCTGTTCCTGCAAATAACAAGCTGGACTAAGTGGATTTGGGGTCTGATGCCATCTAAGAATTCCTGTTAATAAAGAATGGAATGAAAGAAATGAACTTCCTGTCACTTAAATTGAAGTGCTGGCTAAATTATCTTTCCAGATTTTGAAGGACTCTCATATAGAGTCCTAGTAGTGTTTGAGATACACTAAGGGTGAGGCATCACTTGTGCAGTATTTTGGAGAAACAGACTTGATTGTGGCCTGTTTCTTATTGCACACAAAACACCTCCAGACAACTGGCAAGGCAGAGGAAGTAAAATGATAGCTGGACTGGAGAAGATCTGGATTCCTGAGCTGAAATCTCTGTTTAATCAACAGATTTTACAGAGTAGCTCTATTCTGAGTATTCTGGATTTTGTTCCCTAAAGAGTGCTTTGCTAGAGTCTACAAGAACCACATCTGAAAAGTGGGTAAGAAAATAATAGATTTCTCTAATATGGTTAAAATCTTCAAAAATAATTCAATACTTTAGCTGAGTCCATGCCTGAAAAGTCTCTGTAATGGTGCCCTGGTGTGCAAGAGATGGGTGTTCAGCACACTCTGCCACACTGGCTGCTGGAACATCTCATAGAATGGACAGAGCAGCCAAAAGTGTGAAGGGTTATCTGTAAATCTTGCCTTTTTTTGAGCAGAAACCTCAGCAATGGCTCCCCAACAATCACAGATGGCAGCTGGGTTTGAACCAACGTCACAGTCCCCTCACAGAACATTTTATGTACCTGTCCTCACATATATTCCATGTAACCAAGAATTTAATTAGGTTTATCTCTTAACGTGTCAGCTATATCCCACATCAAAGGCATTTAAGTCTTTGCAATATCTCCAATCGTGTTTGGATCTGCCCTGTGATGGGCACAGCCCTGAAAACAGGCAGTCCCTGAACAGTAGCTGGTAATAGTATTTGAAAAGATGATTGTGTCTCAGAATGAATCATTAGATCCTATAAAATGCATCTGTCACTGTAGTGTTTAAGCTCTGCTTTCCCCACCCTCTCCCCACCCCCCCCATTTGCACTAATTAGTGCAGGATGAGCTGCTGCCTAAAAATTAAGAATTCTAGAATATTTAATTGATCCTAGTCCCTGTGAACACCACGCCTGAGGAGTCAGTAGCCAAGAGCCGCGTGAGTACGGCTCACAGTGGGACTGCACTTATGGTGCCCCCCAAGCCAGGGAGCCCAGAGTGGGGTGGCAGCCCTGCAGGGCCGGGTGCTGGCCTGTGGGCCAGCTCCATGCAGCCCTGTCTCGCCCTCCTGGCTGCCCACCCTGCCCCACTCTCGCTGTCCTCAGGCAGCAGGTGAGAGTGGCTCAGCCAAAGCCCCCCGCCAGAGGAGTTACCTGAGCAGAAATGGCCTCCTGGAGGGAGGAAGTGTTTCAGCATGTGGTAACGTTTTAAACCCTGCTTTTTAGGATGCAGAATTTGCCAAGGATTATGAAGTTTTACTCTTAAAAGTGACACCATGTGGAATCATGTCTATTGCACCCCAGTGGCTCTCCCCTAAATGTGCTCAGCCGGCACATAAAGATGTGAGCTGTTTTTCACTCATCAGCTCTGAAAATTTACCTTGGATTCTTGCTTTATCATCCATAATTTGCTTTAAAGGCTCTGCTGGGCAGGTCGTTACAGGAGTGCAGAGCACATAAAGCACCACAGCCCCTGGGGGGCTGGCAGAGCTCCCCTGCCCGAGCACTCGTCTCTCTGACAGCCAGCATTCCCAAATGCCTGACGCTTTCCTGCAGTGCACACCTCGGTGCTGCTCCGTCTGTCACACCCCAGCAGTTCTGTGGGATTTGCAGGAGTTCTTTGTCATTAGGGATCTCTTTCCCAACACCCAGCAGCCCCCAGCTTGCAGCGTGTGAGCGGCCAGGAGGCACCGGGCACGGGAGAGGAGGATGCTGAGGGTGGTTTGCTCTGCTCAGTCCTCATTCCCAGCAGGGTCAATGGACCCCAAAGCTCTGTTGTTGAGAGAACCCCCAGCAGAGGTAAGAGCAGACACATTTTGCCAGTGACTCCACAGCGCAGAGCTGAGCACCTGCAGGCTGCTTCCCAGGGAGCCCAGAGCAGGAGCATCCCGAGATGGCAAAGGAGAAATGCCACATGAGTTGGGCTTGCTCTTCTGCTTGTGTTTGGCATTTGGTTCAAGCTCTCTGCAGACCTAACCCCAACAAAAGCAATGGAGCAAAGAATTTGACAATTTGATTTCATTTAAATTCTTGTCAGGGCTCTTTGCTGGCCTCCTCGGCGTCCCCACTCCCTTTGCTGGGACAGCTGCTTAGCTGGGCTGACGGGGCGTGGGGCTAAGAGGGCAGGCCCAATTAACTGCACAGTGATCAGTTCTTCTGTCTTAAAATCCCACACGCTTCTGAATTAATTTAGAATAAATTCAATCATAGTCATTTACAAGGTCTGCTGCTGGGCGCTGCGAGGAGCAATTTGCTGGTGGGATTCTCATTCTTTGCAGTGGCAAATTGCCTAAGTTCACCATACCACAGGGATAAAAAGCTCAAATTTAGGCCTGATGTGGCTAAATGCTAAATATGTGTGTCTGTTTACATTGAAGCATACTTCTGGCCGCCAGGTGAGCTCAGGGGCTAGTGCCAGACAAGGTCACAGAAGAAGAGTTTCATTTTGCTTTTTCTGCAGCTAGGAACGGGCAGACATAAACACTTGGAGGGATATGTCTTGTAGCACAGCAACCTTCCCCAAAGTCCTTACTCATACCTCCATTTCCTGGAGCTGTGACTGTCCACAAAACTGAGCCACACACAGCTCAGTGTGTCCTCTCTCTTTTTTTCATTACACCTCTGTCTTCAGTAAATCTCAGGCTGAATGCCCATGTGTGTGCTTTGATTGCAAATGCCTGTGCTTTGCCCTATAAAAGAGAAGTGCCCTATCCAGCCAAGCTTTCTTCTTTATGGCCTGCTCAAGTATCACTTCTGCTCTGCTGTGTCCAGGCAAGTTGACCAGCTTGGGCCTCTCCTGTGATATGAAACAATTCCAAAATAGAAACATCTTCCTTGTGAAATTGATCTCCTCACCACAACCCTTATTGCTTGATTCCCCTGCTGCCTTTTGTTCCTGCAGGGTCTTTCAGCATGTGAATTCAAGGGTAAATAATCTCTTTTTTTGTTTGGTTGGGTTTTTTATATGTTTTACACCCAACTGATGGAAAATCTCCAGGATATGGAACTTCTCTGGACATCAACCAGCAAGAAACATGTGCATTGGAACTGCCTTCTCAGATTAGTAATTATCACCTAATTTCTAGTATTTCATCTGCCATGCAGCTACTGAAGTGAGGAAAATTGTTCATCTTATATTAAGCAGAAAGATTGTTAAGCAGTCTTATGTAAGGCAGCCATACCACTCCCACACGGAAATATTTCTTACCTCTGGTCCTGACACCTTCCTTCACACTTCAGGCACTGGATGGGCTGCAGTGGGTGCCTGGAGACTGCTGTGGGGGTGCCCAGGGTGTTCCCTGGCAGTCGGGGTGCACAGGGAATCACCATTGCCTTGGATATGTGGACAGTGACACCAGGCTCAGGTTTAGGGCTTCTCTCTTATCAGCTCTAATGGCTTCAAAGAATTTGCATCCACTTGGCTGAAAAAACGGCCAAGGGTGAATGAATGAATGTAAATGAGGCGACTCCTCATCCTGTATTTCTTTATCTGAGGAACAGTTTATAAATTCAAGGTAAGTATATCTTTCCACCAGCTTTGCACATTTCTACTCTCTCAGGGTGAATAAATTTTTTTGATGGGTGAGTTAAAACATCATTATTTTTTTCATTATCATTGTCATCAGTATAAATGGCAGAGGTGTAGGGTTTTTGCCCAAGCTTTTAAATTTTCATGACAATTTTACTAAGCTGTTTTATACCTTATTAAACACACTTGTGATTTGTTTCAACCTATACCTTAATATGATGTTTTAAGAGAGTGTTCCCAGAAGAGGGCAAAGGTATCCTGCACAATGGGGACTCAGCTCCAGCCTTGGGCTTCTCCCCTGCTGGGGCCCACAGACAGGAATGGCCAGGGTGCCAAGAGTGCTTATTTCTTTCACTGAGGTTTTTCTTTTGAGATTCTTTTGAAAATCCCAGCCTAAGGGATTAACAGTGTTGATCATTCTTGAGAATCAGGACACTGGTGTTGCTAAGACTCAAAAGCAATGGGTTTTTGCAGGCTTCTGCTGGGAAAAGGAAAAAAGGGCCTGCAGATCGAAGGTCTCATTTACCCAAACACAGAAATAATTCCTTCTTGTGGCCATTTCTAGAAAGCAAGGTCAATTCTTGTACTTATTTTTTGAACAAGTCTTTTTAATGAGTTTTTACAGACAGCTGCTTTTTGTAAACCACTGAGAGAGAGCAGGGGCACCCAGATTTCAGCACAACTCACACAGTCACGTTTGGCTTGGGAGGAGCTGAATGGCCTCTACTCCTGAGAGAAGTCTATTTTTATGACATGACACTGTTCTCAATACTGTACTGGCCATATTTCTTGGTAAAATAAGGTTTTCTGTAATTTGCAATGAGATTTAACTGACGAAACCCTGAACAGTGCAGTTATCTGAGCTCCAGATCTGCCTCTCTGCATTGTTCCAACCACTTTCCAAATGTTGGTTAGTGCTCTCTGTGACTGATGGATGTGGGACTTTGCTGGGATGTAATTTTTATTTGTTTGCAAAGAAAACTGTCTGACAGTAAATTTAGATTCCTGCTTTCCAAAATTTTTCAACCATAATAAATTTGATTTTTTTCTTTTAACTATTATTGTGTAAAAAATATTATCGCGCATGTACAAATTACTGTCCCCTTCCCCTCTCCTCAGCCCTGATTTCACAGAGAAGACCAAATCTTGAGCATTTTTCTCAACTCTTGCTGCAGTTAATGGGAGTTTTTTCTGTTGAAAAACTTTCTGAAATGCTTAGGGACTTCAGGATTAGATTTGAGCAGTGTTCAGAGGGCAGAATAATGCATCATGCTAGAGGCAGACTCTGGCCTCCTAGTCTAACTGGACATGTCTCCAGGCTAAATTTAGAAGCTTCCCCCTATTCAACCTAGGGATTGTTTAATTTTCACCAGATTTCCCCTTCTTTCCCCAGGTATTTTTGTATCAGGCACTCATATCAGGCATCACTCAACATGTGTTCCCATGTCTTTACAAAAGTGCCTGTTTCCTATCAGATTATTCCACTCCCCTCCACTCTCTATAATTTCTTGTTTTTCCAGTAAGAGATTTCAGGCATAAAGGTATTTTCCTCTTCTTTTATGCTGTACACCACGGTGTGTCCGCCAGGCCCTTCAGATCTCAGGCACACCATTAGAAAAACCTAACACTCCGTATCCCAAATGGGTCACTTCCCAAGTCTAGAGCTGAAATCCTTTTAGCTAATACTGTTCAGGTGACTTAGTACTAAATTATATTTTAGAAAGATATGGTCTGCCCTTTACTTTTTCATGGGGCTACTATTCAGTCAGTTTTAAAGCCGTAATTCTTTTTCAGGTTGCCATGGAAACAAGTTAGTGTTCCACTGCTGCCTTGTGCAAACGAGCAGAGTGCTCATACATCATGTTTCTGCTCCTGGGCCATTGTGCAGCGTGGCTGGTCTGGGTTTCTCCTCTCCCATGCACACGGGCAGGGGCAGGGCCCCACACTGCTTTGGCTCCTCTCCCCATCAGTCCATTAGAAAACCAAAGGAATATTGAAATGTGGATGCTCTGCTCGTTTCTCACTGTTAGCACCGATCAATGCAGGCCCCAGTTTGGGGATTCCTGGCCTTTGAAGAGCAGCTTTGTGAGACCTGGGCTTTACAGCCTGTAGGGAAGGGATTGCACTTCACAGCACGGTTCCATCCGTGCAGGCGGTGTTGGGGCCAAGTCCCCATTCCCAGCAGGCTGAAGTGTCCTCAGCATAAACAATGTGCCTTTCAGACAGGACAGGCACTGCAGCAGAAGACAGACACTGATGTGGTAAATCACCTGTGGTAAATCACCTGTTGACCCATTTGGCCACTGTAACAGCAGCTTAGAAAATGATCAAAATTTGTAGCCTTGCCTTAACTGTTCAAAAACTGGCAGTGCTTTGAATAAGAAGCTTTACCGAACAATAAACATTAGAAAGAAAACCCCTCGGGTATCTCCACTGACTACCTCTGTGTGTACTAGACATATCTGTAGACTATATATACCTTTTAGACAGTTATCTCTAAATAAATATGTTAACTATATCATCCTGATAGTCCATTTATCATCTGATACCCTGCATTTAAACTCTTCAAATGGCATGGTTAACACCCATCATCACATCACATTTTTTTTACATTTTTCTCAGAAAAAAAATTTATGCAGGGGAATATTTTGCAATTTGGATACTTTATTTTTTCTTAACATACTACTGTAAAAAGGCAGGGTCAAAAAAAGATTGTTGTAGTTTTAGGATTTCATGCCACAGACCTGAGGCTTCTTGGAGCCTGGTGTTTCCTCAGAAAGCTTCCAAGAAAATACCTGATTAAAATCTTCTTTATGTATTGCTGAAACTCTGTTACAATTTAAGATGACAAGAAATTATTTGGGATGCAGTTGTGATGTTACTCTTTTATAAGTGCTGGTTAGGACTGCAGTTAAGGTAGGGATTTATAGGGAGAGGTGCCACATTTAAAGGCCAGGCTTGAAAGCGCTATTGAAAGTAGACAACACACACAGACAAAGTTTTTTCCTGGGCCCCTGCAGCAAAGCACCATCAATGAGATGCATTAAGATTTCATCCTATCATCTTATCATTAAACTGATGGCTTTCCTTCCACTGATTAGTGGTGACCAGATGTGAGACACCCCTGTGAAAGACTGCTTTAGCAAAAGTGACTGCTTTTGCAACGAAGGATTAACAACTGACAGGCGTGGTGTGGAAACATGTCCATGTGCTACAGTGCAGCCACAAAGCTCCCCCAGACGTGGCTTAAATGAGGATAGTGCTTCCTGTTCTTTTCTTTTTCATTTCATGCTCAGAATGGTCTTCTCTTACGGGAATGTGCAATCCTCATGACTTTGACCCAAACACTCTGCAGTTACTCCGGACTGTGTTTGGTAAAGGTAGGAGCTGGTGTAAGGTGAGCAGGCTGATGGCTGCATCATCGAGAGACACAGAGCTGTCCAAGTGAGTCTTGGACCCAAAAGGTAGAGCTGTACCAAAGCTGTACACAAAACAACTGGGAGCCACAAGGCTTGGAATGGGGCACTGCCTGTCCACCCGAGCTGCGGAATGAAGTCTGCCCACACCTAGGAGGAAAACTTGACCCTTATAGAAAGTGACTACCTTCATTTTATGATTGTAAACTACTAATAGCAACTCTTGGTATAACCTGCAGGGCTGGAAATAATGAGGGAACCGAATACAATACGCCCAGGGCATGGGCTTAAAGTGATAACTATTCAAGCGTAGCCTTTGACTAATGCAGTTGCTCTTGCGCATCAAATAATGTCAGAAATGCCACACTTTATAAGAAAGGGCTATAAAGCTTCATTGTGATCCTTCAGCCCAAAAATCCATGCTCAAAAAGCTAAAAAGTTTTTAAATATGCTGTATGACATATAGGGAAGTGGATACAGGAATGGAAAATATTCCAGGTCACCTGCATTACATTAAAAATGTGTTTTCCCCACTCAGTGCTTTTACACAAGCATGCCCACACACATTGCTTTTTTACTTTAATCTCTACGGTTTTGTTTCTGCAGTATTAGATTAGCCAGATAAGGCTACTGGAGGGCAGCCAACAGTGATAGCTGAAGAACAGCATGGATGCCTCTTAAAGCATTTGGATCGTTCGCTCCAAGCAGCATCTTGCAGCACTGGGTCTGATCCATCATGAGTTTAGCCATGTTGGCAGCCAGGACAGTAACAGCTGAAGAAAATGCAAGCACAAGCATTTTCTGCTCAGCAGAGGACTAGGACATCAGAATGGGTCCTCAGCAGTGATTCTTGTGAGGAAAACCACCTGCTTTTGTTGTGCTTTCTGGGACAATCCCTGCGATAGTGATGGTGTAACAGAAATAATCATTCAAAGGGAAAAAACCCATCTCAAGCGTGGGCTCAAGCAGCGTGTGCTTGCCTGGTGTTTGAGCACACACAGCCCTACTGTCACTTGCTATAGACTGGCCAAGCCAGCGGCTAAGCCTGCCTGTGGATGGAGCTTCTGAGGGTACATTGGCCAGCTGGAGAATTTAATAAGACATTGCAGCCTCTATTCCAGGTAAATGGTCTTGAAGTCCATTAAATGCAAGATGATCATTTTTGTCTTTTGTAAGAAGCTATTCTGGTTTCTTTTTTTTTTTTTCCATGCATGATAATTGGTATTTTAAAGCCATTTATAACTGATAGTTCAGATAAACGAGTTTTCATATTTACCAAAACTCAGAGGTGCCTAGCACTCTAAAATAAAGAGTGTCTTTTTGTTTCATTAAGTAAATTCAGGCAAGCTGTTGTTTGCCAGCTTGCTGCCACTGGGAAAGCAGCACTTCCCTAAAGGATGGTGGAGCACATTTAGAGCTGACCTGGCAGGCAGGCACCCTGACTGCTGTACCCTGCAGTCCTTGCTCTGCACAGAGCTCCTCTCCAGTGTCCATACAAACCAGGTGAACTGTGCAGCTTTTCAGAAACACAATGGCATTATTCTAAAAGGCCACAACTTTCCAGCACTTGCATTGCATTTTAAATATCCAGTTTTCTCTAGAGATGAAATAGGCAAGCTCTTATTCTACCTAATGTCTGACTTCTGTAGGCCTTTCGTCCTGTTCATATAATGCATCCTATTCAGGAACACCCCAAATACTGATGTCCAAAACACTATTTATTTACCCTTCAAAGGTGATTTGCAGTAACTTAAAACAAGCAAACAAAACTGTTTGCTTCTCTCTGCAAGTCGTTGTCTACTACAAACAACCCTTAACCTCTTCTTCCTTCTCCAAAAGGTAACCACAGTTTGCTGCAGTTCTGGCTCCTGCTACCATCAGTAAACACCGAGGCTTCCTAAATCACTGCTCCTAAGTGGCATTTCCCAGACGTCTTTGTGCTCTATAGGATGAAGTCAGAGGGTTCTCCTGCTTGTTTCTTTCTTTTTTTTTCTTTTTTCTTATTTCTGACAAAGTAAAAGCGTGTTTCAATGTGTCTTTATCGTTGGTTTATGAGTATTTGTTGCAAAATAAGCATTTCACAAGAGTGAGCTCAAAATCTGTTTCAAACAATCCATTTTAGCATCCAAACACATCATTCCATACCCAACCCAGGTGTTCACCAGCACTGTCAGACCGGCCACCCTCCTCTCTCCTGCAGCCCATTCTGGGCCTGAAATTTCAGCAAATATTACACAGCATTTTGCAAGACATTTTCAGTTTGGTTATCCTTTGACAACATGGGAGGTTCTTCAGCTCTCTCCATCCAGCCCCAGGAGGAGGGCAAGGCTCTGCCTGGGAGGTTGAGGGCACCTATGAGGAACTGTGGGAATGCAGTGCATGTCAGGAGTCCAAATCTTGTTTTTATCTTTCACTCCTTTACATTTTTTTTCCTGGAAAATATTCAATATTAAGGCAATCATTTGCTCTCTTTTTTATTACCCTTGGCTCTTCTCTGTTATATATACCAGCTAATTTTCAAAGTCATCCTCTGACACAGACAGAAAGACATAGACTACCTGGGCACAAAAATGCTCTGGGCAACATTTCAAAGCAGTGGCAAGGTTTCTTGGTGGTAAAAAAAATTTTTGAAAAGCCTCTCTTGTTCTTCCATGCAGTGCCCATTTTTTGTTTTGCTGTATAATGCAAAGAAAAAATTATTTTACCACTAATATTATCAGTACTGAATTAAGTAAAAAAAAGAGCAGTGGTATCTTTGAAGGGCTGTTTTTCTCAGAACCATAAACACATATTGGCAGTACAGTGACTAAAATTCATGCATGGCCAACACTTGCTGGTGTTTACCCTAGACCACTCCTACAGACAGGGCTCTGTGTGTAGTATACATGTGTATATATATTTATAAACTTTGTGGATCCTTCTGAGTGAAATAAAACCAAATACTCCCTAAGAGCTAAAAGCAGAAATCTCATTTCAAACCTTCCCTTTAGGACAGTGAGTTAAAACCATCCAGATGGTCACATCCTGTGTATTAATACACTTTTTCATTTGAAGAGCTGCTAAGTTGGACTAAGGCACTAAACCTATTGGAAGTGCTACCTTTCAAACACTGCTTCTTATTATTGCTGCTTTCTTTTATTATTGTTGGTGTCTTGGCATGTACCAGGTGTCATGGTGGTGGAGAAAAGAGGAGGGCACAAAATTAAGCCTTTCCTCTCAAAGGGCCATGTTAAACAATATCAACTCTTAAAGACCCAGTAAGGGAAAAACTCTTAGGAACATGATTGACTTGTAGGTTGCAGCCAGAAAAGCTTTCAAAGCATCCAACCTGGGCCAGTGACTGGAAAAATAATATCTGTATGCCCTAGGAATTGGAGGAGAAAATATATTCGCTTGAGTGTGACTGTTTCTTTCACTGACTTTTCTTATATACCATCAAATATGTATGGTTTTGTAAAAAATTAGTGTGTGTCCATATAGGCATTTACAAAAAAATTCTCATTTTAAGAAAAAAAAAATCATTCCAGACTATTACTGGACTGAGTGCAGTCATTAAGCATTATACACTGATAGCTTATTGTTCACTTATGTGATAATTTTACTTCCAATTATATCTGGGTAATGAATAAAGACAGTTAAGACTTTAACCTATTTTCAGAAACCAGAGTTCTATCAACATGCAGTTATTTATGCTAATGAAAATAACGATCTTTTTATAGCGCTTGTCACTGAAATGGAATGATGTCCTGCCAACTGTGCATGTTTGCCAGTGGCTACAAATTAATCAGCTAAACTGGAGTCGTAATTGGAGTAGAGACAAGTCAAGGGGCAGCCAGGCCAGCTCTGGCAGAAAAGCTTTTGAAGATGGATGCCCTGTTCAGCGCACAAAACAAAAGAAATTGTTTATATAATGCTGTTGTTTGATTAAATCTAAGCAGCTGTTTCATTAAGAGGTCTCTGAAGATAAATGTGGAAGGTGATGGGCAGGGGAATCAAAATGTGATGATGATTGTGTTATACAGGATTACGCTGTACATTTCCCTCACACCTCACACCTGCCGAATGAAATTATTTCATAGAGCTCCCAAGCAGAAACTGCAGACAGACACCAGGGTGTAACCCCTGGCACTGAGCACACACAGGCACCACTTTTGGAGGGGCTGGCTTCAGAGCCTAACTGAGCCTGTACACAGCTCCACCTTGGTGGTCCACGAGTGACTGCCCATGGCAGATGTCCCTGTGTATGGGTGACATCCTCAGTATCCTCCCCTGGTTTGTTTTGGCTCCCTGTTGTAAACTGTAGGAGTAACACATGGGAAGTGCTTGGGCCTTGCTTTGCTCAAACTGCTTTTTTTTCTCTAACCTTTCTTCTTTTCACCTTTTTAACTTCTCACCACCTACTCTGCTGTTTATTTTACCTTGTAGGCACAACTAGCACTTGCTCTGGGCAAAATGTGTGACTGTGCTGGACATTTCTCTCCCGTCAGGGGTGGATTCCTCCTGACAACCACAGCACTGTGGCTGGGGAGAAGCTTGCAGTGAATTGTGATGGTCCCACAACATGCTGCATAAGAGGGGTTGATGAAGCCTCCAGAAATGCATCTTCACAGGCTAAAAACCACTCTGTTCTCCTTGCAGTTGACCCAGACTGGAAAATTCCCTGCTTTTCATCCCACCCTGTGCTTGTGCCAAGAGCTTAAGCAATTATATAGGGAGTCTTCCTCAGCTGCAGGCTCAGAAGCTCTGGTTGGCTGGGTAGGAATGAACAGCCACGGACAGGAGCCTGGAAATGTCATAGGAGTAGTAGGAATTTGGTAATTATTCAGGCATATGACATTTTAAAATACACTGTTAACCTCCACAGTTACAAAGGAAAAACTGGAAAACACAGCAATAGTCTCCTGTAAGGACTCAGAAACCGTAAGACAAAAAAAATACACCAGACTTTCACATTTCTGAAGCATCCTCTAATTGTCTGCATTGACTTCATGTTAATACAAAATTCAGAATTTTGTCAGCAAAGGAGTTTGGGATCTGGATGCTGAAGGCTTCTCTTGTTTTTTATGTCCAGGCTGCAGCTCAGATCTCATCAGTAGCTGCAGACTCCCTACCTTGAGAGACATGGGCAGCAAGGATGCTCTCTGACACCCTGGTCCTTGCAGGCTCTGATACACAGGTCTTGCACACACTTAGTAAATATTTTGAAAGAAGTTTTCATAGGCCCATTAGTAAAAAAAACACATTTTGTTGAAGGGTCTGGTCTTGAAATTATGAGATCCTTAAGCATTTTTGCAATATAAATAATATATTATTTAAAAACTGGCTCTGGTTGAAAAAGTATTCACAAGGGTTTAAATTTCATCCAGAAAATGTGTTTTATAACATTCAAAGCACATTTTGGGAGTATTTAATTTGAAATTTCTTTTATTCTGTGCAGACTCAAAGCATATTTTCTCAATGATAGATGTGGAAGCATTTTGCTAAAAGATGAAAAATAAATTTACAAATTTTAATTTTCCAGTGAAATGTATTACAAACAATTTACCTGTGAGTCATTCAGCCATTTCCCCCTGACAAAATGCTTACATGATGAGAAACTTACCCTACCCAGATTCAATAGGATCTTTGTCATTCCTTCCTATTTAAGAACCTTCTATAGTCCCATTAAGAGCTGCCACTGCTCTGTGCTGTTAAAGGCAGAGGCCCCATTGCATCCCAGAAGACACTGCAAGGCATTCCTTTGGGAATATCTTTCTTTCCTTAATAGGTCAACAATTTTGATCTGTGCTGGATGGGAACAAGACCAGGAAAAGGAGCTTACCATCCCTATTTAAAGGATGTTTAACAGGCTATTGACAAGCCACCTTTCATCAGGGACCACCAGGGGTCTTCGTGCTGTTAGAACACAAATCCTATTCCTCTTGCCATACAACACCGATCCATTTTAGAGGTGTTTTGTGATCCTTAAGCTGAACTGCCTTTCCCCAGTGTCTCAGGGTGGATAACAGCAGGTAACCCGCAGCCCTGTGCTCAGCGAGGCCCTGCTGTCCTTTGTGGACATGAAGGTGAACTTCTGACGGATCCAGCCTTATTTGAGTAAAGCACTGTACCATATCCTATTAAATTGGCACCCCTGACTGCTTCTGTGAGCTTGGCCCTGTGGAATTTTCAATAAAAAGTAATTATTTTATAAGGTGTATAAAGAGCTTATTCAAGGCACATGCTCATTAAGCTCTTTCAGTCGTCATTAACATCAACCCCTAAAGGAACAATGGCAATAATGCAAGATGGGGCTGAAAACTGTGGCTTTTCTTAGGAGAGAACAGCAGAGGGGTTTAGCAGCACTGATCCTCTCTCCAGCCTTCTGCTAGGGCCAGGAGAATGCGGATGCTCAGAATTAGTTAACGATGCTTATATTACGCTTGGACTAATCTGGAAGCTTGGCATTTAATTGGGAAGAATCTAGCATTCCAAATGGATTTTATGGTCATACATGAGAATGAGTGGTCATTTCAGATCAATATTGAGAGGCCAGGTGAGGGATGCTCTGTTCAGACAGCAGAATGAGCCACCAGCACCCTTTGGTGGCCCTTCAGATGCAGAAGGGCTGGGGGACAGCTCTGCATGTGCAGGAGTATGGAAAGGCTTCACCCAGTGGATTCAGGGAGAGGTGGAAGGCTGACTGCACATGGAGGCTGGATGAGCTCCCGTTGGTTCTCCACCACATGTCAGGTTTAACAGGCTGTTCTGGGTTTGCACTGCAGTAACTGGGACCAGATTCAGCCCTTCAGAGCTCTGCATCATGGTGGTCCCCAAATCATCATGGCTCAATGTCCTCACAGCTCTCTGCTGTGAGCTCTCAGAGACCAGAATGCGGTCCTGGACCTTCTCTTTCTTCCAGTTTGGAATTGCAGTCTCTCAGCTTGCTCTCCTCTGCCCTTCCAGAAAGGCATCCTGGGTGTAATATCCTCCTGAACAAACTGTTCTTACTCACTGGATCCACTGCATTCAGAAAAAAAACGGGGTAGTTCTTCCCTGACCCAGAATCTGTAAACAGTGAGACTCCCTGAAGACTTCTCAGTGGGTTATGTAGTTCAGAGGAAAAGCAAAACACACATACACTTCATTGCCTTGCAGCCCTGCAGCCAGAGCCGTGTCCATGTCCTGAGCCCCACTGCTCTCCCTCTGCCCAAGCAGCAGCACCAGGCACACCTGGCAGTCCCAAACCTGACTGTTTCCTTCACAGCAGACTTTGAAATGTATTTTGATTCCTGTACTCACAACCTGGGCCTCCTCACTTGCCAAATATACCTGACAGACCCTCCAGGCATCCCAGTCCCAACCTCACCTGGCTGCTCAAAGGACAGTCCCTGTGTGAGCAGGCTCAGTCAGCTCAGGAAGAGCTACAGAAGACTGTGCCCCTGAAAAGGAGAATTGTTCTGTCTGTGTGAGGATTGACCCCCAAGCCCACTGGGATGTTATGTACAATGAGAGCTAACTGGCCAGCATCCAAGTCTGTACCGCAGCTTTGAACACTCAGTGAAAAGCAGAGGCCAAGGGGCAGAGCTCATTCTGCAGGGACAGCTCTCTGGGTATTACAGGTTTAACAGAAGTCTGGACATCTTTTGTTAAAAGATGAGGAAGGAATAGAGAAGGCAGGGGAGGACCATTAGAAATGGCTGAGCCAGAGGGGAGGAGTAGCAAGCCATGCAGTGGTGCTGCCCCTGTCCAGAAGAACAGAAGAACCTGAGAGACCTGCAAACACCTTCACCTGCAGCTCAGCACTCACCCAGCCTCTCTGCCCCTCACCTGCTGCCTCCCTCTCTCCCATCAGGAGCAGCAGCACAGCTCCTCCTGGACGTCACAAGCCCTCAATAAGGGGGTGGACTAATAATGAAGGTGTGGGAAGAAACATCTGCTTTCCTCAGCTCTAGTAGTGCTTAGAAACCCTCTCCCATGACTGAGAGGTGTCCTGCCCGAGGGGCCACCAGAGCCCAGATGGAGAAGCAGCACTATTTCCCCACCTGCCTCATCTCCCTCCCCAGTCTCCACTCCCCGCCCAGCAGAGCCTGAGCTCAAAAGCCACTCATCAAGTTAAAAGCCAGCCTGCAGTGCCAGAGGAGGGGCTGGCAAGAAACATGTAAGAATAAATTCAGCAACGGGAAGGCACAAGTAATGAGGGTTAGGAGTTGAACTGATGGGTCTCTACCCATTTGGCTGCTCCAAGATTGGCCTCTTTCTTTGTTTCCTCCGGTGTATCTTTAATGTCCTCCTACCTCCCTGATAAAAATCATTGATTCCTGCTTGGGTACTCGGCTCCTGTAAGATTTTCGAGCAGAGCTGAAGGCTACAAGGTTACTGAACAACAAATAGAAACTGCTTTATTGCCAAGCATTTAATATCCTGTTTCAAGCAGTGGAGGCTTAGGGGGAAAGTATGGCATGAGACTTCTGCCAGCATATCCACTGTGCCTCTAGCACAAAGGTGAGGAGAGGGGGTAGGTTCAGAGCCTTCAAATAAGTCCCTTTCTCAAATAAATCTGCCCCTGAAAAGCCTTTCACAGTCAAACAAGGCCAAAATTGTTTTCAGTTATGTCCATCACTCTCAATCTTCCCTCTTGCAAATTTATTGCATATGTGCAGTATTGGATAGTGAGTACAACGGGACAGAGAACTATTAGTCTCTGAGCTGCCTACAAAATACCTAAAAATTTGAACCATTTTTAAAATAAATTATAAATATATTGTGTGAAATAAAGAGTGTTTCTTTTTCTTTTTTTTCTTTTCAACAACTGATTCCCACCCTTTCCTTATATTCTGCCTAGCTTTTAGGAAGGTCTTTCACTCATGACCTTCAAAATAAAGGTCATGTTGTCCAAAAATTATTTTAATTTTATTACTTCCAGGCCACGTGCAGGTTTGTAGCACAGCTAGCTGTGTACACTTCATATTCACCAAAGCTTGCCAGTAGCTTTTTACTGCACACCAGCATTACTGCAAAATCCACTGTGTTTTAGGACAGGGTTTGTGAGGGTCTGAATGAGGAAACTTCCTATGTTAGTGAGAGTGTAGACTGAGGAATGAATAGTTAATAGTTAGTTATGGGGGATAGATTTTGTAATGCCATGAATCTGCAGCAGCTCGTGGTCCCTGTAGCTCATTTCCTGGTGTGATGCCTCCCGGGATGCTCTTGCTTTGCTGCCTGTTGGTTCCAAACCAGCCCTGCACCCCTGGCACCTGAAGTCCCCTCCTTGTGTCCCAGTGCCTGGGGCAGCTGCACCCCAGCCCCAGCCAGGGGCTCCCCATCCATCCTGTCCCTGTCCTCACCCCACCTGCACGTGGCTCTGGGGCACCTCACTCCTCAGGAGCCCACAGCCTTGTGCTTGTCACAATCATTCCCCAAGTTATTTCCCCAAGTGCAGCCATGGGAGATGGCTCTGGTTCAACAAGGTATTTAACCATCTGCTGAACTAATCAGTTCCTTCAGCTGGAATTTGCAGACTGTGATGCAGGGAAAACAGCCTGAGCATCCGCCACACCCCCAACACCACACATCAGACCTTCCCCAGCGGAAAACTCACCACGTTCAACAGGAGTTTTGTGTCCCCTCTGGAGCAGCTGCCTGGTCAGCAGGGAAGTCCCTGTGGCACAGCTCTCAGCAGCACTGACACGACCTTGGTTGGTGCTGCAGACCGGGGATTTAGCTCTGGAAAGCTCCAGTTCATGGTCTTGGCCAAAATGATTGTCACCACAGCTGAATCACGACTCCCTGGGTCACTGCTTCTCTGCAGACCTCTGCACCCAACTTCAGCTCAGCTGAAGGGGTTTTTACAGCTGAAAAAAAAAGGCTTACTTTGAGTAGCATCTCCCTTGATATTCAAAACAAAGATAGACTTGTAGTTTGTTGTGGCTAAAGATTTTTATTATTAAAAATATTTCCAGCTTAGCACTTTCCATTCTCAAGATGTTCATTTATGGACAGGACATTAGCAGTAAAAGTGAATTTGAAAAAAATTACATTTTAAAGTAAAATGTGGTGAGATTTATTACCTAGAGAAACATTTATATAGCTATAGATCGACAGGCAAAAGAGATTGTAACATCTCAGGGCACACTTGTGCATGTGAAAAGGTATGCATGAGTCTAAGAGACAGTGCTGAATAATATAAATATAGCTATATGCAGAAATCCAAGGAGTAAAGACATCCAGGCTGGAAACAATGCATATATTTTTGCTTGTGTTTACATGGTGTTTGGAAAAGATCATTATAAAAATGGAGACAAAGCTGAGAGACAGAGGTGCACATGTAGATGCAAGCCTGCACACAGCAGTGGTGGCAGATTGACTTAGCCACTAAAGGAAAACTCCTCACATGTTTAATGCTGAGTGGTTTTCATTGCTCTTTGTTGAAGGCATCTTTTTCTGGTTTATAAAACTACAAAATGGGGACAGTGTTTCTCCTGTTAACACTTTGAAGCCTATACAGGCAGATGCCAGTGAGAGAGATGTTCTGTAAGAGCTGGATTCAGACACTGGGTATGTTTGTAGAACTTAAACCCCTCTAAAATCAGGCCCACATTTAAAGCAAGCAGATTTTTCAGATAAGTCCTTAGAGCTTGGACTTCCTTGCAGTTCTCCCAGCAGACTCACAAGCAATCCCACTGGAGCTCTGGGCACACTGGTGAATGTCTGAGGGAGCCACAGATGAGATGCTTGTGTTCCATTTCCTCACCTGTGAGACCCCTAAATACAGTGAGCACCAGCTGGAAATGGAATGCCTGTCTCAGACCTTCACTGTCTATTACTTAGACGGGGAAGAGAGCACAAGGAGCTCCATGATGTCCCAATAAACTGGTGAATTACAGGTAATAAATAAAAGCATAAAAGAATAATAATAAAAGAAACATATAAATCCACATTGACTGCAGAAATATTCATATTTTACCATACTTAAATCCAGCTTTGTCCAACTTGCCATAGCAGAGGAGCAAGCCTTAGGGAGCTTTAGGGAATGCTGGGTTCTAGAAGGCCACGTCTCTTTTAGATCTGGACATCCTAATTCAACTCCAGCAAGTGCCTGGGGAATGAATAATTCATTAGTATTTCTCAGTTTGGAACTAAACTTCTCAGAGAATTTAGTAAGTGTGAATGTTGCTGCAGTAAACATATGCCGATTATTTTTTTAGAAGCTAGAAAATGAGGTTACTCCCAAAAAAGTGGGTAAAATAATTAAAATGTAAATTGAAATAAATTATTCACACTACTAAATTTAAATAAATGACTTGAACACCTAAACTCAATTAAGGCATGTTGTTAGTTAGAATACTCAGTATTGTACAGCAGATGTACAAAGCTAAGAACTGGCACCAAAAAAGTGTTCAATGTGCATGAATGTTTTATAGGTAACTGAGTGTATACCCTAAGGGCCTTGAATATTACATTAAATTATACATTTCTAATAAAGCAAATATAAATGAATATGGAAAAAAAGTCAACTTTCAGCTTAAAACCCCAAATACTTCTTTCAAGTGAGAGCTTTACCATTGCATAACAGTTGCAATATTATCTTGTTTAATAGCTTAAACACTGTTGTCAGCTAAATAACTGTGTGTATGCACGACAAGGCATAAGTGCCATTGGCAACTGTTGTGTAGTGTTATGGAAACCATTCTAAAATAAGACCACATTTACTGTCACTTAAAACTCTTTTAAAATTTTAATAGAAATAACATATTCAGCAAAACAGACTTATTAATTTGCTGTAACTCTTCCTGGGTTTTTTGGGGGTTTTTTCTTTTATGGCTCACTTGCAATCACAAAAGCAAGCTACTGTCATAGCCTAGCTGTAGGGATGGAATATTCCTGGCTCTACAACAAGCTCCTAGTGTCAGAAGCAGGACTGAGGGGGAGGAATCTGGCAAGCAATCCATATATTTTCTTTGCCATGGTTTTATAAAACACAGAATCACATGGTGAAAGTTCATGTATATGTACTACTTAAGCCTAGAGCCTAAGCTCCAAAATAGAAGGAATTTTTTTTTTTTTTTTGGCTGAAGAGGGGGAAGACCAGCTATACAGAAGCTTTGTTAATATTTTTGACATATTTGGATGCTCAGCCTGACTCCACACTTTGAGTGGAATGGGATGTTCCAGCTTTGCAGAGTGAGCAGACAAGGACCCCGCTGTGCTCAGCTCCAGCAGCACCACAGAGAGCGGAGCACAGAGGGGACCTGGGGGCTGCTCTAGGGACCACTGAGCCACAGCAAAGGGCCAGGAAACCTGTGTTCCTTCAGCCCAGCAGGGGCTGGGAGGGATTGGTGTGGGACCCCGGAGTGGCAGGACTCAGGGTCCCACAGTGAAGGGACTGAGCAGTCCCTCTCTGTGCTGGCCTTGCTGATCACCTGCTGGAGACACACACATAAACCCAGTCTCTTCCAGAGACAGAGGAGATGATGCACTGGGAAAGAGTTGCTGAAAGATTTTTTTTTTCCCTCTAATCAGTTAAGATGTAAGCCAGTTTTGTCCTTGCAAAGCAACAGAACAGATATTGAACTCAGCCCTAATTGGATCTGTTAACCACCTAACGAAGCCACTGCACATTAACCAGCTTCAATTACAGCAGCTATGAGTAAAGTGCAAGGGAAGAAAACAGTGTGGAGATGTTTTAGTTCAGGGTCCAAGACTGAACAGGGGTTTTGTTTTGAGAGCATAATATTGGACCATAAGGAGAGGGAGAAATAGGGAACATCAGCTCTTTCTCTCCCTCAAAAGAGTGAGAGCCCAAACCTGCTCCACACAGACACAAATCCTTAAAGCAGGTTGTGCTCTTGGCCAGTAGCTGAGTGAGTAACTCCAAAGAAACATGCAAATTGTAGCCTTCTAAAAAGCCACACTCTGGTCCTTTACCTCCACCATTAGCACAGACTGGAAGCCAGCCCAGTGCAGAATTCACTGGGGAGAGCTTTCCCTTGACACCAGGCAACCTTGGGGCAGAACACATGGGTTGAGAATGATTCCTTCCTAAGTCCTACAGACCCCATCAGACGGGTGATCAGAAGAGAGTTAATGTTCTTTGCCTTGGCAGAGGACAGCTTACAGCTGCCTGTCCTCATTTCAGGGACTGCCAGGGAACCCTGCCATGGGGGAAGGAGGAGGGAGGGGGAATTTGTGCCCAGGCCCAGCTGGAGTGATTTGCCATATCCCACAGGGAGCTATAAAACTCCTCTGGTGAGGCTGGCATTTCTCCTGGTTTAACTCTGCAACCAGGTCTTTCCTGGAGGAAAGATGAGGAACCTTTCCCAGAAAGGAATACTTCAGTGTTAGGAGTGAATGAATCAGTTTTATGTGTAATTTTTGCCTAGCTTTGATGTGGTCCTGAATAAAGGAGAAATATCTACATCAAGTACCAGTCTTGGCTTCATTATTGACATATGAGTGGTAATAATTCAACTAATATTGCTATATGCAAGGAAAATGAAGTTTGAACCAGTAGAGAATACAGTGGTGCCTTAAGAAAGTTGGCTTTTTACAGCCAAAAAGCATTATGAGCAAGATCAACTGGAAGAAGGAAATAAGGCAGAAAATATGAGAGCTTTGTAAGAACAACTTAAGGATATCTTATTTTAACAGGAGAAAGAAGGCTGTATCTCTATAAAAACACAACAGAATAGGCTCAGCATAATAAATCAAAAACCTCTGCAGTAGGAAGTGAATGCAGCCATAAAAGTAAGCCTTACCAATAAGGACAAAAAAGACAAATGCAATAGTAAAAGAGGATAGATAATTGACAAGAAAAACAAAAATGTGCTGTTCAGAACATTAATAAGGGAACAGTTTTTGCAAAATATTTCTGGAGTGGAAAAAAACCGACTTGAAAGAGACCAATAGGTCTGTTCCCAAACAGAAACAACAGATACTTCTTTTTTATTCAGCAACAATGCGAATAAAAAGATCAATAAATATTTCTATTCTGTATTTGGAGGAAAGGATGAAGTATTTGTTAGATGATGATGGTAATATACTTTCTACTCCTACTGTAACTAAAGAGGATATTAATCAACAGCTACTGTAGTTAGACATAGTTAAATCAGAAGTTCTGGATAATTTGCATCGAGAAATTTTAACACAGCTGGCTGAGAAGCTCTTTTGGCAGGTAATGTTCATTTTTCAGTAACCCACGGGCAGGAGAGAATTCCAGAAAACTTTAAAATGCTAGTTCCTCCTTAATTCATTGAAAAGTACAGGCAAGATGGCTGAGACACAGAGCCTGTCAGGTTGAGTTCAGTATGGGACAACAAAGGAAAAGCTCATATTTAATTCAATTAACAGAGACTGTAAGGTGTATGGTACTGTTAATGCTGATCAAGGATGGAAAATATATCTGTTCAAGGTAATCTTAGAGAGATTATTAGCCTAGTTCACTTAGGAAGAGCATTTAATAAATACACTTAGGCTTCAGTAAAACATTACTATACAGCTGACAAAATAAAACTATGGACTTAGAAAGTTTAAAAGGAAATAAATCAATAGGTGTACTAAAGGTCAAACAGAATAGAAAGGCACACAATAAGTTGGCTGTAGAGTAAATAACTGGAAAGGTAAAAGCCACCAGAAAGCAGAAACCTCTGCTGAACAAGGAAATCTGTAGTAGAACCCAAATTGCTTCAACTTCAGGCAACCTAAATTTTGTACGTTCCAGACGTATATTTCAGCCTGCTAATTGTGATGCTTCCTAAGTAGAGGGACAATTCAATGAAGGCTGTGATAGTTCTCATCACTAGCAATCTTTATATTAAAGGTGGATAATTTTCCCATCTCAGGCTATAGTTCCACTATCACTCCTGGAAGTAAATAAAACAGACAAAGCATTCCAAGCCCAGCAGGACCTGCAGTTTGCCCCTGTGGCTCTAGATGCTCTGCAGGGTTACAGCATGTCTATTCCACTTGGAGATCCTCACCTCTCCTCACTTTCTTTTCTGCTAATTGCTTTTTTTACAGCATGTGGCATTGGCTCTTGCAACAGTATCCTGGAAATTTTATTTATAATGTACTAAAAGATGCAATCTTTGTTGCTGAACCAAATTTACAGTAGCAGCATTTTGGGTGATGAAACTGCAGTGCTCCAAGTTTTGTGAGTGATGCTTTACTTGGCTTGTGTTTTTTATTTGAGCTCAAATAGAACAATCTTACTTGTTTTACATCAAGGAGCACTGGAAGCAGAAGTGACTAATTTGATTGCTTATGACCAGCCCCTAGAAATTAATGTTCTTCAATGCTAGGGGATACAAATTTCAGCCAGCCATACAAAATCCAACCTCTTTCCCAGGTGAATTTCACTGCCTCTGTCTGTGACTCTTAAGATGTAAACAGATGCTGAGCATATGAGCTTTAGGGACAAATCAGCTGACCTTTAATGATTCTGTAAGTCCTTCCCTCACTTCCCATCAATAGCATACTTATTGATCACAGAGCTAGCTGGTACTGAATTCCTCTGGAGAAATTCAGTATCAGAAAGGCTAAGAAAAATCTTTAAAGTGCACAGCTAAATTCTCTGGTCTGTTGTCATCAAAAATGAACATCTGAAACTGCACTTTGCTAACCAAAATGGAATCTCTTCCCTTAACCCTCTTGGTATTGCTGCTTTGGCTTCCAAGGTAAAATCTTCCTTTCTGCTAAAACCTGCTTGTAGGCAGGTGATTCAGCATGACTCCTCAAACTCACATCACTGTTTGGGAGCTGGGATGCATCAGTTCTTTGGGGAATCTCACTGGAGAGTTATCTCTGAATTATGTCATCCGAGAAGGCTTCAGAGGAAATGTCACTGCTGTGATGACTTGCATTTGTATAAGCTTCCCACGAAGATAGGTGCCAAATTAAAGAAATAAATAATTAGGGATGAGAAATATCTCTGATTTTTCACTTCAATTACTTGTCCATCTGCATGTATATCAGGTGTAATATTACACCATTATTGCAGAAGAGTTGGTTGGCACTCCCAAAATGGTTTACAAGCTCTCTGGTGGCAATCGCTGTCTTAGGAACAAGCTGAGAAGCAGTCACAAATTCAATTGAAAGCCTCCTGAACCTGATCTATCATGCCAGGGCCCTACACATCATTTTGCTGTATAAATACTACAAAGAGGCAATCACCCAACAACCTCACATACATGGCAGGGCAGGATGGTGAAAACCTGGAGAGCTGATTCCCAAGCAGTTCCATCACTCCATGGTCTCAGGAGTCTTCTCCAGCCTGAATGATCCTGTGATCCTATTCTGTGATGGTTTGCACACTCACATTCCCTTTAGATTTTAAGTATTCAATGAGTAAGAAGAGCCCATTTCTGCAGTACACATTCCATATGCAGTCTCTGCTCAACACCCACGTGCTGCACTATGTCAAACCTTGTGTTCAGAGGATGTACAACGAAATTTGCCTCTTCCACTAATGCCTAAACTCCATTGCCTGCTGATGTATGGCCACAGTGCATCACTGGAGTGATGAGGATCTGATGGGATATTGCCATCATTTATTACTGGAATATTATCACTGGCATATTATTGCAATGTATCACCAGAGCAGCAGCCAGCAGGGATGGAGCTGCAAGAGAGCCATGTATGTTTTATTAATTCCTAAGTGATAGCTGTAGGATTAGGATGACACAGAATCAGCACATACTCTGCTTTCCTCTCATTCACATGCTTGCAACATGAACTGGTATCTTTTGTTTTCCGCTTTCCAGGTGTGAATCATTTCCTTGCTGAACTTTTAGATTGAGACCTTCATTCTGAAAGTTTTGCAAGCAATTATGAAGTAACAAAGACCAAAAGAAAATGGGAATCTGATCTTGACTGTTTTATCATCATCTCTATCATATATTTTAGGATTATTTTGTGGCCCTGACTATTAAATTGTTTCATGTTACCCCAGGTATTATACAAAGACTTAGAAAATGGGCAGTTCATTAAGGTATGACATCTATTTACAATGACCTTTTTTTTTGCATTTGCATGTGCATTTTAAAATTCAGTATCTCATTTGCTGCCAAAAATAACATACAAAACCCAGAATATTCCTGCCACTCAACCACTCAAATTGGCAAAATGACATCAGGTATTTAAACATCTTGATGAAACCTGAGTGTTCTTTCTCCCATCAATGTTAATTCTGCCTGTCTCACCATGCTTTGCACGAAGCAAGAGTGTACTTACATTACAGTGTCTCTTCCACAGTCATTGCCTGGAGGAATTCTGAAAGCTCTCCTGCAAATGTCCCCTGGATTTATTTCATTGTACTACCAGAAAATAACATTTGCTGCAAGCTTTATATGGAGCAACTTCTGCAAAGTGATCCCAGTGTCAGCCTGTCTGATTCAGTCAGGACTCTGTTTTAGTTAGTGATAAGGCTCCTATCTGCATCCCGCTAGGATCAGACAGAGATATTGGATAACTACATTTAGTTCTTGCTGCTCACTGGAGGATTGCATTCATCATATCTCTGCTACTTCTGGCCATTATCTATCAGTACATAAATATCTTCATCTTACTTAGCATCATGCATTTTTAAGCTAAAACTCGCTCTCTGATAGACCCCTTCAAATTCCCATCATTCATCCATCCCTAATCTATTGTAGTAGAACATTAGGGATGAAATGTAGAGCTGCATATTTTTAAAAACCACTGATCTAGTTTCAAGTTGCTGCCCTAGGTGAGACAGTCAGCCTGCCTGACCAGGGTTGTTCAGACACAAAGAGGCAGGACCAGACAACCCTGGAGAGGAGCCCCCTGTGTGCTTGGTAAACTGTGATCCCAAACTAGAGGTAATCTACAACAGCACAGCACCTTCTCTGGAGTTAGTTCTTGGGTAAACCTGGTTCTGTGATAAACCCCAGCCCCAGAAGATCGTGAGCAGTAGAGCAAACTGTGAGAGAAGGGGTGGGCAGTGGTAGCTGAGGAGCCAGGGGGACACAGGTGAGGAGCACTTCAGCAGGAAGGAGCCCTTTTAGTGGTACATTTGGCTGTCACCAATTCAGCACCACTCAGGGCTGGCCGTCACAGAGCATGGTAGTGATAGAAGTGAAATGTCACAGGTTATACCTGGCTGTCTGAGAACAATTTCTTGCTTCTGGAGAAAGACTGCACATGGGTTTTTTTAATTCTTCCTTCCTCTCTCCCAAGAAATGGTTAATGCTCATGCAGGAACACGTAGATCAGGAGGTTAATCCCAGAATGTGCAGTGTATTAGGCATGATAAAAGTGAACAAAACAGCAACATCTGTTTCAAATGACAGCTTCTCATTAATCTGCACATCCACTGCTGAAAAATATGGATTACACTCAGCAAGAACCCTACCTAGATTAGTAGTTTAGCAGCCCAAGCAAGTCCTCTTGCCTGTTGTCAGCTAGATTGTCCCTTGCTGAACACAGTGACTTTTCCAGGACTGCCTGCAGTAATAATGGACATTCATTTAATCATATTGCCTGACACATAGCAGGGAATTCAGTAAAAACTGGTGGGAGGGATACAGAACTAGTGGAGATTTAATGTCTCTCTCTTCTTTCTGCATATGTTGGCTGGATGAAAGTGTTTAAGCTCAGCCTCAGATGTTGATGTCATTCTCTGACCTGCAGTAGATGTACTCTTCCAATGCAGTGTGACTTCTGCCATCACAAGTAAACATCTGCAGGATGGCACAAGTTTTGGCAGCCCTTCAGAAGGGTGTTTAAAACCTTTTGTTGCCTTTCTGCTCAAGAACCCAGTGCAAAACTTAGAAATGATGGGTTGGGAGTTGAAGGAAGGTCCTGAAGCAGGTCTGATTAGAAGTAGAAAAAAAAAAACCCAAACCCACACAACACAGTTTGTACACTGCTACCACCTAGTGAATTAAAAGAAAACAAAATCTCCCTCTGAACTAAGATGAATCAAATCTGAGGCTGTGAACGTTCACCACTGAGGTCTCTGGGACTTTTGCCATTGACTTTACTCGGAACAATACTTAATGGGATAGGCCATATTAAACATCAGGCATTTGAACTTCAAGGGCAATTACAGAAAGTACCAAGGAGTGTTACATATATTTGTGATCTAGATAATTGCCATAATTTGTCCAGAATAACACTGAACCTAAAGAATCATTAGCAATTACTGCTTTAAGTCAGTGCAAATAGGTTGAACTGGATGAAAAGGCCCATTGGAAGACTGGAAAAAATGGGAGCTTTTTCATGGGTACTGCATTTTATTTTTCAAATTAGGTTAAACCTTAGGAAAGAAGTTTACACAGCAGCTCTGGAAACCTCAGTTCTGCACTGATGCAAAGAATTTCTCCAGAGAGTTTGGCCAACTGGCCTTCCTGCTCTCTGGGGCTTCTCCAAAGCAGGAAGGAACCAGCCACTCCCACTCAGTCTTTAGCTCTGATTTAGTGGGCATTTTTCTCTGTTAGATTGGCACGTGGTAACTCATCTCCCAAGTCAGTCACGCTGAAATGTCAGTGCTAACATCGAGTGCTATTAAAATCCACACTGATTTTGACACTTCCTCCTGCAGAGTCAGCATTTTATTTACCCCAAGGCATACTTTCACTGGCAATGTGAATCTCAGTATAAAGTGTCAGGATTAAATGATTCATACCTTATTTGCAGTACTTGATCCTTTCTTCCCTATCCTGTGCTAGGAAGAATGCAAAGACCTTAATTACCTAATATTAATAATACAAATGCACTTCTATGCAACCGTGCTTTAATCACTTTCACAATATTTATCATCGTTAGTCTCATATCATAGTTCAGCAAAGATCTGAAGTGTATTCATAACTCAAAGCACCAGTGTTTTACCCTTTATTTCTCAGCCTTAAAATGAGGGACATTATTTGAGGCTGAGCCTAGAATCACATCTCACAACAGCCCTACTTTTGTGCCAGTTACACTGTGCTTATTTGGAGCTCAGATATGTTCAGAAGAGAATCTTTCTAACACAGTAGAACACCCAATTAATTACCTCTCTCTTTTTTTGTTTGCAATGGAAATTGCTTATGTTAAAGCCAGTTGCAAAAGAGCTCTGTGGAACCTTCTGCAAAGCGGTTTCTTGTCACAAAAAAAATTAATCTTGCAGTAATTAAATCTTCCATAGGTTTACTATTTTAGAAAGATTGCAATTTATGTATCATAAAAATCATGCTTTAGAGGAAGAAAAGAACTTTAACATTTTATCAATGTTAGTCTCAATTTGAAAATAGCTTCTTAAATGGTCTGTATTAGAGAACATAATGCTGAAAATGAAATCAAACCTTTGATTTTTTTTCTGAATTTTCTGTAATGTAGGTTTCATGATATAGGGAGTCTCCTCAAAAACCTGATTCTGATATCTTAAAATTTCGGGGGCAATTACAGTGTGTGCAATCCTCTTCGCATCATCCTCCCAGTTTCCTTAAGAAATTCTCTGCTTTAAGCATCCCTTTCAAACCTGTTAAACACCTTCCCAGTGGCTGATGTGCCATTTCACAGCAGCCCTGGTTCACTGGCTGCCTCCCCCCGAGCTTCCTGCAGTGCCTCACCCATATTCATTTTAGCTTGTACTTTGTGTTGCTACATAAAGCATTATTTTTTTTCTTTCTTCAGGGCAAATGGATGGGATCTGTAAAGCAAGTGATTTTGAAATGCATCTTAACTTTCAGATCAGCCTTTGAGAAATTAATTTCCACTTAGTTTTTGGAGTCATTCCAACTCATCCTCATGAGTGAAATATGGGCATCAGAAGGTGGAACAGAAAATACAAAGCTAATGATCTGGTTCATGTTAGTTAGTTCTCTCTTAATCCTTTGAAAGATTGCATTTCCCGTCTCTGGAATTTCCTCTCACTGACGGTTTTTAAAAGAAACAAGACAATATTTGCCATGCATTATATATCAAGATTAACTCAAGAAGCAAAGATGATCTATTCACCATCCCTCTAAGCCTCTCATAATTAGGTCTACCAGCTTTCAAGGACAGTACTGTCTGAGTTTTAAGAATAAGAATTCCCATTGAAATTTAAAATGTCTCTCAGAGAAAGTTAGAAAGGACAAAAGGAACGTAACCTTCACCCCTTATCCACCCTGGCTGGCCTGAGTCATGAGTACACAAGGGCTGCAGACCTGCAGTCACTCTGCTCCTGAAAAGTGGACCCTGCTCCTCCCCAGGCCACCTTGGGTCACAGTTCTGCTGAGTTTTTCAGTTCTGCTCAGCCCTATAGCAGCGACCACATTTAAATTCCTACCCACTGAAAGCTTGTCAAGTGTTGTAGGCTTTTCACTCCATTTTTTTGTAAACCTGCATTGCCTTCAGCCAAGTTATCTCCAGTGTTTTTGCTAGAAGCCCCCTCAGGAGGGGAGGTAGGAGTCCATGCCCAGTCTTTCAGTGGTGCTTGGTGGCTACTGCAGTGTGACCCTATGCGAGGCAAGGAGCTGATACCAGCAGCACCTGGGGACATCTCTGCATTCCTGCCCTCAGTGGGGATAAGAGCAGGTGACACAGCACACTGGGGCTTGGTGGCCCCCAGTCAGACCAGTCCTGCAGCAGGCTTTCCTGCACCCAGCATTTCCCAGAGAAGGTGGAAACTTCCCAGTCACTCAGGGAAGTTGTCCTGACGAGTCCCCTGCTGTGGCCCACAGGCTGCTGCTGTGACACAGACTGGACAGCAGTGGCCTCTGGAAGAGTTGGGGGGGTCACTCTGTTTTCCACTGCAGCTGGCTCTCTCCAGCCCTGTGTCAGTCCCAGCAGAGCAGAGCAGGCACCCTACTCCTGTCCTTCTCCAGGAGCAGCCACCCTACTCCTGTCCTTCTCCAGGAGCAGCCACCCTGCTCCTGTCCTTCTCCAAGAGCAGCCCTGCTCCCTGGGACAGATCTGCTGCTGCCTACAGAAGGTCCAGTACAAACCCCAGGTACAATTCCTAGGAAGTTTGAAACACCCCTGCAGGTTGGACAAAGTTGGTTTTGATGGATATCATGGAAATATGTTTATTAGAAGTTCATGGAAATGAGAAATGAGAATTAAAATAGTATCAAGTATTTCTCCTTCTCTCCCCAAATTTCCTCTTCTGTCCAGCCAGTTCTACCAGCAGAGGTACAAAAATAATGTAGGAATGTAAGTTATCAGCAGTATTATTATATGCAAATATAATAACTAACATTTGTTGATGTTGTGAAATGAACAGTAGATTTAAAGAGACAGCAGGATCTTCTGTTTACTTACAAATATGCATGCAGAGAAGGGGGGATATTTGCATGAAACCATCCCAGACATCATATTTTTACTGTCATATTTACAGTCCTGCAGAACATTTCCAGACCACTATCCTCTTAAAGAAATAGCATCCTATTGCAGTCAGATGGAAAAGGGTAAATTTGAGGTGACAGTCTATTCAATTTTGTTCCAATAGAATTGCAAGCACTTCGCTTTTGTCTACTATTATTTCAAATGTCGGGCTGCAAAATTCAGTCCAGCTCCCAGTTCTGGTAATCAGAAGCTGCAGAGAAAATGCATTTGTTCCTTTCCAAACAAGAAGGAAGATTTGGGTTTTTAAGTGAATGAAAGTTTCTTGGAAACAGCAAATTTCAGTGTTCATTACTGGAGATCAAGATTCAGCATGGAGAGGTTTTTGTAATTTCTCTCAGAAAAGGTAGCTTGTTTAGAATTTAAGAATTTCTCATTTTTCTTCTCCCTCCTCCCCCAACCTTAGAAGATACAGCTGGTAGGGGTCTAAGACTATAAAATAAGGCATTAAATCAGAGAGCCTGTGTTTGTCCTACTTCTTCCACTTTTCTACATTCAATTCCACGCTTAATAGGAGGGAAGACAAAAGAAGGAGAGATTTTCAATACTCAGACCATAATAATATCCCTCTGGGATTACCTGCAGCTCAATACATCATTCAAAAGCAAAGATTAAAAGTAATAGTCATGTTAATATTATTTCACAATCCACAAACATAAATCCTCCTTTGTTATTCATGAGCTTATCACACACACCTCTTAAGGAGCAAAATATTGCAGCATGTGCAGAAAAAGGGAACACAAAGTAAACAGTGAAGGGGAGGCAGACAACTTTATAGCTCATTTAAGGTAAAGATATTGCAGGTATGTTTGCTAACAGAGTAGAAGTGTTCCTGCCTGGCTTTGATGATGCATCATGCAGAAGCATTTACTGTTTCCCTAATCATGACTTAATCAGACCCTGAAGTGCCCACATCCTAAGTGTGTTGTTTTAAAGCGATGGATACTTGTGGAATGAGGTGGTGGAGGGCAGCAGTGCCTTGCACATCCCCCTCCATGTCGGGTGACAGACCCAGGAGTGTCACACAATGCCATGAAAGAGATGGACTCCCTTGCTCAAGGAAATTCACCCACCACCCACCAGGATATTTCTGCTTTCTGCATAGGAATGAGCTGCTGACCTTGAGCATTGAGAGCCTCCTGGGCTCAGGACACACTGCTCCTGCACACAGGGCTATTCCCAGAGAGCCTGCAAGCAGCAGAGGCCACCAGAATTGCTCACAGGCAGCCATGGGTGGCTCCTGCCCAAACATCCCCTCAGAGGCTGTTGAAGATTCAGAGCTGAATTTTATTTCACAACTGACCTCCTCCAGGTGCCAACCCATCCCTTCCCTGCCCTGAGCTCTGAGGAGTTCGAGGCAAAGCCATGGGGTCTGTAGGTGGCACACACAGCCTGCCTTGGCTCTGTAGCCATCCAGGCTTGAACCCCAGCCGGGAAACACGTGCAGAGTCCTCCTGATGGTGGTTACTGTAGAAACAGAAAGGAAACTTTCACCAATGTTTCTCTCTTATTTCCCAATAAATAGCAGCATCTCCCCTAGAAACTATATCGATCTCTAGTTGTTCAAATAACTACTATTACAGAAGTAGATGAACTCTCCCCTGATAGACCTGTCAGACTCCCTGCTGATGAGAAGCCTTCCATGCAATCCATATCCACAATTGCTTTGGAAGTCGACAACTGATGTTCCCTCCCTTTTCCCCCTGCAGCTATATCCCTGTAGCTTTCTTCAGTTTCAACCTCCTATGCTTTTTTAATCTGATACTTGTTTTGAGAAACTGCTGGAGTTGTGACAGAAACTTCTGAGCTCTCCCAGTAATTGGCCTGCCTGTGTGCAAGGGAGGGGTTGAGAATGACAGTGCAAGGGAAGAGAACCTTGAAAACTTCTTGTCTTGGGAAGCTCCTGCCATAAATCAGGTGGCATTGCATGAGCTTGCCTTGCACATGCAGTGCTCTGTGCAATGAGTGTTTCCTCTCTCTCAATGCCTTCTCACATATTTATAGATACATGGTTTGATTTTACACATTAAACTTATTATGTCCATGTTTTTTATTTCTGTAACTATTGCAAACCATTTCCTCTGACTCAGAGGAAAAAGGCATTAAATACACAACTTGTTCAGCTGGAACAGTTGCAAGGTTGCTGATGAAGACTCAAACACCAAGAGTTACCCAGTTCAAGCAGAATCTCATTATTACCTGGAACTACTGAGAAACCAAACACTCATCATTGTTAAACCATTTTGTTGTAAGAGGTTTAAGCAAAAATTAGCACAGGCTGTATTCTCAGCTGTCACAGGCTGACAAAGTTGCACTGATTGCACTGGAACAGCACTGCTTATGGAGCAGACTCTGGCCTGCAGCAGCCCTGTCCCAGGCGAAGACAATCTGCATTCCTCCTAAAAATAATTAATTGAAAGCTGTTTGGTAGCTTTCCTGACAGATGGGTAACACAGTTCGCTGCCTGATTTTCTGATGCTCATGAAGTGACCTGACTGAGCCAGCAAAGTTCTTAATACTTCACCACCTCGGCACCCAGGGAGCAACTCAGGCATCCTGCTTTCACAGGTTTTTTTGTTTTCTTAACTCTTGAGTGGGAGAGACAGAAAACAAGTTCTGCTTATGTTCCTTTTGTCTTCTGACACAGGGATGAAGGAACACCCTCCTGAGCAGGTTTGAGGGCTGAAGGTGGCTGAGCTAGAGCTGTCAGGTTTGCTGTGCTCTTGTTCAGCCCTCCCACATCTGCCCTGGTGTTGCACAGGAGGACAAGGAAAACTGCTGGACAGCACCACTCAGCTTCCCAACAGCTCTCACCACACCGAGCAATCAGCATCCTGGACCTTCCCACAGAAACAGCTGCAAGAGAGGTAACAGGAAAAACGAGTGTATTCATCTGTCACCTGTAGGTGTAGGTAACAAAAACCTTGGGAACTCACCTTGATGCTGTTGCCTCTGTGGCTGTCTTCAAACAGTGCAAAAAAGTGGATGTGTGCTGGAAATCTATTAGCTTGCAAAGGAGCTGGGTACATTGATTATCCTGTGTCAAACAGTATTGTAAGGAGTTGGGCAAAGGGGAGGTTATAACCATACTATGACAAGAAAGCTTTCGAATTCCTCAGGTGTGAGCCACCTGCTGACAGGCTCCCTACTTAAATGTCACTTAGCAAAGCTTTTGGCACTGGTGTTTTCCTGAGTGTATTTCCCTATTCATCTTCCAGATAATTTCATTATCTGCCTGAGTGAGGCTCAAAGAAAGGCTTATGTAAAGGTTTCTCCTACCAAGACACATCCCAGTTTGAAGCTGATTATTCCAGACCTTTTCAGGATTAAAACAAAGTGCTCACTCACAAATTTTCCTTCTCCAGCATAACAGGCATCCCTTTTCCACACTTCCATTTTTAAATGTAAAGAATATTGCTGCCAGTCAGATATTGCAACCTGTCCCTCTCTTACCTTAAGAATGAACTATTTTAGTGTAGAAATTACTGCTTGCAGACACCAGAAAGGATCAGCAGATACATCTCCAAGTTTTTTTTGGTTTTGTTTAAAGTGACATCTGCTTGAAAATTTTCAAGTGTCTGGAAAATTACAATAGGTCTCCAGGGAATGGATTAATGGGCTGCAGACATGCAAGGCAAAGATAAATGCTGAATAAAATACCTCACCTAGCACTGCAGTTCATCAGCTGGGTTCCCATACCTGCAATAAACCTCTCCCATCTGTGCCTGCCCATGCAGCTTTCAACCTTCACCAAGGAGGGAACTCCAGGCACAGTAAGGTCGACCCTGGCACAAATTCTTTGATATTATAAAGTACTCAGCTCATTTAGCAGAAAAACGTTGAAGCAGGCAAGGATTAGGTTTTTTAGTAACTAAACACTCCAGAAAGTAGAGCTCCAAAGCCTGTGGGTGTTAATGCACTTTGGTTTTGCCAAAAAGCTACCAAGGTGTCCAGGCTGTAATCTGAAAAATGCTCTCTCAATATTTGGTGCTTGATTACTGAGTGAAGATGGGGAACAAGCTCTGGAAAGAAAGACAAGCTGTAAGAGAAAAGGTGAGAGAAACTGTCCCTGCAGACACACCTAAATTAATGGGAAAAAAAAAAAAGGCTTAGGCCAGAGCTACAGGAAAGAGGAACTCTTTGTTCCTCCTGCTTAGTAAGAACAATTAAAATAATTACCCAGTTAAAACTGTGTTCATTCTGTGGTGACCACAACAGAGTAGCTTGATAACCCTGCTCAACTCTAATTTCACGTGGTTTGTAACACTCTGCCTCTCCTTGGAGAATGTCAGGAATTGTTGTTACTGGTTGAGATGCTTGGGTGGGCAATTCAGAAACCTGAGACATGGGCATCAGAGCAGCCAGTGTGCATGCACAGAGAGCACAGGGAAGCTGAACTTAGCCTGCCTCATGCAGCCCAAGAGGAAAAGGAGAGTATTTTTCCTGAAGAATGCTCAGTGCATCCATCCCACACCGGCAGAGTTCTGACATACTGACTTGACATTAACTCCAGTGAGCCTGCTCTCATCCTTATATTTAAAATCTGTATATAAGTATTATCTAGACTGAGCACCACAGTGCATATCCCATGTCAAATTAAACCTGTTTTACATGATTTACTGCTCTATTTTGTGCATATTAAAAAAAAAAAAAAATCCCTTCAACTCTCATGTCTTTTTATGTTTTTATATATCTATCTTGCAAGATTCTTTGTGATCCACATATAAAATGCTTCATATGAGTGATACTTCAACCTGACAGGGAAAGTCTTTACTCAGTCCTCATCTGCATCTCTGGTCTGCCTTAAAAGGCATTGAAAGGCAGCTCTTTTGTCATGTACCTCTAGAGAGTGATGCCACATGGACATGAGTGCACAGCCCTTGTGGCAGGAGCCACCAAGTGACACTGTGGGAAGCCAGCAAGGAAGGGAAAGAGGAAAGAGGGAAGGGGAAAAGGGAGAGGGGAGAGGGGAGGGGCAGGGAGGGGTGGGATGGGGTGGGAAGGGAAGGGAAGGGAAGGGAAGGGAAGGGAAGGGAAGGGAAGGGAAGGGAAGGGAAGAGAAGATGAAAACCACTGGATTTTATATGTGAATCTCAGTGCAAATAAGAGACAGGTAGAGAGAAGGATTTTTGTTCAGTTTGGAATTCAGTTTGGAAGCCAGCTCTGTGATTTATTTGATGATGGCCATCACAGAGCTTATGCATAACTAAGGGCACTTGTGTGTGCATGTGTACATAATACATAACTTTTTAGTTTGACAATATTGATTGAAATCCTTTCAGTTTGATGAATGAGTGCATTAAGCAGTGAACAGTGAAACCAGCCTTGATGAGTCATTGGCAGGATTTTCCCAACTTTTTGAAGGCATCCTCTCCTGTGGGCTAAAAGTCAGAAATGTCCTCCCAGTGTGTCTGCTTGAGCTCAGTTTTTGACTGTGACAAGACAAGCCCAGGTATTACTTCAAGTCTGTCAGTTCCTCCCACCTCTCCAAATCCCTCTACACCTATCCTGATACACACTTGGAGGATCAAGGGATGGAAAGTCTCTCAGGGTTCATTTGGACTTGCAATGCAGCTCTTTCATGTTAATTTTCCTTTTCCTTTTCCTTCACCTCAATTCACTCTGACGCCTTGCCACAATATTGTCAGTCTCAGAGAAAACAACAAGCCAAAGCAGATGTGCTGAACACATGGTCACCAACAGGAGCAGTTCCCAAGCAAAGTTAGCGTGTGAAATCATTCCAAAAGAGGGATGTCTTATCCAAAAAATAATCTGCATCTGCTCCTGTTGTTTGGTGGATTGAAAAAAAACCCAAACAACTTCCATGTCCAAGTTTACAGTTTGAATTTACCCAATGCTCTTACATTAGGAGGGTTATGATTTCACAGTCTGATACCATTATAATGGATTTCTCTTTTGTTGAATAACAGAGACACATAACTTTTCTAGCGTTTTTTTTAAATAAAGGCATCACATTGCAAAGGTCCCTTATGTTTTGGTGTCACAGAGGTGATGAAGGGTAGCACCAGAATTCTGCAGAAAGGCTAAGAAATTGAAATCTGCTGAAAATTACCATTCTTTAAAGGAAAGACATGGTTTTTCAATTAAAAAAAAAGAAAAAAGGCTACTTTACTTATAATGTTTCTTTATTCATTTCCTCTGTCCTATAGAATTTAGGTAACTACCCTTAGACGGGGCTGTGCCCTGATCCAAAGACAATGCATAGGACAGAAATTGGACATTTTACTGCTGTTTCTGTTCCATTTGAGGGAGTATGAGTAAACACCTGGAGAACAAGATACATCTGGCAAGCTCTAAAGACAAGCTCAGCCTGCCAAGGAGAGAGCACAGAGTGCCAAGGTCTGGCTTGGGTCTGAGGATGAGGAGGCCACTTTCTACCCAAATCTTGATCTTTTATCTGAAGGTTTGTACTGGATAAGCCCATTCACTATTCTCCCTGATAGGGGCCACCACTGCCCTGCAGTATAAATAGAACAGGTACAGAAAAACAAAAAACAGTTAAAGAAATGTGATAACAAAATCCATGCCCATGTTTGGGAAGAGTGGTCAGGAAACTCAGGCATTCAAAGCATGCAGCCTGTGAATCACTGAGAACTTGTCCAACTTGAACACAGCACCCAGAGAGACTTGCTCTGCTTTGATTATCCATACATTGATTGAGTATGTACCACCTGCTAACATACAGAACAAAGCACCTCCACCAAGAGCATTTGGTAAATAAGTGACTTGGAAAATATTATTAAGCTCAAAACCAATGCTTTACCATGTTTGATTTGCCACCAGATGCTGTGGGATCTGAAGAGACAGAGAGAATAAAAAAATGTCAAACAATGGCAATGAGAGACTGAAATACAAGAAAAAGAAGGGTTTTGTTAAATTATTGTCAGAAATGAATGCAAAGCTCTTATTCTACTCTGGACTGTGTCATGTACAACAAATATTGCCTTTTCATGGAAAGTAAGAGTCCCTGACAGATTTTGCCATATACCTTATGGAGGGTATTTTGTCTCCTTCAAAAAGCAAATAATATATGAAAATGACACCATTTTCTGTGGTGCATTACCCACATGCTGGAACAGGTTGATGCACAGATTAGTGGCAAGGAGGAAGTTTCTCCTGTTGAAGGTAGGTAATAAGCCTCCCAAGTGTTTTTTACCGAGAAGACAGTAAGAGCAGCTGGTGCTAAAGCCAGCTGAACTTTCATCTCTTTTCCCCTTTCCCTTTCCCTGAGGAGGAAGGACTGTTAGTATGAGCAAGCAGTAACATTCTTCTTAAATGCCCTCTTTCAGTATTAGGGGATCCTTCCTTCGACTGATAAACGTTTTCAGACTCCCTTTGAGAGTGACAAGTGTGTGTGATTCCTGGAAAAAGTTAAAAACGTTAATGGCCTGCTGAAGACTGTGGCTAGAAATGAGAAATGGCCACTGGAAGGATACAGCAAGAGCTGATTGCGTCTTTCCAGATCACCCTGCTCGGGATCTTTTCACCCTAAACGGAGTTCACAATGGGGCAAACAACCCCATCACAGTCCAGAGAAAACCCTTGGAAAGGCCATGGTCCAGCTAATGTGCTACAGCCTGGAGAGAGAGATTCCATTCTCATCATCCCTACCCTTTTACAAGGGCACTCTGCCTTCTCCAGCATGGAAGTGTTAGTGTTGGACAACTCAGCCTTAGTATCACTGAATTCTTTCATTGTTCTTAACCTAAACCCAGGCCCCAAATTCAGCTATAGCTCTAGGCACCAACAGCAAATTGAGCAAAATCCACCAAATAGCTTCAAACTGAAACATGTACTAAGGTGTTATTTTTTTTAAAGCTGATACTCTGCTTTATAGGATTATACCAGAGAGCACCAAAAGCTCTGCCCAGGAGCATGTGCTTCACAGCCAGCTCAGCTGTCTGCAGAGACCAACACCAGCTACTGTGCCAGTTTATTCTCTTCTATTTCCTCTCTTTTTATTATATTTGAACTGAAAGTTACTCCAAATCAAACCACTGACAGGGAGAGGAGGCACAGTGAGTGTGCGCTAAGCAAACCTATATTGCACTGAAACCAAGACCCTCACTGGAGTTCTTGCTGTTTTCCAGGTCATGGGGTACTGCACCAGCATCCTGGTCCCCAGCAGAGATGACACTAAGAAATATTATTTCTTCAAGTATCCAAGTTTTAAAGTTATCCAGTGACTTGGGAAGGAGACTTTTTTCCCTCCCCTTTTGCTTTAAAGCAAGTGCAGGATGAGGTTATATGACTAGTTGGAATCAACGCAGGTTCTTAATGATGCATGAAATGAAATATTGCTGTCCAGTGCACAGTGAATATTCAGAGTTCAGCTCTATGATAGATACATCCTGTGCTGCTCTGACAGGGCAGAAACGCCCCCCACAGCAGCTGCAGCTCTGCCCTGCACCCCAGCCTGGGTTTTGTGTCGGATGAGTTGCCATCTTCTGCAGCTACACTCTCTTCTCCAGGCTCATACATCTGGCAGCCAGTTAAGTCCCTTTAGCCAAAGGGTAAATAGAAAGCATTTTCCATGTAATGGTTCCTGCTTTGAGAAACAAAAAAAAGTCATGGACCTTACAGATTTTCTAAACAACCACATATTATCTGGGACCTCTGAAATTCAGGCCTGATTATTGTACATGGTAGTCCAGCTTTCTGCACTTTTAATAACTGTGAAAATGTGGCCTGTCGAAGCTGGACCAAGAAGATTTAAAGCACTGCTCAGTCAGGGCAAACACATCTGTAGCTCAAATTCTGAGTTTCTGAAAGCTTTCTCACATCAGAAGGGAGAAGCAGCATGAAAAAGATGGAGTACTTATACTCTTGTGGAGATTATTTTGGTATAAGATAGAAAAGAATTAAATAAACAAATGAGAAGAGAAAGGTGTAGGTTTCCCTTCAGCAGAGTCTCGTCTCCAGTGTAATTTCCTAAAAGAGTGGACACAAGCAGTCAGGGAAGACAAGCTTTTCAAGACCTAGTACCAAAAACCAGCCCGCTTATCCGATGCAGGTTGCTGCATTGTTTTATGTTTGTAACTGTGGCTCTGAAACTCTGCAGTCAAACCCTAAAATGAAGGCAGGGAGATCAGAAGGAATCCACATAAATTTCAGAAAGAAGAGTTATTGCCCTTTTGCCTGTGGTGTAACAAGGCAGACTGGGGCAACTGCAGCAGAAATCCCTGCCTGCACATCTTTGCCTTGATTTCATGGGCATCAGCTGCTTCAGGACAGCCAGGCAGGACTGAGTCAGACCTGGGAGGAGCAGGTGTGGGACAGGCATGGGGCAGGCAGAGGCGTGGAGCAGTGGCAGCTGCTGCCTGCAGCTCCGTTTCCCAAAGCAGCAGGACTGCTCCATCTGACAAACCCTTTGAACAGTCGATGGTGCAGCACCTCATGCAAGAGGGGAACCTATTCCTGGTGCCTTTCATGTTTAATGGTACACACAGATTTCCATATTCCTCCTGTTTCTGTTGATAAATAATCTGGATGTTCCTTCTCGTTGCTTTTATCCAGACACAAAGGACAGTGCAAGCTACCTGCTGTGCCTCATCTTTTCTCCAATCGGCTCTATTTAAAATGAAAATCCAGCCAGAGAAAGGACACCAAGGGCTGCTTGTTCAGTATTCCCTCTGTGCTTAGATGATTACACCAGGGAAGAAAAAAAGAGGGACAGCAAAACCAAACAGTAGGAGGCCAGGATCCAACAGTAGGAGAGAAGAAACCTTTTTATCCTCCAACTATTGCAGAAAGTCAGAAGAGGATCTGTTAGTGAATTGCAATTTGTTCTCTCCTGTCCCTTGTCCAGGGAGGACTGTAGTGTTACTACCTCATTTTCAAGTATTTCAGCCAGTCTATGCTAATTTTCCACGCCTTCCTCCCCACCCTCACCAAGTCCTGTTCCTACCCACCTGACTTCAGCTTTATCTTCATCTTTTAAATCAGCTTGAATCGCCATCCCAGACCCACCAGATTTATGGTTAAAATTAAAGCTTTGGCAAGCTTCTGTCACTATGTTGCCCATTACTGTGGTACAATATAATGTAATTAATGTTTTTATGTTTAAGGAAGAGGAAGCACATATGTTCCTCAGCTGCTGATGAACAGATTTATAGGTAACACATCTGAGTCAGTGCCCATGTTTAGACATAAGCCTGACAGACCACTAATCATTTTCTAAAGGCTGTGCACCACTGCCCTGCTTCCCTGGATTTGCAAGCAGGACTGTGCTGGGATGCCATAGTGAGATGATAGATTTCAGGTGACACAAGGGGAGGAAGCAAAACATCAGTAAATGTTTCAGCATATCTATCTCTTCATAAGCAGATGTTCTTGCTTAACACGTACCATTAAGCTGGAGCACACCGTGTGCCTTCTTAAAGAGAAACCCAGCCTGCTCAGGGAAGGCAGCTCACAAAGGCACCCGAGCCAGCCTCTCTTCTGGCCTCAAAAATTCAAGCCCTATTTCCAGCAAAACCCTCTGCATGGAAGAGGGGAAGCTGTCCCATCCACAGCAACACAAGAGGACTGAGCTTATAACTTAGAGAGACCTTTCCCATCCCTAGTTGCCATTGCCATTTTGACTGCACTCAGCTGAGGGGCACAAGTGCTGGAACGGTGATGGGTGGCACCAGTGGCCCCTGGCAGAAAGGCAGGGCACACAGCTAAGGATAACCAACCTTCCAGCTGCCTCAGCAGGATGTCCCAGATGTTCACCAGAGCACTGCCCAACGCCTTTGTTACCAGGTGAGGGGTGGGGGGTGTTTAACCACCACCAGTTTTCCCAGAATTTCTTCAGACCTGCACTGACCTGACCAAGGGAAGGCTCAGCAGTGGCCCAGGCCAGCCACTGTTACACCCCCCTTCTCGACAGGGAATAGAATGGAAAAGTTCACGGCTCAAGATGAAGGAGGAAGATCCCTTCCCAGCTACCATCCCAAGCAAAGCAGACTTCACTTGGGGAAGATTAATTTAATTTACTGCCAAGTGAAAATAGAGCAGGATTGTGAGAAAAACTAACACACACACCCCATAAATACCTTCCTCACTGAGCTCAGCTTCACTCCTTAATCCAGAATCCCTCTGCCTCCTGTCCCCCTGCCCTGCTGGACTCTGCTGCCCCTCCTGCTGCCCATTTCATTGTGCCCAGCGAGGGGCTCCTCAGTGACACCCTGGGATGGACACGTGTGAGACCCACAGACAGGTAAGTATGAGAAACAAACATCTTGCAAGTTTGGAGCTTCCATCTTGTTTTCAGCAATCAAGTTTTCCTTTAGATTTTTGGGGTTTTATGAACTCCAATAACAGGAGTCAGCAACGTGGAACTCCCTTTCCCTTCCAGCTCTGTTCCTAGGGGAGAGGGTATGGATAAAGGGGGAATATCCAAGGCCCCAGCCCACTGTCTTGGACACCAGAGAAAAGAATTCCTCTTCTTTCAAAACCTGCAAGTCTAAGCTCCCCTTTAGGGATTTAATTAGCTTGAAAAATGTGAGTTTTCTCCTATACTTATAGCTGGGGGCTGCTTATGCATTTTGGTGAGTCATGCTCTACTTCCAAGCACAGGCTCCTTTTCAGAGCCCACTGTATTCAATCTACTGACTACTGACTTAATGGCATTAAGAAAAAATAACTCAGTTTAAGAAAATCTTTGCACAGAGCAGATTTGTTAACCTATACTAAAGACCATTCTGGGCACTTTCATTCAGAATTAAAGTGGTTTTAATTCAAGTTAGTGTTTGAGTTAAATCTAAATTAAATTTGAATTTAAATCATTAAATCTGTGCGGGGATTTAATGCAGTTTACATAATCAATTTTAGGTTCATACCCTTCATTAATTTGGATGACTATCATCCAGTCTTTGCTTACTTAAAAATAGTTCTAATGCATTTATTAATATTATATTCCTCTAACTGGGTTATTCTTGAAGAAACAGGGAGTTTGAGCTTTCTTTGAAGTTTCACAAAATGAGAGTATCTTGCTGAAGAAAGTCATTTTGTTCTCACGCATATTAAGGGCAGGGAGGGCTTTTAATTCCACTTAAAGAGCTTCTGTGTTGTCATAGCCAGTAAAGCAGGAACAAGGAGCAGGGCTCTTCCCTCATTAGCAACAGCAGGAGAGCCCAGGCGTGCACTGCACCCTCAGAGGACATCCCCAGCCCAAGGACCAAACCCAGCAGCGTGCACCAGGGTGGGCAAACAGCACATCTGCCACCTCCTGCAGCAGCCTCCAGACCTGAATGAGGGGTGTGTGTGGGCACTGGGGACCCACAGCACATCTGCCACCTCCTGCAGCAGCCTCCAGACCTGAATGAGGGGTGCACGTGGGCACTGGGGATCCCCCTCTGTTTGTGGTGCCTTTGCATCACGTTTTCACCCCAGCCAGCAGCAAAGAACCACCCTGCTCCTCCCTCACTGCCCCGGCAGCAGGACTGAGCAGAGAATGGGAAGAGTAAAAGTGAAAATCTCATGGTTTGAGTTAAAGAAAATAAATCAAAAGCCACGTGTCCAAGCAAAGCAAAACAGGGAATTCATTCCCCATTTCACAGGTGTTCAGCCATCCCAGGAAAGCAGGGCTCTGTCACAGGTTTGGGAGGACAAACAGCACCACCCTGAATGTCTCTCCTTCCTTCTTCCTCACTGGGGTGTGGGGAGAAGCAGAAAAGGCCTCGATGTAAGCACTGCACAGCAGTAACAAAAACATCTCTGCAGTATCAATTCTGCTTTCAGGGCAAATCCAAAACACAGCCCCCACTAGCTCCTGTGAAGAAAACTGACTCTACCCCAGCCAAAGCCAGCACACTTTGGAAAATGCAGCCTTTGGTGTAGAGTCCCTACTTTTTCCCCTTCTCCATGAAGTGCCAGCCATTTGTGATTAAACTCCCACCTGTCACCAGATTTCAGAGGAATGCGGAGTGGATTCATTTTACAGTATCAGAACCAGCTGCTCACAAAAACAGCTTTCACTCTCCCAAGGTCTAGTAATCATTTCAGGAGACAAGAAGAGAAGAGGATATCTCAGCTGACACCGGAGAGCACAAATGTTGACACAAATATGAATCTGAATTTTCTGACAGTAGTTGATTGTGTTGCTTTAGAAGGTTTGACATGCCACTCAGCCGACAGGGCCCTGTTTAATGCTTCACTTTAAGTATTTGTATGATCTTTGGGGTTGTCAGTTCTGGGAATTGCAGTGCTTTGAGAGCCGTTGCAGCAATCTCCCTGTGCGCTACACCTGTTAGGGTAAAATGCCTGCTTCCTTCTCAGGTTGTTGGGCTGCTGGTAATCTGGAATCCTGTGGCATCTACGTGCAAGAGTGCTGCTAAATTTTTTCATGCTTTTGCTGCTTTACAGCAGCTAATTTTCACTGAGTCCAAGTGCCCATGACACCAGCCAAGTGTGTGCAAATGCAGCAGGTGTGTCACAGGAGGATGTGCCTGTCCACAGCCTCTGGAGCTTCATCTCAGATTGCTCGTGCTTCAGCGCCTAACACTAGAAAACTATTAACCTGGTCTGTGTTCCTTCTAATTTTCAGTTATCAGGGAAATCTGATTTCAAACAGTTCAGTCAACATTGGAATGTTTCAATATAGTGGGTTTTGTCCTGCCAAAAATATTTCTCATGAAGTCACAGATAGTCCCCTCAAATTAGAATTTGGGCCAGCTAGAACATTTGGATAAAGGCTGGCCTGCTCCTAGAAGAGCTGAACTGCTGTGTTATAGCAAGCTGCACTTGTTCTTGCTTCTGAGGAACTGAAATTTCATGGGAATGCACTGAAAATTGTTAAAAATTGAACTTTGTATCTGCTTTATGTGTTCAGTATTAATGTTGTCTTTCATTGTCTTCTAATAGGATAATTAGGCATTGCATTACTCTTGGGTATGTCTTGTAGCACCCCTGGGAGGGCTTTTATGCACAAGATAAATACTAAATACTGTATACATGAAACTAAACTTTGTTGAGATAAAGCCTCTGTTGGTTTCATGCTTATGATGTTCTCTTTCACCTTCTTCTTCCAGACCCACAAGACTGCCTTAGAATTTCCCTTTATCAGCTTTTTCTTATTCCTTCTACATCCAAGGTGCTGTTTATCTCAAACTTTTCATTCTGCACCAGCATCACCCTCACCACAGAACAAGAGGCAAACTCTCCTCACAGTAAATACAGCAGCATTTTCAGTGCCAAACAGCGAGAGCTGTGAAAATTGATTTGGGGACAGGCTGGGCCATCTCTGTATGGACGAGCATCTTCTTCCACCAGCAGTCCTCGTGGTCAATAGTGCTCTTTACTGGGCAAAAAAACCAGAAGTTTGGCTGTATGTAATAATAATAATTACAATGATGTTGATGATGATGAAAATAAGAACTAGAGGAAGAAGAAGGCAGGCCAATAGTGGTGGATATCTGCAAATTCTCGGCATTTCTGGACACCGATAAATTTTCTTAGCCTGACTTCTGGTTTCCAGTTTAAAATTCCTGGCTGTCCCATGGCAATCTGAATTCTTCTCACGTACCTACACAGATACAGTGTCATAAAATGCTCCACACTGAGTGACTATTCAGTTCTTCTCCTGCCCAGAGTGGTGGACATAGGGAAGCCAAGTAGATAGTTAATGTTTAGTGAAGCTGAGATAAATGCTCTAAGAATACTGCTGTCATATGTGCCATAGAAATGTTTGCTATAATTCCTATATGTTTTAAAATGGGTCATGTATTCCTACTTTTAGGGTTTACAATACTCTAGACAAAACTAGGTGCAGCAGTCAGGTACAATAAAAAAGCACCCTGGAGCTCCAGGAAAGCATCCATCTGATCTGAAGGTCTTGACTACAGGGATACAGGGATACAAACCCTAACCTTCTACAATAGAAAAATGGAGAAAGTGATGATAAAAATAAAGCTGCAGCAATAATTGTCTGAGGCAACTCGTGAAAGTGGGCCTTCAGCATTCAAACCCCCCGTGATAAAGCACATGGGTTGCTGGATGCTATTTATTTAGCATTATTACTGCAGCTATTGTTACAACACGAAAATCTCGAGCTGAGTGACCACCTGCTGTTCGTGTTGATGCTCAATTTGCAAACAGTCAAGTACCATTTGGTTTGTGCCAGCTTGCTGCATTACTTCAGCCATAAAAGATATTGTGTAACCTAACAGCAGCTTTTTAACTAAAAATAGGTGTTCTGCTTATATCCAGTAGAAAACTGGTATTTAATGATTACAATACAATGTATTCAGATTCTTTCAGCTGCTTCAAGCCGTAAGAACAGCTTTTTCAGCTGCAACAAATGGGGCAAAACTCCTTAAAGAAAAATTTAGTAACAGCAGCAAACTGAGAGACAAGACAATTGGCCAAATTTACTGCTGCCACAGCACTGCAAAAGGCTGCCTGTGTGACCTTGGGCACGCCTTCACATGTGGCTTTAGAAAGGTTAAGGATTTAAAACCCTTCCCAAAGTTACTAGCAGCAGCCGGGTCTAAGCACCTATGAAAATCAGAGCCTTTCATCTTCACCATTTGTCATTCTGATACCACAAAAGGCTAAAAGGGATCTTCTGTTTTACCCTCAGAGAGCCAGACCAGGACCTCACTTACGGGGTCCAGTCTGAATTCCAAGGGTTTTATTTTTCTTATTATGACAGATCACCTGTCCAGAAAGAGGTCAGTAAGTGCAGTTACCTGAGAAAGGAAGTGTGATCTTCTGTTTACAGGGAGAAGCTGAGAGCCAGAGCTCTTGGGAGCTGCTGTTGTATCACATTATAGCTTTGGGCAAGAGGCTTTACCATTGTCTTTCATCCAACCCACCTGCAACACTTCCATCCCCCGAGTGTGGTGATATTCATTGTTATTTATAAAATGCTCAGGGATCGCTGGAGATTCAACCATCCCAAAATTAAACCCACAATCATTTGCAGTGAAGGTGCAGAAGAAGGGATCTGTGTCTGGGCAGGCAGAAAAGCTGCTCAGTCAGGTCCCTGTGGCCACTGCTTGGGCACAGAACGTGTTAAACCGCAGCAGCAGAGACGTTCATTAGCAGCCTCATTGTGTGATGAAAGGAAAGGCAAACTCTGCCACCATTTTGCTGATGTTCAGGGTTTCATACACATAATAAATTACACGTGAACGTTGTTGCCATGCATCCATCCCAGAATTCAGCCCCTGGGGGACTCAATCATGCTGTTCTCCTGTAGCTGGGAATATCAATGCACTGAAACAAGGAGCTAAATCTCCGTGTGTCTCATCAGTGCAGGTTATGAGGAGCACAAAGGGGAAGTGAAGGAATGTGGCCCTCGCTCCCCACCTGACCGGGGGAGGGGGTCCTGACCTCATCATCTCGTGTAATAAACACCGTGCAGGTGGGGAGCTGTGGCACAGCCCTGAGCAATATGAAGCCCCACGGAATGAGGTACAGCACAGTACATGCAACTTTCATAAAGATTTCTGTGTGGGTAGTTTTTGGTTTTGATAAGAAGAAAGGAGGAGGCTGTGTGCCCAGTCGGGAGAGCGGGGCTGGCAGCACCGAGCCTTTTCTCACAGCACCCTCGTGTGCTCCCAGCAGAAAATGCTCTGTGTCACTGGGGCAGTGCTGTGTCTTTCAGCAACGCTGTAACTTGTTGAAAGAACTAATTTAAATTAAATAGGACAGCCAGTACATATTAATTAAGTATCAGTTGGTTCTTAAAAGAGTACTTATTGAGGGTTCTCAAGTTGGGAAGGGATAAATCTGGTTGTCATGTAATTAATTCAGAATGACACAGGCAACAAATGCATATTACATATTTTTCCTCTGAATATTAATTTGTTAAGAATGTTTACATATTCAATTAACATTTAACAAGATAACCTTATACCACATTAATTAGCTATCTGCTAATTAAAAATGTACCAAAATTAATATAGACATTAGGCAAGTCAACTGTACAACTGCTTATGCATATGGGGAAATCAACATGAAATATCTAGAAAAGCTCTTTGAGAGAAAATATGTGAGAATCTAGACCTATTATGTCCCTGCCAATGACTCTGGAAACCAGCATCTGGCCAAAGTAAACAAGGAGTGGTGGAGTTTATTTTTCCTCATGTACATAATTAATGAAGTCCTTTCTGGCCACATCTCATCCTAGTGCTGTTGGGTCCAGGTTTTGAAAGCTTTATGAAACTAGATTGGAAGCTTCTCTTTGGTTCTGGAGGATCAAAAACTGGGGATTTTGAGAGATATGCAAAAGAGAGATAAAAAATAGTAAATAAGAAGTTAAATACTGGCTTGACCCCCTCAGAAGATCACTACTGCACACATCTGCCCAGCCCTGTGAACGCAGTAACAGATCCTCCCCGCAGGCTGTAATAAACCAAATGCTCACTGAACAATAAAAGGAAAATGAGCGGTTGTCACCACGTTTTAAAGAACAGAAACAGTTCTTACCTATTAAAATAAGACATTAGATAATACTCATGTTTGTGCCTATTTCAATGACTTTAGCATCTGACCACGTGTTTTGGCACCTGTGAAGAATTATAGGAGGTTGTTCTCTGAGGCATTCTGCCTTGCCTTTACCAGTAATTGCAGCTAACTGGAAAAGCAAACCTGTTTCAATTCTAAAACGGGCTGTGGTATTCTGAAACATTGTAAATTGGCCTATTTTTAAATGAATTAACTCTGAAAAGCAAAGCAGAGCTAGGAAAAAAAAAAAAAAATCACCTCTCTTGCACACAACAGACCTCTTGCTTTCAAAGGCCCACATAGCAGCAGTGCAGCTTCCAGCCAGCACGCAGATGGGAATAGTTCCATGTGGATATTTCAGTGTGCCAGAAACCTTTGAAAAATATCTTAAACTCATCACTTTAACAGTCAGCTGTTTATTTCTGGGTGTCTATCTGCACACATGCATGTGTACTGACACACACATGCACCTCCAGATCTTTTGGCATGGTCACCCTTTCCAAAGTGTAGCACTGATTAAAGTGCTTTGAGATGTAACTGGTCTCTTTAATGCAACTGTCGAGTCATTTACATTCAAACATTCCCATATTCGGTTTTCATCCAAGTTTAATCATAATATGGATATAATTTAATCCCTTTTGTAATCATCTTAAGACCTGTGTAGTTCAAAACTTGATAAATTATAATAGAAGTGAAGAAGAGCGAGCGCAAAGCAAAGAGAGAATTAGAATTTTATAAGGAAAGAATAAGAACAATTAAACACAGGTGTAACAGTGAAAGGGAGTGGGGAAAGATGCCACAGAAAGTGCAAGCAACTGGGATGAGAACAGGACAGGAGGTGGAAGGTGTGTGCAAAAATAATGGGGAAAGCTGAAAATAGAAAGTGATTCTGCAGAGTTTGAGTGATCAGCAGAAAGACAAAGAGGACATGGGAAGGAAAGGCAGATGTCATGTTCTTGTAATGGAACTGACTGTGCTAATGCTCCTGCGAAGCCTCTCAGCACGCCCCTTGTAAATGAGATGTTTTAGAAAGCCTGAGAAGATTCAGACAGAGCTGACAGCCTCTGTGGTCAGAAAAAACCTCTGGGTGTAGTCTGTGGCCCCTCTCTGCTGCCTGCTGCTCCCTGAATCTTACAGGAAAGCACAGTCCTCCTCAAAAGCCTTTCCTGAGCTATAGGGACCTGGGAGGAAATCTGAAGATTCCCAGCACACATGTACTGATGAAGAAGCCTCTCAGCCATTCCAATGCCGTATTTTCAGCTGTGTTAATAAGCCAGTGACCAGCTCAGTTCCAGCTCAATGAAGTGCAAGCAGCTGGGTTAAACAGCAGTGTCAGGCTGGAGAAATGTAACCAGATGTTGGAAAGTTACAGAGCAGTGCTGAGCCCAGAAAATGAACAAAGGCTGCTAGTCAGTAGCTCTGAAAAGGACGAGATTAATGCCAGCACTTGGAAGGCACTTGACTAACAGAAGCATCATTCTCCAGTAAACAGCATGGACCAGCAGGCTTGGCTGGGGTTAGAGCAGCACCAGCATTTCTGCAGGGCCGAGCATCATCTGCTTGTTTTCTAACAGTGGAGCAAAATCACTTGACAGAACATGAAGAGTTCAAAACCGAAATTAGAAACAGACCCCAGATGAAGCCATGGCAGTGCAGCAAGTGTGATGGGGAAGCAAAAGCTCAGTGATTCCATACAAACTCTGACAAAAGCGCTTTCATAAAAGGTGAAGGCATGATTAGGGAAATCCCATCCTGGAGGCAGTTAGTGGAAAGGACACCCTTTTTAAGGTTTCACTATGGGTTATATGGCTGTCTGAGATGAACACGACAGTGGGCATGCTTAGACCTCTAGCCAGAAGAAAACAATTTTTCACTTCTCTAATTGAGGAAGAGGAAAATATACAAAGTAGGCCTTGGCTTTTCCCTTGAGGAGCTGCTAAATCCTAATTATACATTTGTAAGCATTGCATATATTATATCAATTATATTGATATTATTAAATTATATCAATGCAGTTTGTGACCTAGGACTGATATGTAGGATGAGATTCTAGAGCTCAGAACTCCAAGAGCAAAATCATTTTTATTGAGAAGAAGGATACAGATAAATAGCTTAATCTGAGGTTTTCAGGCCTCAGGAGGATTTACCAGCTTCTTGTGAGACCAGTTTTGTCCTTCACCAAACTCATTGCAAACTTCAGCTTTTAACTGGGTGATAGCTTTCTCTCTGTGCAATAGTTCAGTGGTCAGTAATGCAAGAATTAATCTAACAGATTTTCTCTTTCTAAAAGACTGCTTCAAAACCATGGAAATCAGTATGTTCTCCTTTGTGGGCTTAACTCCTATTTGGAAAACAGCAAGGAGTCCACAGCATCGACATTGCTGAATTCTGTTCCTAGATCTAGGAGAGAAATATTGGTTTACATGTGAGAGAAACTGTCACATAACTGGGCATGGGCATTGCAGTGGAGAAGAATGTTTGCTAGCTTTTGGAGGATTGCTAAATATTTTGTTACAGCTGAGCCTGGTCTGAGAATTGTGATCATCTCAAAAAACTTCAGTATTCTTTACAGCCTCTGAATTAAACTACTTCTATTTTCCTTGGAGCATTCTTGTTCTGTGTATTTCAGTGTGAAACATGATCCTGGCTTTTTTGGGTGTGTTATTATTCCAATAATTTCAGGCAGTGAACTGAGGTAACAAGATCATTTACTCGTCTTTTTTTTGTCTTAGCACATGCCGCTTATTTGAGTTTCTTGGTCTCTCTGCATGCCACTTCCCCCATCTGAAGACAAGAAATAATGATAGCTACTTACAGATGAGTCATCAAGAATAGTTATGCTCATGTTTGTAAAATTCTTTACAGACACCGAGTGTCTTGGCTTATAAAACCCTTTCCTATTATTAGATGTTCTGCTATCCTTTTTTCCAGAAATATGCATGAACATTTTAAAACAAAGAAGGCGAGCTGCTACTCATTTTTAAAGCATAATGTATGTACATAATCTGCTAGATTCCCCACTTCTCAGCTGATCTACTCACTTTCTAATACTCCTACCAACCACAAAAATGGTACAGTGAGGGATTTTCAATTGTATCTTTACTCGGGGGAAATTTTAAATGAGAATGTCCCTGGAAACAAGGGGGCAAGAAGTAGAGTGGAAGGACAGAAAAAAAATAACATTTTTCAGTCCTAACACATCAGCACTTGTTACCTATCAGGTGTTTTTAAACATGGAATAGCTGGGAGGAGCAGGCTGCTGGGGATTTTAAAGGTGCTATTACTGCTTTTATGTAAAGCTGTGTAAACAGAAGCAATCTAAGATTTCAGGTTAAATTATGCTTGTTTCAGTGTTTTCCCCCAGAACTTACAGTAGATGTGTGGTCTCTTGCACCTCAGCACAGAGGAGGATGACTCTTGTTTGGAAGCATGATAGCTGTGGTCCCAGAGGAGGCAGTAGTTATTTGTTATTTATTGTTACAGACGGCTGCATTACCACAGGGATTTAGGGACATTTAGCACAACACATGCACTCCATAACTGAGTGAAGATGCCCTTTTGCAAACACATCTTCCCCTCTCAGTGCTGCCTGGAGCACTGAAACTTCCAGGCGTTGCCTTCTCCGCGAGTGCTGGCACCTGTTCCAGGGGAGCAGATAATTCCAGAGCCCTGTCATTTCCTTCTCCAGCTGCCATCTCACCTCCCAGGCTCCTAAGGGCCCTGTCACCCTTAATCACGGCTTTCTCTGTGATGGAAACCACAGGTGAAGAACCAGACAGGTTCCAGACTTGCCCACAGCAGAATTCTTTCACTTTGTTCCCTGGGAAAAGGATGGGGGAAAAGTGGGGAGTCAAGGGCGAAAATGCAGATGTGCTACAAAAGACAGCTACACCAGAAGCAAGTGAGCATGAATAACCCTCCTGCTGGATTTTCTTCCTCATTAATTCCTTTCTCCATGTGGAGTTCAGGTATACTCACACTCCAGGCAAGGACCATGGTGTCGTAAGGGTTGGGCTGAATAAAGTACCTGACTTTGCAAGACTAAGAAATGGATTTTCATTCAAAGACCTCCAAGCCTACATATGCCAGTTCCATTCAGGCCAACAACAGCAAAACTCTGATTTACCTTTGCAGAGCCTGAATTCCCATTTATTCTTCAGGTTTTCAGGTGCTCACCTCACATTAAAACTTTTCTTCCATTTAGGTATCTCCATGGAAACAAAATGAAGTCCAGAAGCCAGTGTTAGGACAGTGCTGGCCAGACTCTTCTATATACATCCAATACATTAAATATTTGGCAAATATGGCTGTGCTGATGATGTTAAGCCTTTTTGTGAAATCAAGGCATCAATAATAATTCATTACTTCTAAATTAGGACTTAATCTACTGCACAGATAGTGGGACAGTTACATGCCCCTGAGAAGATAAAATAAGATTTTGTAGAGACTAGGGTCAGTGAGATAAAGAATTCCTTCAAAGTTTGCAGAGTGGAGCTTGGACTGGCTAGAAGTTACATTAATCATTTTTCAGGTTCACAGTTTTGGCATCACAACTCAAATGTTTTACTCTGATCAGATCCAGCATTCAATGAAGGACTCTGCAGACACAGCAAATTTCACCCAACTGCTATTCAGAATAATATTAAGCCCAAGTCTGCTCAGGATTCAGACCTCAGTCCCACGCTATGATTTGTGCTGGGAATTGAATACTATTTTCAGGGTCTAGCCTTACAACAGGAAAAGCTAAGATAGAGAGTGATACCCTTCTTTGAATGTCTCTCTAAACCATTTTCCCTGCTGTCACATTAAAAAAAAAAAGGCACATTCTGGAGATCAGTTTGCCTAATTTAACAAAAACTGTAAGAAAATGCTCCCACCCCAGGATTATGTGAATTTGCTGAAACTACACTGTGCTTGTGAACAACTTTGTAAAGGATCCTGTTACCCTCAGTGGTCTTTGGATCTGATGCTAAGTGAGGCAGCATAAATAGATCAGTATTTAGAGGAAGGTTTAACTGTGCACCATCAATTTCATAGCACCTTTAAACCAATATTTACAATAGCTAGCATCAAGTGATTCACTACTTAAAATGCTCCCAAACACACTATTGACAAACCTACAATTTGCCTTCCATTTCCAAATTCTGGATGGGTATTTTTGGCACCCCTACCCCCTGCCCTTTTTTTAAAATCTATATTGACGCTTAACTTTTTCAGCACAGAATGTACATTGACAGAGCCATCAAGACAGCAAACACATTAAACATAAACAAGAAAAAAACAACAAGAAAAAGCTCTAAATAATATAAAGCTGGACCTACAGGCATGCATTCTGAAGAGCTTTAGGTAACTGGGTCTGCAAAGAGACCCTCAAGCCTCCATTTGGGCTCGTATTGCAAACAAAACAAAAACAAATCTTGCAATTATACAGACAACAACAATTTATGGTGTCAGGTAAGGGCCAGACTTGGCTTCTCTGGCTCCAGCCATCCGGTAGGTTGTTAGTCACACAGAGAACTTGAAGCTGTTCAGCGCTGCTTTGCTAAAAACTTCACCAGCAAAGCCTCTGCTGAGATTCTTGTCCCATAAAATCAGGCATTTCGGATTTAAATGCTAATTCTCAGCTCAGCCAATGGACAAGGCAAAGCACAGGCCTTCCCTAGCCCAGAATGGACTTGCAGTCAGTCAGGCTCAGGAGCCAGAGGCCACCACGACTTTACTATGCAGCATCTGTGGCTCCCCAAGGCCCAATTTCTCTGCCAAGGCTTTTGCTTGAGAGGAGAATCTGGCCAGTGGTTTTAGTCAGATTTCTTTCATCTGTTATTTGTGGGGAAGAAAACAGCTGCAAGTCAAGAGTACTCGGGGCAGTGCAGCACAGGGCTGACGCTGGCCAGTGCTGCTGCCGTGAGGGGGACAGCAGGACAGCTGAGATGACAGCTCCCTCGGCAGCACAGGAGGAGCACACCACATCAGAACAAAAGTTGCAGGCAAAGAGAAAGCTATTTTCTCACAATGCCTGAAGAAGGATGGACATTTTCAATCCTCTGCCTTCAGTTCTAGACTTTGATTCGCTTCTGTCCCCTTTCACTCCTTCACTCAGCTCTGCAATCTTGAGGCAACCGTTTTGATTGCCTAGCCGTGTGTGTTTTCTCTTTCATAGATCATCCCTGTCTCAGTAGGATGCAGTGTTAGAGCCCAGCCATTTGCTTCAGGAAAGGGTTTCCTTCCCTCTGGCAGTATGATCTCCTCTCATGTTTGTGGATCTGGGCTTATGAAATAAACATTGGTTTTGTAACCTCAGAAATAAAACTCCTTGTTCTTGTGCTGCATGAGAAATTCTTGTCAGATTTTAGGCTTCTCAAAGGATTATGTCTGGAGATTGCAGAATAATTTCTTTTTGGAATTTTCTTCATTTCTGTGACACAGGGTCTACAGCAGCATTCAGGCTGAGCTTCTTCATACAGCCAGAGAGGTGCAGGAATTTCTGTGTCAGTGCAGGCATTCCCAGGGTGGGAATTGCCAGGGCTCAACATTACAAAGTTGGCATCTGAGTCCTGCTACCTTTAGTGGGGTCCTAGGGAGGGAAAGCAGAATGCTTTTCTCAGATTTTATCTCCTCTGCGGACTGGAGATGCGGGAAAGCATCTGTGAAATAACTTGTAATCATCACAAATCAGGGCAGCAATATCAGGAAAAATGCAGTGGCATGGGAGTCATCCTGCACCACACAAGCCTGGTAGGAACACAGCTACTCCGCACTGAAATGTGTCCCTCAGCTGGGTGGCTGGAACTGGAGTTAGATGAGTAAACCTGGCTCGAGAATGTACGCACAGCACCTCGGTGTCGCCTGCAGATGAAGTGTGGCTTTGTCCTTATGATCCCAGGTCCATGGACTGCCAGCCAGGTGATGAATTTCCCTGCCAGCAGCAGTCCAGTCAGGCTGCAGCAGGAGGATCTGGCAAGTGCAGCAGTCACTAGTGGGTTGGAAGCCCAGTATGAAGACTCATGGATGGGGAACTATTGTTTTTAGTGTGTTGAGTGCTACAAAAGGTCTGTACTTGATAAACAATTTTCTGTTAAGTTTATATATACCTTCTACTGTTAATTCCACTTGACATCTTCTCATGGTTTTGTTTTACTTTTTGTTTTATCCTTCAGCATCTTCTTTTCTACCCTCTAATGGAATTTTATTTGCTGGCAGTATCATTTCTGTTGTTTTGTATGAAACTTGGCTGAAAAAGGAATTAAGCTTCCCCATTGCATTCAGACAATGTGGGAATTGCTGAAAACTTGGGAAAAAGTCATGAAGAACTGGAAATATGTCTGTACTTTTAGTGGCAGGTACTGGAAGGAGGTTCTCAGTCCTACGTAGCTTCTGTGACCTGACATAGCTGTTGACAAAGCTTTCCTGGAGTGTTGTGCTTCTAGGAAAACACCTTTCAGCCCCCTGGTTCTACAGTTATGCCAAAATTTCAAGCTCTTTATTTCTAAAATCACAACATAACACTCAAAAATCTCCCCTTTTCCCAAAAGGAAGAAATGCTCCAAATCTAAGAAGAACATGATGTTGCTCTTGCAGTTATATCTGAGCACCTCGTGCCTTTGGTCTCAGCCCCCAGAGTAACACCATGAGGCAGGGCATGGTGGCATTGCTGCAGGACTTGGGCATCAAGAGGTTCAGTGGCCTGTCACATTTGTCATGGGGCCTGTGGAGAGCTGGCAATTCCCACAGGATCTGTGATCCCTGGCTAATGACCACTCTCTTTTTATACCTTTAGGAAAAAAGATGGATCAAGTTTTTCTGCACAGGCCAATGAAAAAGAGAAAGAGCAACGTGTGTGGATGGCCTCCCTTCAGTCTGGGGGAAAAAAATCCCCCTTGGCTTCACCCCTTGGTGTGCATTCTCTTCCCTTGACTGAAAAGGCAAATAGACTCTCCCAGCCCTGCTCCCTGCTCCCAGGAGCGAGCCTCCTTGGGCTCTTTTGTGTGGAACAACAGTGACGTGCAGTGGCTGCTCAGGCAAAGCACAGCAGGGCTGGGAGAGCTGATATTTATCACTGGGGCTGCTCCTCTGCAGAAAATTACATTCACACATAACAGCCACCAGTAAGCTGGGTTCCCCACGTCGTGATAACAGTTCACAAATGAGTTTGGTGAAATGCCAAGTTATGATTATGTGTGTTGCAAACCCCATTTCAAGCACTAATTTATACTGTATGCTTCTCTCTCATGTAACAGTGCTATTTAGAGGGTAATCACGTTTTAACCTAATTTCCAAATTAGTAGAAAATATTTGTATTGACTTGCAGTGTATGTATGGGCTGCAGCTGACAGTGCAGGCTGGAGTCTCTCTCTCATAGAATGAAAGAAAATCTGATGAAAATTATTCAGTCTCTAAATGAGCTATGGAGGGGTTATTAAAGTCAGTTATTCAGCTTGAGGCTGTTGGGTAGGAACACTGCCATTAGAGGTGGTGAAGTATAGAAACAGATTCTGTTAGTCCTGTGTCAAAAAGATGGTAGCTAAGTAAGATTTTGGGGTTGCACTTGTCATTTTGGAGAGACATGATGCTTTCTAAGAGTCTTTAGTGTTTTAATACCTGCCATGTCAGCTAGATTCTGCAGTTACAAGGGTATTTACTATGTGAGGGCTTTGCTCTCTGTGGGATTATTTTCTGGACTCCTTGAGGCACCGCTCCCCCAGGCAAACCCTAGAAAACAGGGTTAATCACAGGGTGAGCTGGTCTTTGAAAAGACTAAGGCTCACCTGTAACCAGTTCAATCTCCTCCCAAATGGGTGACTAAACTGTTCATCAGGCTGTTGGAGATAAAAAGGCCGAGGCAGCTTTAGAAGGAGTGGGTGTGGGAGTTACTACTCCAGTAAAGAATGTAGATTTGCTCAGGGAAGGATTGATGAGCTCTAGATGGTGAGTAGGAAGAGGCCCTTGAAGTTAGAGAGGGCAGTTTGAATTGTAAGACAGATAGCCCAGTTGTTATGGTGATGAAGGGTCCCCATGCACTGCTATCATTGCCAAGGAGGAGTAAAGGGACTTTCTTGTGAACAAGAAAACAGGAAAGTGAGCCCAAGACAGATTCTGAAGGACACATCTGTGTCCAGGAGGGGCTTGGAAGCAGGAGAGTGGTTTTCTTTCTGGATAGCTGTATGGGAAGTGGATTTTGTTCTCATTTATCTTGCTGATGCTCCTGCCTACTCACACAGAGACCCCTGAGGGGGAATAAAAAATCCAGTTTTCAGGGAAGCCAGCACAGCAGAGCTCCCTGCACAGAGTTACAGTCCTGTGTCTCTGCACACTAATGTGACAAGCAAACAGTCACTGAAGTAGGACACTAAAGACGCTGCACTGTCCCTTTTTGTTAGCCAGCCCAGCCAGCAAAGGTGTGGATCAGCTGGATCAGTAACAGCACCTTCCACTTACAGGTTCATCCATGGCAAGGCACAACAGTCAGGCAGAGCAGTTCTCCCAGGACATGGTCACAGCGATGGTGTTCCCTCTCCAGCTGTTTGCAGCTGTTATTTCAGTGATGCCTCGGGACAGCCAGGTACAGCTGCACCAAACCCTCCCTGCCACGAGGTGCTGGGTACCTCAAAGTGACACCAGTGGGTCTGGGTGATGCATGTGGGCAGGGGCTCAATGACTGAAGGAAAGAGCTGCCACCTGTTCAGCAAAAGGAAACTCACGGCAGTGAGTGCTGTCACTTGGGTGTTTGCATACATTCTAGTAGGAGATTAAACAATGAGTATCTGAGTCTGAATAAAAAAGACAAGGCTGAGAATGTCGTGATTTCCATTGGCTGAGAAAGCACCCATTTCTTCCTTCTTTTGTTTTCATTAAATATTGCATTATTCTTGAGTTCTGAGAAAGAAATATTTACACTTTTTCTCTGCACACTGTATCAAATAGGTCTCTTATGTGTCTGACCACTGAAGGAAACAGGCCTGGGCTTCTCAGCTACTTACGTAGACCTCCATTTTGTCAGAAGGGCCTTGGACCAAATAAAGGTCTTGTCACCCATGAATTTTGCCACAGATAAGAAGGAGATACAGCTGCCAAGATTGCTGGCTACCGCTGTTGCCGTGCCTCAAGGTACTTTTCATAAAAACAGGCAGACAACTCAATAGATTTGTTATTGCAAGTCCTAAAAAGTTCTGTCTGTGGATGTTGCTTGACAGTTATAAAATCCTTTTTTATGGTGGGAGTTTTTGTTTGGCTTTTTGGTAGGGTTTTTTTGCATAATTAAGTGCTTTACCATATAATACTAGTCAAGTGGGAACTGTGGCAATAAAAGGTTTATGATGCCAAAGGATTTTCATAGCACTGATGCAGTCAGTTCCAAAAGGCTGTGGAAATAGAGACTCCTCCAAAGTGGAATTCAGTTCAGCCTCTCTGTATGCTACAGGCAGTACATAGAACATTAGCTTATAAATATTTGAGAAGGCCAGATTGGACGGAGAAATATGTTGTCCAGAAGCATAAACCATTAGCAAATGCTCTTCAGCTATTGGCACACAGAGTCCTTTCAACACCTAGAGAGCATTACACTGAAAGGATCCCAGCCTTCCACGTTTGCTTTGTGCTTGGAAAAAATGAAACTGGTAAAATTATGAGCCAAAAGCTCCTCAGGGAACTGCCTCCCATCCCTCCAACCCCAACCAAGGTGTCTTTCAGCTACCTTTGAAATGAGGAATACAAGCAGATTACCACCAGGACTAAAGCGCTACTTTTTAATTCTTCACTGTTCATCAGCTCTGGCCTGCTCCAAATGAAATTTTAAACCCAATAGCTCAAGTCATTGTGTGAACAGGACCAGGCTGGAGAGATGCTGTGCTGAATAAATGCATGTTAATATCCAAGAGTGATGGGAGGTGACTTGGGAGTATAAATACATTCGATTGTGACAGCTTGGCTGATAAGCAGTAACTCATTAACTGATGAAAACTTGCCTTCTTACAGTCCCATATCCCTTTCTTTCTGGCAGTTTTACAAGTACTAACTTTAGTGCCTTGTCCTCAATGTTGATGGAACCTGAAAGGTTCCTGTAAGATCACAAGGATGGGTTTCCTTAGCCAGTAGGCTGAGAAACTTGGTCACACCAAACAAGAGATTTCAGTCCATCAATGCCACTGCAGTTACAGTGGGGTGTGGCATTGCTTCCCTTTTTCCCTATAACACCTGCAGATTCTTAACCAACTGCTGTTCATCTGCTTGGGAACTACAGTCCAGGGATGAAGGAATTATCCCCAAATACTGCTCACCCAGCATATAACTCTAGCAAGTCAATCCTGCACCACAGCTAAGATTTTTTTACAGGAGATGCTCTACCCTTGTCATTTGGCTTGGGAGAATTGCAGCTGTGTCTGAAGAGTCCGTGCAGAGATATATTCATAGCTCTCGAGTGGATAATGCTGCCACAGTTCCTAGGAAAGGAAGACCGAATCTGATAAATGTGAGAGGTTAGATTTGGTCTCTCCTGCTTTGACAGTTGTTGCATGGTTTCAAAATTCAGCAATGTTGGGGTGTTGCTCAGCTGATACTGGGAGCACAACTTCCTGACCTTCTTCGAAAAAAAATTATTGAGAGAGGGTAAAAATTAAAAGCACAATAAAATGTAGCATGTTATTTCCTCCAGAAATTCTCTTAGATTGTCTGGATCAATCCTGAAGTCAGGTTCAATTCTTAGACAGTCTGTCATATCATGGAAATCAGCCATGATATAAAGCGATTTATTTTTCCTTATTGTTTGCATCCTCAGATATTCAATTTGATTAGCTCCAGCTTAATAATTACAACATTTATGCCACAAATGTAATCAAAAACCTGTTTTGGTTGATCTAAATCAAAACACAACCATCATTGAAATGGCTGTATTGCCTAAGAACAGAAGCATAAAAACCTTTAAGAACGTTTTGTGTTTATTTTGTTTTTAAAAAATTATGTTTAAAAGCACATTTTCCAACACCTGACATTTTAGCTCCATATGGCCAGCAGCTCAGACATGTTGCTGACTGGGATTCAGCAGTTAGTAGATGAGACAATCTGGGCTTTAAAATACAGGAGCAAGGCATAGTGAGAATGAGTCTCCTCTGCTCTTCAAGCCATACAAAAATTAGTACAGAATCACAGAATCGTTTAGGTTGGAATCATGAAGATCATGAAGCCCAATTGCCTTCCACAAAGCCATGGTGCCTGGGCCTGTCTGGCCGTCCTGCAAGTGTTGCATGCACAAAAATGAACGAATTCTTCCCAAACAGAGCCAAGTTCTCAGCGCAGCCATGAGATGTCAGCACAGACCGCTGTTTGTGTGCAGAGCTCTCCGCAGGGAAAAGTCTCTCAGCTGAGAGCATTCACAGGGATTAGTGCCCAGACAAACGCCAAAGTGGGCTGTGAGCCCGCAGGGTAAACTGCTGAGCTGCTGAAAACACTGGCAAAAAAGGAGGGGAAAAGTTTGAGGGCCTCATTAGGGTTAAAGCCGATGCATAAAGCAGAGAAAGCCACTGCAGTAAAACAGCACTATAATGCTTTAGTAACAGTAAAAAGACATAATTTTTGTAATTTAACTAGAATGCAATCCAGTAATTAAAGACCTGTAACCTATACCAGGGATAGCTAAAACTCTGGGCAGAACCTGGCCTTCAAAGTAGTTTCACCTGGCCCTTAAGAACACCTCACCAAATTCCTGTGAGCTCACCATTGCTGGGCAAAGGGCTGTGCCCACTTAGAAGCACCAGGGAATCTTTCCTGAGCATGCTTATATCAACTCTGGGGACAGTTTGATTCTAACACAAAGCCAGAGGATTTATTGTAACCTTTTTCATCCCGAGATGGGGCAAGTAAGTCTGTTAATATGGAAATGACAGCTAGGAGGCTGGACATGGGGTTTTTTATTGATACATCTTGACTAACTAGGCACTGCTTTGCTGCAAGGAATTTACAAAAGGAATGAGAGAAAAGGACACTTTCATTTATGAAGCAGGCTCATATTTCTTCAGATTTTGTTTTTCTGTTTTAAACAGTCAAGACCATAGAATTTCATTTGCAAAACAATGCAAACAAGTGATAAAATTGTTTGATCTCCAACCTGGAATGCTTCTCCATTTGGAAGGCAGAAACTATGAACCGCCTGTGTCTGCACAGAGTCAATCAAGTTGTATTGGCTTAGCGTGGCAAGGTTTTGGTGGCAGGGGGGCTGCAGGGGTGGTTTCTGTGAGAATCTGGCAGCAGCTCCCCCATGTCCAGCAGAGCCGAGGCCAGCAGCTCCAGGATGGACCCACCACTGGCCAAGTCTGAGCCCAGCAGGGCGAGGGCAGCACCTCTGGGACAGCAGATTTAGGACTGGGGAAGAGCTACGGTGCAAGGAGAAATCGCAGCCTGAGAGAGGAGTGAGAGCTGTGAGAGGAACAGCTCTGCAGAGCCCAGGCAGGGCAGAAGGAGGGGCAGGCCATGCAGGTCAACAGAGCAGCAGAGATTCCCCTGCAGCTGGTGGCGAGCCCCACACTGGAGCAGGTGGATGCCTGAAGGAGGCTGTGACCCTGTGGGAAGCCCATGCTGGAGCAGGCTCCTGGCAGGATTTGTGACCCAGCAGGGAACCCACGCTGGAGCAGCCTGTTCCTAAAGGAGGGCAGCCTCTGGAAGGGCCCCACGCTGGAGCAGTTTGTGAAAGAGCTGCAGCCCATGGGAAGAACTCACATGGGAGAAGTTCATGGACGACTGTGTCCTTTGGGAGGGACCCCATGCTGGAGTAGGGGGAAAGTGTGAGGAGTCCACTCTGTGAGGAGGAAGATGCTTCACAAGCAATGTGTGATGACCAGACTGCACCCCCATTCTTTGTCCCCCTGTGCCATTCAGGGGGCAGAAGGTAGAGAACTGAGGAGTAAAGTTCAGCCTGGAAAGAAGGGAGGGGTGAGGGGAAGGTGTCTTCAAGATTTGGGTTTGTTTCTCATTCTCCTGCTCTGATTGTTAATAGATTAAACTAATTTCTGCAAGTTGAGTCTGTTTTGCTCGTGACAGTACCTGGTGAGTGACCTCTCCCTGCCCTTATCTTGACCCAAACCTAGCAGATTTTCTGTCCCCTGTCGAGTTGAGGAGGGTGTGATAGAGCAACCTTGACGGGCACCTGGCACCCACACAGGCCTACTGGCTGTGGATCAGTGATAACAGATGCAGGGGGCTCCTTTAACTGAAGCTGTGTCCAAACCAGTGATGCCATCCTGGCCATCAGAGGTGGGGACACACAGACTGCTCTGCAGGAGCCAGCTCAGGGACAGCACAGAATCCTCGTGGTTTGCTGTCTACATGGCATCCACCAGCATGGCCTCTAAATGTCTTGGACATCTGCACGTTTTTCACGCTCAAGGATTCTTTTGAGCTCCCCTCTCCTTCTGTGCCACCCCTCAAGCAAGCCCTTAACGAAGTGCCTGGTGCTGGGCAGGAGCTGTGTGCACTCTGCCCTTCAGACAGTGCTGCTCTGCTCTGTGCATCTGTTTTTCTTCACTTTCAATGTGATCAATTACCGATGAGTTTACAATTCACCAGAAAGTAATGGGAACACTCAGTGTCCTCATCTCAGTAAAGTATTTGGGGGAAAACACAGCAAAGAATATGGTATTAAATAAACATTAATTTCAGTAAGAGGAAGAAGCTGATACAGTCATTTGTCTCAAATTACATAAAGTCCTTTCTTGGATGTTTTCTCTTCCTAGTATAGTGTTTCAAAATGTTCAATGCTAACTTGACTACTCCAAACCATCTTTTGTTCTTTGTATTCAGAAGGAATTTCAGATAAATTCAGGGGTTATGCAAACGTTCAGGAGCAGAAGATGATCTTTATTACCATTGTGCCAGATATTACAGGAAGCCAGAATGAGAAATTTAGGAGAGCCATGGAAATGAGAATTGCTCTAATTCAATAATAGATTCATTGGCTTTCTAATTAGATTTGATCACTTGAGTATTTTATATTGTAGCTGGGTAAGTATCTTTTAAATACCTACCACATGTGACACAGGCACTTCAAAAGCATCATAAAAACAGTAGAATAAATGTGCAGAAAAAGTTAAATAAAAAATAAATATTTTAGTCCTTTCATGTCTTGGTAAATACCACTCTGAGAAGTCATTTTATTTAATTTTACTACATTCAAAACCACTTTAAAATAACATCTGTAATAAAGATTCAAAAAATAACTCAGATGATATTTTACTGTTACAGCTTACAGTAATGTCTGAGTAACATCATACAAATTGCATTATAAATAGTTTCACCAGCACCAAAACAGAGAATTACATTTTACATAATTCACTTAAGCACATGGAATTTTGACTACAAAGGATTTTTTTGTTACACTTTTTATTGAGCTGATTTGGTATGCTTTAACTTGTAAAATGACTCAATTACATGGTCCCAACATAAGGCAACATGGAAAATACCTGAAAACCAATGTGGGAACAACGAAGAATTACAAAATTATACTGGCTAGTCACAGAATTTCTACTGCTCAGTCCATTCAGGATTTTGAGCCTTATTTCATTCTGATAATGAGCAAGATTTCACATGTAAGGCCTTAGCCCAGGATTCAGAAACTCTGGTTTCATGTGACCTTGGACAAGTTTTCTGGCTCAGTTCTCCATTCACAGCATGGCACTAAAATGCTCCCCATCTCCAAAGATTGTCAGCTCTCAGAAGCTCCCTGCCAGTATTTTTTCATAAAAGAATTGGTACTTTGGGACTAAGATTAGAGCTGAGCTCAGTAAGAGTGAATGTGCGATCTTTAACACAGGACGCACGGATAAAATTGTTCTGGTGTTTAACAGAGGTAGGTGAATGATGCCTTTTGTGCTGCTGGAGAACATACAAGGGACTTGCCCAATGCCAGAGAGTGCCTGACACAGCTCCTGAGTCACAGTCCTGAACTGCAGTGTGCCGAGGGCCTCCAGAAATACATGATCTAACAGAAATGGAGTGCAGCTGTTAACACATTCAAGTATCTATTCAGCACAGCAGTCAGGGGAAAATTTCTTCAGTCATTTCAGTGGGCACTGAAGTAAATATTCTCTTAAATGCTACACCCAGAGGAAAAACCAGATTGCTTGACACCCAAAATGAAATTTACGTGCACTGCATGTTCAGTTCACTCAGCAGTTTCAGCTCAAGATAAACATATTCTAGCACAAAGCCTGTGCACAAACCTCATGAAAAAAAGCATCATCAAAACTGCAAAGTAAAAACTGGAAGGTGCATCAGATACACCTTCTGCATTGCAGAATTGAAGAAGAAGAGAGAAGTATGTAGCCTGATCACTGAGAGATTGGGGCTGTCCCCAGCAGTTAGTTGAAACATCTGGAAAACAGCTGTACCTTTCTCCTGCAGTGCACTCACCATTGCACTGCACTCGAGGGCTTCAGCATCACAGTCACTGCCCTCTGCTGGGTTGCAGGACCCTGGAATAGTTTGGGTTGGAAAGGATGTGAAATATCATCCAGTTCCAACCACTGGGTCCCTGTCCAAAGTCCCTCTCCAGCTCTCCTGGAGCCCCTTTAGGTGTTGGGAGGAGCTTTAAGGTCTCCCCAGAGCCTCTTCTTCTCCAGGCTGAACAGCCCCAGCTCTCTCAGTCCATCTCCAGAGCAGAGCTGCTGAGTCCTCTGAGAATCTTCATGGCCTCCTCTGGATTCCCTTCAGCAGGTCCACGTCCTTCTCAGAACTCTCAGGAGAACCCAAAATCTGGCCTGCAAGATACTCTGAGGCGCTTTACTGAGACAGCAGAGAAGAGAAAAGAAAGCAAGAAATCTGCCTTGTTCTAAGCAATGAATGGAGATGTCTGATGAGCTGCCAGCTGAAATGATTCCAGAAATACACTGCAATGCACTTTCTTCTAAGGACACAAGGGCTTCCTAATTGACACCACCTGGAATGTTTAACTGATTTACCAGAATCTTTGTGTTTTACAGCCACCAGTGAGGAAAAAGGCTTACAACAGCTGACAAGCCTTGCCACTCTTATGACCCCTAGTGACCAGATGGACCAAATAATCCGAATTATCAGGCTCTGCAGGGCAAAGGTACCTGTTGCTCACAAAGCCTGTTCACGCTGCCGTTTCAGACCCACGACTCTTGCTGCCAGGAGGAACACGGCCCCAGTGAGTACTTCAGCCACAAAGGAGATCCAGACCAGTGCCAGGGACCAGCCAAACCTGATATCGACTTCCACCAGGAGATCCTTGCTCCTCAGGAGGCAAACAGCTTCTTGGAAAGCAGCAGCTGAATATGCAATATAGACACTGATCCCTGTAAGGGTAACGAGAGCTGAAAAGAGAAACATGTTCAGCTACTTAGCAGCCACTGAAGGAATTAAAACCAATCAGTTGAATATGTCTTAGGGCCTCTTTGCCACTCCTTCCTATTCTAGCCAGGCCAGATTCACAGATTATCATCTTTGAAATCTAGCTGAGGTTGGTTTCTTGGGGAATGAGGGTGAGAGGGAAGTAAAGGCAGGGTTATTTGTGTCCATTGAGGACAATGTTCCCACTGTTAAATACTGAATGTCTGACAGCAAGCCTCCCACAATAAAAATGGGGTCCTATATTTTACAGATATGTAATGTGTGTGCATCTCTGTTTTCAGTACTGAGATTCAGGATGGGGGCTGGTCTCAGGCAAAGGCCACCCTGCAGTCTGTTCATGTTCTCCTGGGAAACTGCACCAGCTGCATCCCCAGAACATCCTCAAGCACCCCTCTCCCAACCCTGTCTTCGTGTTTCCTCTCCCTCTTTGCAGCCCCAAATGGCTTAGAAAGGCCCAGCGCTCCACTCCTCAGTGGGATAATCATGCTTGGCACTTCACAGCTTTTCATTTTTCACTGACTATTTGGAGTAGTTTTCCACCACCCTTTCCAGTGAATACAGCTTTCTGCTGTTCTGAGGAATCAGAACTTGCTCTTCTTTTTAGAAGACAATCAGAATGGGGGATGGCTGGTCTGTGTAAGAGCATTTCAGACTAAAAAGCTCAGCCAAGACTTTGAGACAGCAGCATTTGCTTTCAGTAATCCCTTAGCATTTTCTTCTTAAAAATAGGACTGTATGAGCAGTTGATGAGAGCCAATTCTGAGGATCCCTTTCTCTGTTGGGAAAAATTTCTGCTTTAAGTTACATTGTGAAACAGTACTGAAAATCTGTTTGGAATAGAAAATGCATATTTAAACACAGTTTTCCTACTTTGACAGAATGTTTTCAGGTTTTTGAATTCATAAATTACTTTCTAAAACATGGTGGGTTTGGATACAGCAAAAAAGAAAAAATAAAAAGAAGTGTAAAGAATCTTACTAGCTTCAAATTGAAATGTTACACTCCAACTAAAATAACTTTTTGGGGTTTCCTTTTGTGATCCACAGTTTGGGGACACTGCTCTAGATCTAAACTAGCAGTGAAGCTACCCCAGGAATGCCTAACAAGACCCTTTTCAGGAACTCAATCAAATGCCTTTTTAAAAACATCAGTTTGCTTAATAGTTGCAAAAACTGTGCAACCCTACGGTTTAGTAATTCCAAGGTCACTTTTCCATCACTCCATTACCTTGTCTGTAAAGAATTTGTGCACCACGCTGAGAAGTTATTAAATCTTTTGTGTTAATAGGCGGAGCAAACACAGATTGTTCAAAGGGTGCCTCGCTCCACAAGGAGGGATATTTGCCTTTCCTGAGCAGCTCTAGTCCAGAATTGGGACCCGATCAGACACCAGGTGAATGAACACCAGCATTATTCTGAAAGCAAATTCCTGCTTGGCTTTCATTCCCTGGGAAACAAAGTGATGTTTCCCAGATATAACCTCTTGTCATCTAAAGCAGGCCAGGAGTTTGATTTAGTACCTCCAAAAAGGAAAAGCAGTCCCGTCATTAGGAGCAGTAGGTAGGCCCTGGCAAGAATACTGATGAATCCAGTCATTCCTCCAAAAATCATCAGGATCAGACTGAGGGGCATCAGGATGACAAATGTTCCATGCATGTCTGAAGAAAAATGAAGAACGTTAATATTGTAATATTTTATTATGGTGTCAATGGATGTACTAATAATTATTAAGTGCAGAGACTCTGATCAGGATCAAAGCCTCATTTTGTGCTGCACAAACAAGAAATTGGAGAACTCCTTGGGTTTTCAGTGTAAGTCAGCAAGACAAATACATGCTATGGAGGAAAATGTAACAAACAGAACAAGCCCTCACAGGGTCACAGCCTGTGTTTCAAACAGAGACCACAGATATAAAGGATATGTCTACACAGATAAATATGAGCAATTAAACTCTTCTAAGCTACTGAGCCAGCTGGATATCAGGTGATGCACTGAATACCAGGTAGGCACTGGCAACCTTAATAAAAAGTAGCCCTGTTATCTGAGCCACACTGTTCTGTTCGGGAGGTGAGATCCAGCCATGCTTTGATTAAAGGCTTCTCTTCTGTCACATGTCCTCTCCTGCACTGATGTAGCATATTGTTGACCTTTTCCTTTGTTGCAGCTGACCATCAACTAGAGGGAAATTTTCCCATCCAGCTCTGATTCTGTCATTGTTTTCTACAGCAGCTTCACTAAGTGCATTAACCTATCCTGCCTGCTTCCTCCCATGCTAAATGTTTTACATTAGTCTTTCTTGATGCCTATAATACTTTAATAGCTGTGTAAACAGAGGGTTGCTAGGTATTTTTTCATATCACAATGTTTTTTCCATCATAAACCATTATTGTATCATTGTTCCCTCTCATGCACTCTGTTCACAACATTCAACCCAGCCTTTTTTTAGAATAACAACCAAAAAAAGTAGTTCCAGTATCAATTTGCTTCATACCAGAGTAAAGTGCAGAGTAAGTGACAAAACAAAATGTAAAATCTAAAATCTGAACAGGTCTAGGCTTCAGTGTCTCATTTAATTTTACAGAGGAACCACAATACACCATTAGCTGTTCCCAAGGAAAAGGAGTCACTTAAGAGATTGCAGCTCATGTGTGATCAAGTGATCAATGTTTTCAAGTCACTCTAACTGCCCACTGAGTTGGAGATACTCCACCTGCCACTGGCTAAGGATCCAGCTTATCCTCTTCAGCAGAGTTATAAAGATCTAGACACAATTGTGTACATATCTCTGTTCAGTTCCAGAAGCCTGGAAGGTTAGGAAGGGTCTGCATGGCATCAAGGGAGACATTGTTAATGTCTCTACTTGAGCAGAATGTGGTTTCCAGACATAATTATTTGTTTTGTGTAGCACAGAACATGCTCACAAAAAAAAAAAAAAGTGGCAAATGACAAAGTTTTGGGAGGCGACCCTATTGTTCTTTTATTTCTGCTCATTTGCACTGTATTATAGTTTCATATTCAACCCTACATATGCCCACATCAGGAGCAGCTGATGCTCAGAAACCATGAATTCAGCATTCTTCATTGAAGAGAGCACTTTCCCTCTTTGATTCTAAAGCTGAGGACACTCCCTGGGCCTTCCTTCAGCAAAACTGGCCACAACTGCTGTTCCTGGCTAAGAAACACAGACCTAAAGCAATTCTCAATGCTAAAGCCAGAAAAATCTTCAGCTTACTGGGAACAAACCAGTATGTCAAAACTGCCTGAAAATCTTAGTCGGATTCCAAGATGAGAACGAGCCATGGAACTCAGTTCAGAAGTTTTATGTATTAGAAGTGGTTGCTGGGGGTGTGATGGAACACGATGTGACAGAATAGAGATTGGGCCCCCAATTCAGTTCTCATATTCTAGAGAGGCAGCAGCAACATGAATGTGGTCTTCAGCCACATTTGAGCTTGCTAAGGGTTATTTGGTCTGGTTTTGGTTATACCCCACCATTCTGACACCCACGTGTCCTCTTAGATTTGGTCTTGCCTGTAAAAGGTGAACAAGCCTTGGGAGGATAAAATCTTGGGAGGATGCAATTAACATTTTAAAAGTATGAATGTAAGAATGGTGCAACTTTGTCCTCAGACCTGGCCTTGCTGAGAGAGAACAAATATAAACAAGCTCATGGCTGGCTCTCTGCCTTGTGATTTTCCAGGTGTCCCTCACTAGCCCAAGTTACTGCTGACAAACTCCACCTCAGCAACACTAACTTGCCATTTCTTTGACTTCTTGTCATGGTGTAATTTCAGCGACTGCAACCTGAGACAGGACACATGTGGGTGAGCAAAACACAGCTCTGAATGGAACCTTGTGGAGCAAAAGGAAACGAAAACCATACCAGAGCATTCTTGGGAGTGTGCTAGATTACATTAATGATCTGTGACAGTTGCAATATCAGAATAACTCTGATTTTTATGCCCTCTTCAGTGAAAATATAGGGTTTAGGGATAGCTCAGCTGAAACCCACAAACCCCACTGTGACAGAGCCTTACTTTTCCTACACACAGCTGAGATCACACTCCTCATTAATCACCTGCAGCTCTTTAAAAATCAAATATTTAGAGAATCATATTTGGTTAAATAGCACTTTTATAATGTCCAGTGTTCTAGTTCAATACCTACTACTCATCTGTACTATGAAATCTGCAACTGCCTGGGAAACTTACTCTAAAATGCTGCCATGGAAACCACTCAGGAATCTGAATTCATGCCATCTGGCATATGATATTATGCCATTATATTCCTTGATTAGAGAAATATAATTAGTTTATAGAAGAACATGACTTAAAATATCTTTACTGTGTTTCTGTCTTCAATAATCATCTGTGAAAGAAGTTAAAACATTAATTTTGCAGTCATTTTAGTGGTTTTTTAGTTTCTGTTGAAATACACATTTATGCATTATGTATTAAACATATAACTGTCTTCATATTGATGAAATTAATCTAGTATTGGAAAAAAAAACCCTAAGCATTTTGCACAAGAAGAGGCATGTGTACTTTCTTGTAAAACAGAATTCAGTTTCCCACATCAGTTTCTCAACACCTGAGTTCCCTGTTAGTCCAACATGAAAGATCCAATGGTTTAATCTTGGAAACACTGAAACAAACTCATACATTTTCAAAAAACACTCCCTTTTTTCTGAAGCAAAAAAGAATGAAGTAGTTTAATCTGAGTGAATGAGGGTTTGCATTATCTAGCCAAAGCTCTTTTACTAGAGGTCTGGCCAAATATCTGTAACAATGACATCTGCAGTGTGTGTCCAGATCTGAGAATTTGGCAGGCATTTCTAAATTACCACCCAACACAGTTGTTGATGAGTTGTTTGTGAGAGAAATCTGTAGAATGAAATAGAAACACTGAGCGGTGTCAGAAGTAACCAAGTGCAAGCCCAGCAGTTTCGTTAATCATCTCCTGTGAACATCCTGGAGCTTAATTGCTTCAAACTAACTTTGGATTTGTTTGCACAGCTTACAATAGCAAATAGTGCCTAGAAATCTGTAATAGTCGCCTCATCAGAAATACTCCAAATAGCAGCAGCGCAGAAGAGCTTAATTAAGGACGTGTTTGTCTTACCCAGCAGTAACTAAATAGCCAGTTAGAAGGACAAAGGCCTCCAGCTGAAACAGACTCCTGGCAGTTGATAAAACCAATGGGGCTCTTCTAGAAGGACTTGGCAAAGCCAGGAAGAAACAGTGCACAGAGAAATTCTGACCTGCTTGCTAGGAAGAAAGGAAGGAAACAACTTTAAAAACCATGAACGACTGAAAGAATTCCTCTGTGGCTAAATGTAAGTCTTCTGGGCTTGGGCCCCAGGGACAGGAAGGCCTGCATTTTGTCCTGTTCAACAGAGAAAAGGTGATGGAGGATGATTGCTCAGAGGGTTAGGGTTCTCCAGGATGATTAGCCAGGCTCTGGTCTGTGTGTTACATGTTTTGGTTTGGTGCTTTTCCCAAAAAATCTCTGAGCTAAACGGGAAGACCAATTGCAGATAGCAGAAATAAAATGATGCTAGACTTGGAGCAGGTGGCACTGACAAAAAACCTCGGTAGCAGGAATGGGTAGAATGATGAATGTGAGCAATGCACCATGGTTCACATTCTGCTGCTGTGGTACCAATGAATCTGAAAATGAGAACATTCATCAGAAGTTGTCACTTGTTAGGCCTCAGCTGCAGTGGTGCTGAAGTTATCCAAGATTTCTGTATATATTTACTGTAACAGCTACTGTAAGTACTGAAGCAGATGTTCACTGGCACCTCTCTGAAGGAACAGGAACACACCTACCAGATCAATTAAGCCAGAACTTCGATGTGCATCATTTGGGTCTTGTTACACTTGGCCTCTAAAATGGCCCTTGCTCTAGCGCCAGCTGTTTCCTTCTGATAGCTTAAAACCAAAAGAAAATTTGCAAAGAACTGTAAATCCCCCAGGAAAAAATGTCGGGGTGGCCAAAGAATAGGGCATTCTTTATAACATTATAAACTAACTCAATAAAAATGAAGCAGGACCATGAAGAGCAGGGTGAAGTGAAAGCAGCTGGTTAGTGACTGTTACAGGGTCCACATGCTGTAAGGAAATCCAGACAAGTTTATCTGTACTTTTAAACTGATTTGTCGAGGAAGAAACCAAGGCAGCTGTTACATTAGAACAACTGAGGTATCAGTAGCTGCCTCTGCTGCAAAGATTGTTCCCTGCAGGAAGCACAAACTTTTCTGCAGCCTCATGGTTCTGGTTACATTCGTGTCTAAATAAGAAAAAAATAAAATACTCTGGGGAGAATACTTTAAGCAGTTGTCCATGGACAGCTGCACACTCCAGTCTTGATTTTATAACAGGACAAACAATGAGTGCAAACCACATCCATTAAGTACTCATTTCAGGAATAGAGGAGAGCGCTAAAAATGGACCTGTAAAAGGAAATAAATCACTCGCCATGCTGGTCAAGTCACTGACAAAAAATCAGGATTGTCCAAGGCTTAATCTTACCTTGTGCAGACGGTTTGTGTGTCACACAGACAGTAAGAAAGAACAGCAGTTCCTCCAGTTCCTCTCACATTATTTTTCATAACTCCAGCCCCAGCTCTGCAGTGCTGGTGGGACCCTGCAGCAGCTCAAGTGCAAAGATGCGATCCAAGTATTTACAATATTTTTCATTATGCAAGGATTACACTGGTGCTGTCTTCAGCTAAATCTGTTCTGGTATTTACTCATTACTAACAATATAGACTTCGGTAAACAGAAAATATTTATATGACAAAAATATCTAAGAGCAATTTTTCCCTAGTGTAACATGTCAAGGTTTCTTGTTTGTTGTTTTGTTGTTGTTGTTGATGGTAGTGGTGTTTGGGTTTTGTTTGTTCATTTGTTTTTTCTCTTAAGAAATTCTTTTACAAAGCTGAAACTCTTGGGGGAAAGGTTTCAGCTGACTAAGCACTGCCATTCATTCTACTCACCAGCTGCCCTCTCTCTGTGTGTGATCCTCAACATCTAGATCTCATTTTGGATGTTACATTTCTGCTACTGGAAAATTCCGAAGCTGCTCCGAACCCCTGATGCAGCTTCCTTTGAAGTCAGTGACATCCTTATTTTGTCATTTAGTGAGAGATGGATCCAGTTCACCATGAAAAATGTTGCTCTTGCTGATTGTCTCCCATAGCTGGCACAGGAGAACACACAGCAAGGCAAAATATCAGGGGCGTCTTTGCTGGCAGATTTCAATTCTAAGGGGGACTTTCAGAGGGCTATCTTTAAACCTAGTAGTCACCAAGAGACTCTAATTACTGTATAAATTACAAAAAGTGACACTTTCATTTTAATCCTGTTTGGGCCAGAGGAAAGTATACATCTCCAGTGAAAAAGAATTCTAATGCAGAACTTTCAGAAAAGCTAGTGGTAGGCAGTCAAGAGATATTTTTCTTTAGATGTGGCTGATGTTTTAAACAAATAAGTAACCAGGCCATAATGTAATCTGTAATAGGGAAATATTTGATCCATGGTGGGTTTGAGGGGCAAAGAGGGTATACACTGCATGTTCAGCTGGGGGGAGTGGTGAGAGAAGAAATAGAAGGCCAATGTAGAGGAGAGTTTGTGTCTAATCCATTAGAGGAGCAGCTCAAGAGTACTCCTGTGATGTGAAAATACATCAAGCCTTAGGTTGATTGCCTGGGCAATATTGCTGCTAGCACAGGATTTTAACTTGTGCACCCAATTATTTTAATTTGAAGCTCCATTTGAAGTACACAGTAAGTCTAAAAGGAATCTGCTGGGATGAATAGGGGAGATATTGGAAATGTGGAGGAAGGGACCATGAAGGCTTTTCATTCTCTAGTGATGAGTTTGTCTTCTGGCAGTGGCCAGCACTTTTGTTTCCACTTAGACCCAGCTCTTTGCACTCACATAAAGATTTCCTCCCATCTCTTTGGCAGTCGTGTCAGTTAAGACATGCCAGGAGCTGCATTCAAACTCTGAAGAGTGAGAGATGTCACCAATGTGTTACCTAAGTGCCTACTTTAGTAGACAGTCCTTTAAGGTCTTTTTAGGAATAATCAGAAAGAAACGTGTTTGACTTTGCCAGAGCTCATGAAATTCAGTGCCAATCAAACAGTGAGAAATATGTGTGTACAGCTAGATGGAAAGAGATTAATCCCACGAGAATGTACCTCACAGACACCTTCACAGGCACACACAGATAAAAAATGTAATTTTTTTGAAGTAACCAATTAAAGCTGTGCAATTAGCTGTTTGCCACATAGAGCAGCAGATGAAGAAACTGCTGTAACTACGCTTCAATCCATGATCACAGAACTGTTCTCTAAAATTCTTGTTAAAATGTGTTGTAGATGAAGATGGTTTGCCATGATCTGCCTAAATATGATTCAGTGGCCAGAGTCAGAAACATTTAAGAGATAAGAGTAAGGCTGATGTAGAAGGTAGTATCTCAGGACCTGATGAACCTAGATGTCACTTAGAAATATCCGTATTTCCTAGAAGGAAGAAGTACTGACATGGTAGTTTCTATGTTCAGCTGCTACTGCTGAGGATCTGTAGCCTCACCACACTGAAACTGCATTGAAGCTGAGCAAAAAAATCAAAAAGTTAACTTTGTAGGACATTCCAATCAAACCTAGCAGGCTCTTTCAATTGAAGTGTCTTTGATTTCTTCTCTCATCATTTTTAGGCAGACTATGCCTGTTTATAATAAAATACGCAAGTGTCTTTGCAGACCAGAAGTCTTTTTCCAGGAACATAAAAATAGCACTTGATGTGAAAGCGAGACAAAAAAAAATTCTCCAAGGCCCTGAAGAGTCTGTAAACATAATTATTAATCCAATTTTTATTCATATCCACCATTTTCTTACACTTCATGACTCACAAAGAGCCGTCCTTTGTTTCCAAGCCAACATCATTTTTATAACCAAAAGAGCTTTTGTTTTTGTTTTGTTATTTCACTGAAGAGCTGCAATCTCTCACCCGAGAACACAGATGTACCTTCTGCAAATATGCACACAACTTTTGAAAAGCCAATGATTTTATCCTGAAATGCTGGACTATCACCAACATAAGAGTGGAGGTGCTGATACCTAAAACATGATCAGGCAGGTTCAGTTAATGCTGACCCCTCAAAGGCTCAAGTGATCCAGCAATCACTTCCACTGATTTCAGCATCATCAAGCAGCTACAGCCCTCTGTTTTGAGCAAGGAAGATTAAAGAAATGGCACTTCCTATTTGAAAGCACAGAGAGACGTCCTGGGCTCTGAGTCCTGAACCTGTTGATGTGTTTAAATGGCTGCTTCAGTAGCCCTCTGGGATCTTACTTCTACTTTACCTTCCCAGTACAGCTGTGACACAGTCCCAGCAGCACCAGCACCTCCCAGGCTTCCTTTGCCACGGGCACTGCACCTGGAGCTGGATCACGAGATGCTGCTCCAAGAACCTGAAGCCACTTTAAGCCTCTCTGGAGCCCCGGGAATGGCTGGTTTTGAGGGAAAGAGTTCCATGCTAAAAAACAGCACAGATGCACATATTCCATGTGCAAGGAGGAGACAGAGCCAGGGAAAAGAGGTGAGTAAACAAAAAAATTTTAAAAAGCAAGCCCATACACAAGGGTGCATGAGGAAAGGACTGTGCTGAATATAAGATGTAAAGATGGTAAATCAACTTCTAGAAGATGCCTGTAAGTATTTGAAAATGTTCAGTTTGGACTTTTTGAAAACATTCTGGCATTGATAAATGAATCTAAAGAAAAAGAAGTAAATACATTAGAAGCTTAATGTTTTTGAACATGATGTTCTTCAGAGACTTTGCACACTGCTTTTAGTCACTGATTTATTTTCTTAAATTGTCACATACTTAAGCCTTTTATCAGTGCCAGGAATCCTGAAAGGCTAGGAAAGTAGCTGTCTTAAAGGTTAGTTTAAATGTGTTCTTAAACATTTTCAGTGATCAGACTCCTTTGAGATGATTTAGAACACTTTTGCCTTTTATTTTTAACAATTGTACACCTTCCTGTGCCATTGCCGTCAGAACGGTCTTGCTCCTGTGGAAGAAATTAGCTGAACTTGTCATCAAATAGATGGTTATTTCAACAGTGAACACACTTAAAGACCACAGGCAGTGACAGATATTGTACAGAAGCAGAGTCAAAACACTGTCTCAGTGAGTTCCCCCTCTGAATCAGAAATGAGTCCTTGTAAGTGGCCAAGGAGGGAGGGAAGGGTAGATGGAAATATAAAATAATATAAACTCTACTCACACAAAAGCTGTCTGTGTGAATCAGTGATGTTCGCATTCTCATGCCAGAAGGGGTTTATCAAAGGGTAACATTCACTCCTCACTATTAGAAAAAGGGGAAAAACAATGAGGAAAAAATTACACTATAATATCTTTTTGATATATATATATAGTTATCTTTTACATATAATTCATTTAATATTAGCAGCTTTTAGAACAGCCATTCCTAGGTAGGGAAGAAAAGGAGAGGATTTTCAGTACACAGCATCAGCTGCTCCCATGGGGCCTGACCGCTGGAGTCAACAGGGAAACATCTGCTCCTTGCAGTGGGGATCAGAGTACAGCAAAGGGAGAATCCCTGTAACCTGCTCCCTCTCCTTGCTCCTCTGGAAGCAACATCCTTTCTTGCCTATGGCAAACATTACTTACTCCTGGCTTTTAATGGTGAAATCAAAACCTAAACTTATGTGCCTAGCATATAAATTAACCACATGGGGAAAACCCTAAGTATTAATATATAGGACTATAATAATCCAATATTATTATATATAATAATACTTATATTTAAATTAATGGTATTGTTTATGTAAATAAACTATATGGTGTTTATCTTTCTATTCTTTATATTATTATTTATCATTTTAATGGCTTTAACCCAGAACTTTCGCCCCTTAATTCCCTGAGCCAAATGAAAAGACATCTCTTTCCTTCTAAATGGTTAAGGTTTATTAGATTAGCTTGAATTAAAAGTTAATGTAACATTAGGTTACAGGAGCAGAAAATTCGCTCTCCCTATGTCTCCCCCGGCAAGTGACACGGGAGGTATTGACAAGGCACTGCCCACGGGTCCCGGGCACGGCCGGGGAGCACTCCTGCCTTGAACCACGTAGAGCCGGAGCTGCGAGGACAGCGGGCACTGCCCGCCGGCGCTGCCCCCGAGCCGGACCCTGCCGGACCCCGCACCCAGACCCCTGCAGCCGGACCCCGCAGCCGGACCTCGCATCCAGACCCCCGCAGCCGCATCCCTGCAGCCGGACCCCGCACCCAGACCCCTGCAGCCAGACTCCGCATCCAGACCCCTGCAGCCGGACCCCGCACCCAGGCCCCGCATCCCCGCACTCAGACCCCGCATCCCCGCACCCAGACCCCTGCAGCCGGACCCCGCATCCAGACCCCTGCAGCCGCATCCCTGCAGCCGGACCCCGCACCCAAACCCCTGCAGCCGGACCCCGCACCCAGACCCCGCATCCCCGCACTCAGACCCCTGCAGCCGGACTCCGCACCTAGACCCCGCATCCCCGCAGCCAGACCCCTGCAGCCGGACCCCGCACCCAGACCTCTGCAGCCGCATCCCCGCAGCCGGACCCCGCAGCCTGACCCCGCATCCCCGCAGCCAGACCCCTGCAGCTGCATCCCCTCACCCAGACCCCCGCAGCCGGACCCCGCAGCCGGAGCGCTCCGCTGCCCGGGCCCGCCGCCCGCCCCGCTCACCGCGGCAGGTCCGCCAGAGCCCCGAGTGCGAGCTGAGAGCGTCCGTGCCGTTCCGGGACGCCTCCAGCTTGGAGGCATCGATGATGTACCAGAAGTCGGTCGCGATGGCCACCACGAGGAAGATGAAGCTCGAAAGTCCCACCAGGGCCACGAAGAGGGAGAGCGCGCCCAAGTTAACCCTCATGGTGCCGCCGCCGCTGCCGCGCCTCGCCCGGCCCCGCGGCCGCGCAGGTAGCGCGCCCCGAGCCCCGCCCCGGCTGCTCCGCGCCCCGCGGGCGGAGCGGGGACCCCGCGGCCGCCGCCGGCCCGGCCCGGCCCCACAGAGACCCCGCTGCCCCCCGCCCGCCAGCCCCGACCCCGGCCGAGCCCCGCACGCGTGTGCGCAGCGAGCGCGGAGCCCTGTGCGATGAGGCGTGCCAGCGCTGCCTCACAGAGAGGGACACCTGGCAAAAACACGGGCATGGGGATCCCGATCGCCCCGGCAGCTTCGGGATGGGCTCACCTCAGAGGAGAGAAAGATCCCGGATTCCAACCACCACTGTCTTTGAGGGGAGGAGGGAGCAGAAGCCGAGGTTTGGGGAGCAGCGACAGGGTTGGTGCTCCTGCAGCCTTTCGGGTATATTTACAAGAGATTCCCTCTTGTTCTGTGCCTTCCAGATGCCGACCTCAAAAGGCCAGTTCTAACCTAATTTGAAAGGTGGCGCGAGAGAAGGCAGTAGCGTGGCATTTACTACCTGATGCAGTGATGTCTGTACCCTGCTTGGAATCATTTTCTCGTCAGTGTAACCGATAGATGGAAAGACACAAACTCCCTCGTCCAGAAACTATAGTTATGTAGTTTCCCAGGAGTTCACGTGTGAGCCCTAAAGCCACACTTCACCCAGCCTCCTGCTCATCTTCAGCCCGCTGAAATCTGTTGAATAACGAAGTAAATTTCAGTAATAGAACCTTGCTTTCAAATCCGCAGAGAATTCACTCTGGTGTTCTACTGCATCTCTTCACTGGCATAAAGATGCTGTGCAGGTAGGGACAAGGGGGCATCTTGTTTTCTTCCTTGTAATTCACATCAGGCCTTCCAGGGCATTGCTAAGTAACCCCAAGTAATTAAAAAAGTCATTCTCATTTACTTTCTGGCATGGACACTGGGCAGAATGTGTGACATCATTACCCAACCATGGCAACAAGCTATCGTGAACCAGTAGGGTTTCAGCAGTAGGATCAGTTAAAAGGAAAATCTTCCTTGAGAGAGAGTGTGTTCAAATAAACACAGTAATCATCAACACTAGAGACCACATTTTGCTCTGCAAAACTACTGAAAGGTGTATATGGCTGGGAATATAATAGTCTGTATATTCAGGAATACACTGTTAAGCAGCTATAGCATTATGCTGAGCTTTTGCCATCTATTTCTCACCTCTCCAAGTTGTATTTGTAATCCGTGAAAATGCCCTTGCAGTTCTACTAACCATGCAGCTGTTACCTCCTTGTACTTGCAATGTTTGGTTGATACAAAGTTAATGAAGCAAAGTGAAACGTTTTGTTAGACTAACTGATGCAGTGAGACAAAATGAGTAAGCCTTGGGGCACGAGTCCTAACTGGGACCCCAAGTTGTCTCTCTTTTTCCAACTATATTTGCAGAGTTACTTGAAAGTTTAAATTAGCCCCACAAATACCACGTCCTATGCAGAAGTTTTAACAGTTCTCTTCTCATAAATCTGAGCCAGAGGAATTTGTACACCTAAATCACCACTCCCCTGCAATGACCTGACACTGTCATCTCCCAGGGAAATGTCAAGGTTGTTAAAATGCAAGGGAAAGCAAAGGGTGTAAAACTGAAGGAACATTTAACCCAGCTGGGTACAAACCGTTCAGCGAGTACTGTACAAGATGCTTGTCAGTGACACCCTGCATCTTGCAGAGTTCTTGTTCTAATCTGGGGGCCCACAAAGTTTGTACATGTGCTTATTCTTAGAAACATTATTAAATAATCTATTTTAGCCATCAAGATGTGTGGAGGTCCTTGTAGACTGTCTAGACTACAGCAAACCTAAGTTGCAGCCTGCTAACCCCAGATCCTTTTGTGACCAGACTCTGATGACAGATACTTGTATCAAGAGTAAATCAACTCTACATAAAGGTTTCATTTCCACATCACCATAAATTTTTAGGCATTCATTCTCATGCTAGGGAACTAATAATTCCTGCAAAGTCAGAAAACTAAAAACATAGTTAACAAAACACTTTCATGTATTCACTGGGAAATGTTTATAATGAAAGGAAAAAGCCAGCAGTGCAAATTAGTTTCTCTACAGATTCAGTTTCAATTTCCTGAGGTCTTTGAATGTTAAACTAGGACCTTTAGCACAAAAGATTCGAAATTTTAATCTAGACTTAGCTTCATGGAGAAGGAACACTTGGCTTTGCATAGACTAGGTGTTGGTTGCATCTGCCAACATCAATCTGCTGCTCAGAATAACAAAGATAGTTCAGAAAATGCCCTCAAAGTTGCAGTCAATTATCAGTCCCCAGAGTGTGATGCAGCAAAATTATCAGTCTCTTTCAGCCTGAGCATGGCAAAGCTTGTGTAAGTAACTTTTACCCTCTCCCTTCTCCTTGCAGGGTTACCTGGGCGCCAGAGGATTCAGAGGGCATTGTGCTCTGGGAATCACCAGCTTTGCTTCCCAGCACTTTTCCCGGTTAAAATGCATCACTAGGGCAGTTCCTTCTCAACTGTTCTGAACCTGTGCTGTTCAGGTGCAGCAGAATCCCACTGAATTCCTCAATTTTCCCCAATTTTCCTTTATTTAATTTCCTCTGCCCTGTCTGTATTTGTGAAGAGGAGACTGCATTACTAAAAGTACATTCTTTGTAAAGGGAGAAGATTCTTTGTAAAGGGAGGGATTCCCACGATGTTTACCCGCCTGACTGCAGGAAAGCCAGTCAGTGCAAGTGTGCACCAACAACTGTAATTAATCGCTGCCATGGCAAAAAGCACAATCAACACACATAATTTCATTCACAATCCTTTTCCAGGAAATATCACATTTTTTTCTCCTGTTATTTTTTTATTTTCTTGTTGTTGAATGAAGAATTAAATCAAACACAGTTTTACCATTCAGCCTTCCAGTAAAGCTAATGGGATTCTGGATTTTATTGTTCTTTTAAACCTACCACAATTACTTCCCCTGTGGTTCAAAAGAGAAAAGCTGTTAGACAATATTCACTATTACAATTTTCAGATTCGCTGCCCTTGGAAATTACTAATTATTGGCTGGTTGATCTCAGGTCTGGCCGTTCCTTCTCAGATTTAATCTTTTCATCATGCACTTGTACACATCCAGTTTTGAAGAGTCAAAACCTGCAGTGAATTTTAAAAAAGACTGACCAGTCACAATTTATCTCTGACAAGAGACTACAAGACATATATCACAGTGTCCTGACTCTTACTCAGTATTACCTGATCTGCCAAGAAAAAACCCATGGAGTGTCAACACATGACATTGAATTCAAAAGGGGATTATAGGAGGGACATACCTGAAGCAAGCAGCACAGCCAACTTCTTGGGACTTGATCAATGGATGAAACTGGCCCAATTCATCATTTAAAACAAGCAATGAAACCTTGATAAAGTTGTCTGGCACATGAGGCAAATTTAAGCAAATTCCTAGGTCACATAGCTGTGAGGAAGACGGGAAATGTAATTGAGGTGCATCCTTAATAAAGAGGTACCTCTCAGGAGCTTGCTGCCAAAGCCCTCTTGCGTGTAGTACAGAAACTGCATCTCCCTAAACAACTTTCACTATCACCCACATTATCCACGCTGGCTCCTTTAAGTCCTTCTGCAGCCACAAGATATTCCTGCTTTGCCCAAATATCGTGCATATGTGAAACAAGGTATCAGCATTTCTTAGAAAAGCAATTGCAGCAGCCCCATTTCTCACACAATCCACCTTTGTGCTTAAAAGCCCCCATGTAATGCAGCTTTTTAGCTACTCCTCTAGTTATATTAAGCCTTAGTAAGTGCCTCTTGCTGCAGATTGGTGAGATTTTGTGACAAATATAATCTGCTTTGCCTGCAGATTGTTGGCACTCAATAGCAGTGAGGAACATGCCAGCACAGAGAGAGACTGCAGTAATAATTTATGTGCCATCGTATCACCACAGGAAGTAAAATAATCTTCTGCTCTTTCACAAGAGACACATAAAAGGAGAAAAAAATCTCCAAAGCATTTTTGTCAGATGTTCATCCGATAGAATTCTCCACAGAAACTGCAATGAGAGATCTGAATGGCTTGCTGTGTTTTCCATTTCATTGCCACTCAACAATCTTGACTTTAAAAATAGGGAAAGATTATTTCATTCTTTAATAATTCTTAGCCTTTGTTGAAGGATGAAGATGATGAGAAGGAGACATTTAGAAATAGATACAGATTATAAATTACATTCCAAGGTTTTTTTGAGCATTGACTCTAATTCTTCCTACTACTCAAGAGAAATACAAGGATCATCTATAGCAATTGACATTAGCATCATATGACAAGTAATTAATATGCAAATACCCACTTTTGAATTAGATCCTCCTGCTGAAAGATAAAACAACTTCAACAACAGCCCTGCCAGACTTGCAAAGGAGGTGAACTGGAACACAGATGGGAGTATGGAGCACCTCTGTCTGTGATTTTGCCCAGAGGGCTGGTCAGCCGCAGCGTGTCCAGCTGCTGAGGTGTTCTGTGCCCACACACCATCCACACCCTCTGGACAGCACGACTGACCACACAGCCCCAGAGCCAGAGCAGCAGCCAGCTCTCACTGCAGACGAACTCAGCTGGGAAATTACTCCCTAAAACACCATGGTCCAAAACGTAGATACTAAAATCTGGTGGTCTAACTCTGTTAGACAGATTTCTGTTGTTAAAGCCTCCCAAAGACTCTGGTTTATGGTGTTTCCACACAACGCTTAACTCAGCCTTGTTTGTTTCACCTGGTTTATACCTAATTAAAAACTCTTCAGAATTAAGCAACTAAACCCCCAATCCCCCAAACAAGTGCACAGCTGCTGCTTCAGCTAATCTTACAGTGGTAGTAGAACGCTGACGGTAATCTGGACTAAGGAAGAAACGCCTATTCGCCTCCGCAGACGTTTTTCCACTTTGTTTTCAAGTCGTTTGGAGATTTTTCATGGGATTACAGACGAACCGAGACAGGGCAAGTGATGCTAAAAACAATTAATAAAAGAACGCGAGTAGGAAACGCGTGTTGAAACTCCGAGCAAGTCCTGCGGATGCTTCAGCGCAAGCCTGAGGTGCGCTGCTGGCGCTGCCTTTCCCCGCCTTCCCTGGAAGGCTTTTACCGGGATGTAGTGCTGGGTAAGGCTCAAACACAGGCGATCCCCCGAGCAGAGCGGTCACCCCACGGCCGGCAGCACCCGCGGGGGCCGCCGGGCAGCAGCGTCAGCGGAAGGAGCCGGAAGGAGCCGCCGCCTCCGCAGCGACCCCGGGAGGCGGCCGGAGGGGCCGGGAGAGGCGGGACCCGAGCGGGGAACGCGGGAGAGGTGGGATCTGAGCGGGGGAAAGCGGGACAGCTGGGAGCTGCCGGGGGACGCGGGGGCCGAGCGGGGAAAAGCGGGACAGGCGGGTCCCGCCTGCGCTCCTGCGGCCGCCCCGTGCCCGCGGAGCCGCGCCCCGGCCGCGCTGAGCCCCGCGGAGGCTCCGGTGGGTCCCGCAGCAGGAACGGGAGCCCCGCCGGGCACAGCCACAGCCGGCGCTTCCCCGGGTCAGTGGGCAGCAGCGCTGGGCTGGCTCCTGCGCCGAGTCCCGCCGGGAAAGAGCAGGTTTGGAGCTGGGGCAGGTGTGGCAGAAGTTAACAAAACCGCGCAGGTGCAGATACAGAGGCTGCCTCTAAAGCGTGGAGTGTTTTTAGTGTGAATGTATGATGGTCCAGCAGGGAACTACTAAGTTGATCGTGGGTCTGGAGCATCTCTCTTACGAGGAAGTTGAGGCTGAGGTTGAGAAGAGATGACTGAGAGGGGACCTTCTTAATGTGTATAAATATCAAAGGGAGGTGTCAGAGCATGGACCAGGCTCTGCTCCCTGGGGCCCAGCAATGGGACAGAGGCAGTGAGCAGGAACTGCCCAGGATGCTCCACCTGAACATGAGGAAGAGCTTCTTCACTGTGAGTGACCGAGCACTGGGGCAGATTGTCCAGAGAGGCTGTGGAGTGTTCCTCACTGGAGATATTCCAGAACTGTCTGGACACAATCCTGTGTGCTGTGCTCTGGGGTAACTCTGCCTGAGCAGGGAGGTGGGACCAGATGAGCCACTGTGGTCCCTTCCAGCCTGAACCTTGTCCAAGCGCAAGCAGATAATAGCAAATTTAGCATAATCATTCAAGATGTTAATGCTGACACAGGAAATGGCCTTATTTCCTTTGAAGACCTTGATTTAGCATTGTAATTCTGTGCAGTCATGGTAACATTTGATATTTTTTCAGGGGAGGTTGTCTGTAACACAAACAAATTAGTAGCTCTTCCTAAAATATGCAGTGGCTGCCACTGAACTACTAACAGTAATATATTTGAGGATTCTGTAAAAGAGAGCATTGGAGCATTGCTACTTTATTGAACAGTGTCATCTGTTTTTTATGTTCTGAAATACTGCTGGAGCAATGTTCAGACAGTGTCAGGGTACCACTAAAAGCTGTGTGGTTTTGGTTTTAGGTTGAATATCCTGACAAGCAACTTGTTGTCTTGGAGCGTGGTGGAGCTTCCATGATCACACCTTGCCACACCTTCTCAGAAACGATGTCCTGAGGTTCCCTTGCTGAGCAAAACTGTTACTGGATGCCTGCAAATGGAAGAGAATGGAATCCCTTCGTGGCAGCACTGCATAAGGGACTGTTTGAGCACTGCAGATGTTTCTCTCACCAGCACACCATGGTAGATTTAGCAGAGAAGGAGATGGATAACCCCACGTTTAGAAGTGACACTGTGCTGTCTGATGTTCACTTGCACTGCCCAAGCAAAAGACACCTTATGGTACGACTGAATGCAGTTGGACAGCCAGGTAATGGATGCTTACACTGACCAAGCTGTATTTTAACTGTACTCACGTCTTTGTAATGGCTGAATTCTCCTCTAAGGGGTTGATATTAATAATTACGTATTTTATTCCAGTTATAAGCAGAATCACCTCCTACTCAATCTTTAGAAAGAGGGCTAGCTGTGTTCTCCTCATGAAATTCACTCCAGAAACGAAAACTTGTAGGCAGCCTGTCTTAAAAATTTAACTTTAAGTTACTTTCTGGGAAAAAGTAACCAAATTTACTCACTTACAGGTTTAATTTTATGTATTTGTCCATTGAGCTATAGTGTCAATATAGCACTTTGGGAATCATGAGTTAAAAAAAAGGTTGTGATGTTCCTTGAACACAAACAAAAGGTGAGAATCCAGGGGTTTTAAATAGTGTAACTTAAGTTTAAAATAAAAACTATCAGTAATTAATTTATGACGTTTAATTAAATGTTTGTGTGATGGTTTGCCATCAATTCCAGAGGAGCCTAACAGCTTTCTTTGGGCTTTGTGGTGTTTTTTTGGTTTTGATTTTTTTTTTTGTTGGTGAGGTTGTTGGGGTTTTTTTTTTGGGGGGGGAGTGGTGCTTAAAAAAAAAGTCAACAAGAAAACTCAAAATAGCAATGGCTTTAACTGACACAGAATTTGAAGAGTCAAGGCTGTAGAGGTAATGAGTTGGCAAATGCCCCTGGCTGATTACCAGCCTGTAGGTTGCTATGAAGTTGTCAAGGGAACTGCCCTTGGAGCTGCTGGCAAAATGTTCTGTACAAAAGTCCTGCTGTGACAGAAGAGTTAATTGTTTTTTCAAACCCAGTTGTGACATAAAAAGAGTAACTTCTGCAACTGTTCTGGTGTATGACAATGTGAAAAATTATAAAAGTAGGCCTGACAAAGAAATGAATAATAATTTTGACCCTGTTCAGGTCAAAACCCAGGTAATTAGTGCCGTGGCGGGTTTTCATGCTGTTTGACATGTGTTTGCTGTGATTTTGCTTGGTGCAAAGAACCTTTCAACAGAAGGAAGTGATGGTGTGTTCTACCTACTGTGAATGAGCTCTGTCTGGGAAATTCCTCTGGTTATTGAGACAAGAATTGGATTGTAGTATGACAGCCTTTAATGCCATAATAATCTACCACTGCCATTTTGCTGTGTTTTAGGGAAGTTTATGGGGATTTAGTCTCTTCTCCAGTGAGTCAGTTTGACTTTCCACCTTTTGAATGCTGTAGAAATGTAGAGGATCAGAATGGACTTGGAGAACAAAAGCAATTCATTCACTGATGGCATCCTCTATTCAAATTAGTTTCATCTGGCCATCATGCAAACAGCGGAGACTTTAAATATTTCTCATTCTAGGACAGGCACTGAAGATTTTATTAGATCTATCTAAAAATGGTCTCCCTAGAGAGGACCCTCAGTCAGATTTCAGTAGACCACCTCGGAATGTCTTGCCTACCAAAGAAACTGGAACAGAACTCCATAAATTGTGAAATTGTTGAAAGCAGTGGTGGCAAGCACTTTATCTCTTCCCTTTTGTTGGGAATGAAGATAGATGGAAGGAGTATGGAATGTTCATTCTTCCTCATGCATGGTATTCAGGCAGTACAGATTCCTATGATTAAAATTGCAAGGTCCATGTTTCAATAACTTAACATTTTAATAGATGCTGATGTCACTGAGTGTTGCAAAAGATTTTTAATTAATTGGTCATTGAGAATAGCTTAAGTCATTTAATCTCTTTGAATAATCAGTTTGAACACTTAAAAAAAATTACAAAAGTCTCAGCTTTGGCAAATGCCTCCTGTGCACTTATTTCTGCTCTCATATACTGAGCCTATTTCAAGGCTTGAAGTTGATTGAATTCCTAAAGACTTTCAAAGCAGTAAACAAAATTGCAACTTGCATTTTACTAGGACATGCTTGTTTCTTGCAAGATAGGAATCTTAACCAAAAGAAACTAATTCGAACTTCTATTAATTCTGCTTTCAACTTGGTTTGAACTTGTGTGAACAGAGCAAGTTTTGGAGGATGTAAGAAACCCTCTGCCCATAGTTAAAATAAATGTTACTAAATCAGATGAATGTGCACGTCGTGACTGCAGATGCTGAGTCAGTCAGTGGACTGTGAAAGTGCTTCATTTATTTCTACTGACAGAACTTAAAAACAGAAGTATTTCTTCATAGCAAATAAAACTATATTTCAAGTTACCTATATAATTTTTTATTCTATAGATTTTTAATACATGTAATGCATACCAAAATCTCATGCATGTGGAAGTTGTGCATAGATTCTGCCTCATCTGGTGTTTAACCTTTCCCCCCACACTGTGTTCTTACAGTATTCCTGTCATATTTCAAACTCCTTTGGAGCACAGAAGATTTGGCATCTGGGAAACACATGAGAGAAATTACTGCAGGAAGAGAACACCAGTGCAGAAATGGAGATGAACTGTGTGACAAGGACAAGAGTAACATAAAAAAAGAAGAAGAATTAAATAGTGAAGGAGTAGAAGCTCTGCTAGATGATGATGGAGACTTGGAAGTGGTCAGAAGGCCTCAAAGTGCCTCTGGTTTGGAAGCAGAGGATCTTTTGAGGGATATAGTGTGCCCTGTAATTCTGATGAAAGGGAAAGAAGATGCTTTTGAAGATGAAGAGCCGGAGTGCACTTGCAGTGATTTTGTTAAAATAGGTAAATAATAAGCTTTCCGTCAAGGAGAAATGGGGCAAATATGTTTCTGTAAAACAAAAGAAAAACAGGCTTTCTTTAGAAATGGAACAGCAGTTTGTTAAGTGAAAGAAAATAATGAATGTAATACTGTGAGATTGCAAATAAAAATGTACATTTTTTCTCTGGAAGTGATTTGGGCAGTCGTATACCATGGGAAACTCAGGGCTCCTTAATTAGACTGGGTGTTTGGCATTATCTAGCATTATTCTATAGAATGAAGAGTGTTTAGTTCTATATTTGAAAGGGAAGCATAACCTTAGTTTCAAACTTACCCTTGTGGAACTTGATTTGAACAATTTTGAGATAATTATTTCTGCTCTGCTCTCATTTCCACAGAACACACTATGGCAACCCCCTTAGAAGACGTTGGTAAACAAGTACGTGTTCTGCCTTGTAGCATCTTGATTTGCATGGAATGTGCTTCGGAACTGCCTGAGTTTTAACTGCTTCCCTTGTCCCCAGGTCTGGCGTGCTGCCTTCCTTCTGGCTGATTACATTTTCTTTAAAAGGGACACGTTCAGGTGTTGCTCCGTGCTGGAGCTTGGAGGTGGCACTGGGATTTCCAGCATTATCATGGGAACAGTTGCCAAGAGAGTTTATTGCACGGGTAAGGCAGTTATTTTCAGTTACAGCTAATCATTTTTTATTAATGTGTATCAAGTTGTGTTATTTACTGAAAAATAACAGGAACTTTCTCAAGGGGCTGAGAAAGCACAAGAGTTTAAAAGCAAGAGATGTTGCTGTGAACTCAAGATAGGGTGTCCAGATTAAAATAGGTAGTGTAGAGATTTAACTTCTTTCTTTCTTCAAGGATTGCTCAGAGCTTGGAACTGAAAGACAAAAGGAAGAAGGAATCTAGGGTAGCAGTCATCAGTGGACAGAGTTGCTCTGAATTTTCCTTAATCTCATGGGCTTGAGAGAAACTTCAAGTATAGTCTGAGAGGCATACATGGCCCATACAACATGTTCTTGTTTTTGATATCATTATCACTTCTTTTCCAGATGTTGGTGAAGATCTTCTGGCCATGTGTGAGCAAAATGTTGCATTAAACAAACACCTGATGGAGCCAGGAGGTAAGTGCTGTATGGTCAGACTTTGACTCTTTACTTTAGCTCAGGTGCTGTCTGAAAGGCCATTTGGGACTGATGTGATTCTTCTTCACCCACAGGAGGGGAAGTTAAAGTGAAAGAACTGGATTGGCTGAAAGATGAATTCTGCACTGGTAGGTGCTTATAATGGTTCCTTTTAGATTGGGCTTGGTGTTTGGTTTTACATATTCAAAAGCCTCTCTTGAGCCTCAAAAAAAAATCCTGGTTAATGATAATATTTGATACTGCCAGTTGAAAAGGTTTTATGTTTATTAGACTTGCAAATAAAGATTCTTTTAATGAAGAATAATTTTTTAAAAGCATGATAAGATACGAAGAATAATCAAAATTTATATAAAGATATAGCTGGGGTTTTGTTTAAAGGAGTACTTGCTTTAATGTATTTAAAGCTGTGATCTTGCTACAGGATTGTGAATTCTGAAGTGAAGGAAAACTTTTGCTTGTCAGTCAGCCTTGGGAGGGTTGGACATAACACAGAGAAAGCAGGGGACTGAGGGAACTTCAGAGAATGAACAGAGCAAGGTTTTGATTTCCCTTTAGTGGTGTGCTCTGTTTATGGAGCAGCAGATGCCCACAGGAGCTAAGAAGTTCCTTTTCTCCAGTGATTTGAGACATTTAATCATGTACACCAAAGCCATATTTTTTCTTACAGATCGTGAAGCTCCTTATAGCTGGTCTGAAGAAGAGATTGCTGATTTGCTTGATCACTGTTCTGTGATAATGGCAGCTGATGGTAGGAAAAGATAAACAGTATGCTTTTAAATCAAACACTCAAGCATTATGAGTAATAATTTAAACAAACCTAATTTGTTTTTAAAATCTAATAGGTCAGATCCTTACCTAATTTGCCAAAGCTCTGCCTTAAGTGTTCCTGTCTGTATTTTTCTTTTCTAAACACTTGTATTTACATTCTGAATTAGCAATGGGAGAACAGATGTTGCAAGCTACTAGCTCTTCCTTTTCTTTGGTGTGTTAATTCTTTGTGGCTAAATAAATTGCTGGACACAATCACAAGTAACTGATGAATCAGGAGAGTTGTGTTGTCCTATCATTGTCTTGTATTACGTAACTTCTGTGCAAATAATAATAAATAGGTTTGAGATTTTCTATAATGTGAATAGCAATTTCAGATGCTGCACTTTCCCATGGAGTCTTTGGATATCACTTTTCTGCTTTTTTTCTTGCTTAAGTGAAGGATTTTAAAATGACAGGCTAGCTTATCTGTATAGGAAAACCATTGTTCTTTTGATCTGTAGATCTATATATAGATGTACAGATTTCTTGCTAAAGGAGAATTGATTTTAGTTAAGATATTGAAAGGAGTTGCAAGACTGCTTTCAAAGGACATCTGGTTATAAGGGTAAATTAATTATGGCCTGGTTGGGGTTTTTGTAAGAAAAAAAGCTCTATACTTTCTGATATCATGGGGGTTTTTCAGCTTTATAGTCAGATTATTTCCAGACTGAGAGAATTCTTGTTAAAGCTTGTAAATTCTGACAATTGATTCCCATTCTGATGAGAGAAAGCTTAAAGTAAGCCTGACATAAATAGCAGAGGTGGATACTCTTGCAGGGTCAGTTGTTGCCATTAAAAACATACTTTGCACTTAGATAAGATAGTGACTTGTTTGATTAGAGTAATCAAACTAAGGCCTGTTGTTGTTTCATAATGGAGACTTAAGTAAAGTACACCCTTAATTATACATATGCTCCTGGTCTTGTTTCTTGTAGTGTTCTATGATGATGACCTGACAGATGCCTTGTTCAGGACTCTGTATAGACTCACACACAACTTGAAAAATTCTTGCACAGTTTACTTAGCACTAGAAAAGAGGTAAGTATTACCAAGAACTTAAAATAAAAAGCACTAAAAACTTTGTGTGTTTTGATTAAAGGTTGGCTTCAAATTTTCATTTTATCAGTTGACCACAGGCTGCAGTATATGCTCAGGACAAGCATTTTTTTTTCCTACATGCCTAATTTTTATCAGTTCAGAATTTGAGTTTCACAAGAGTTTGCCTTTTGTTGTCCTACCTTTCCCTCACCTGAGATAAAGGATAAATAGGTAGCCAGATTGATGTATTCCATAATGCCTGACAACATTTGCTATATATTTTTGAGGTCACAGAGTGAAATGAAGTGGTTTAGAATTAGGATTCATATTTCCCAGCTTGAGAAACTCTAGAACAGTTTCTCTTGTTTGCTTTCAAGGAATCATTGAATGTTTTTAAGTAATTGTGTGTTAGAGTACATTCATAAGCTGATACACAAATAGGCTTTGCTTAAATCTCTGGAGATAGGTAAGCAGTAACTCCTCCTGTGGTTTGTTGCCAGGTGTTTGTCCAGGAAGCTAAGCCAGTAATTCTGTTGTGGCAAAGTGCCTTAAAATCAATGGAAAGATTCACTCAAGAGTTACTGTGTATTGATGCTGACATAACATCTTTTCTGCTTTTCAGGAGCGGGGGGGGGTGTACATTTTTTTGGCTGTTGGGAGTTAATTATGCTGAGAAGACCCATTTTTTCATTAGCTGAGGGAAGTTACACACCTATTTAAGAAGCCAGCATAGGAGAGATGTTCTAAATCAAATACTCTTTTGCCAGGCTGAACTTCACTTTAAGACATATGAACGTTACATGTGAGGCCTACAGTCACTTTAGAAATACTCTAAATGATTTGGAGAACCTTCAAGATGGAAAAATGAAATATACAGTGGAGCCCATTAAGCTTGATTTCTGCCAGTTCCTTGTTTATGAGCGAATTGAGCAGTTGGTAAGTGGCATTCATGAAAATAAATGTAATATGTCAGGCTAATCACCTCACATTAGTTATCAGCTGTTTATGTAGCATGAAGTAAGAAGAGGAGAATAAACATTATCTTTTATCTCCATTTAGCTTTTTTGATTTAAAGTGATCCTTCTTTGTGCTTACATAATCTGTACTAGATTGACATGTCCTGGTTTTGACTAGGACAGAGTTGATTTTCTATCACCAGTAGCAGAGTGGCTGAGATTTCACTCAGTTCCTCAAAGGGTAAGAGACATTTACTTTGTAAAATGCCATTTTTGTGATTGAACTGGAAAATGTTCAATATCTCTTCTCATTTATTTTCTTGTAGGAAAAATTCATTTCACAGTTTTAGTAATTCCTTTCCCAGTTCAGAGTTCAGGAAATAAAGTTTTAATGTCTATGAAGAAGTCAATTAGCTGTAAACTTCTGTTATTGAGAAACATCCAGATGTAATATTTCTGGTTATCTAATTACCTCACGAGCACTTAAGGTTCTCTTTCCCCCTTTTTTCCAGATTATCTGCCCTTAGGAATATTATACAGGGTAGCTAACAGCTTGCTGACGTCTAGAACAATCCAATCTAACTGATATTTTTAGACAACTTTCAAATCTTGTACAGGATTGCAAATCTGGTACCAAGAAACTATGTTGCTGTAGTCAACTATTGCTGTGTGTATGCATAGTGAGATTGCAGGGGCCACAGTTACTTCATCAGATTGATTTATTTTACTTAATGTTGATACCTCCAGGCATAAAACGTGTAAAACGTGTTTAAAAGTTTTACAAGTACACAAAAGTAACCTGGATTATACCTACATGTGTAAACTCATTCCCTGGCTGCCTTGAGGAAGGCTGCTGATCCTTGAAATCTTTTTAATCTTTTCTTGAAATGCATTTTTAAAATGCCTGTGTTTTTATTTATCATTAAGTCTATTGCCACAACTGGAAGATATCATGGTGAAGAGTACGTGATAGTCTGCTTAATTATCCTTTTTGGAGCAGACAAAGTGTGTATTAATATATTCTAAAGAAACTAATTGATTAAGGATTTTTCATCCTTGTTGTCTATAAGGTTGAGAAGGGGGGTGTTTATATAGGCCATGCGTTTGTGAGACTCTGATTCCTCAGTAAATTGTCTCTTCAGCTGTTTTTTTACCAGCATTATTGAAACCATTTGTCAACACAGGCTAAGAAAACGAGCAGGATTATCAGACAAAATAGTGCAGAAGATCATGCAGATCAGTGCAATCACAGAATACTCTGAGTTGGAAGGGACCCACAAGGATCATTGAATCCAACTCCTAAGTGAATGGCCCCACACAGGGATTGAACCAGCAACCTTGGCATTATTAGCACCATTCTCTGACCAACTGAGCTAATTTCAAACTATTTTGAAACAAATTCTTTTGTACTAACTGTACATTTTCTTAAAAATCATGCTACAAGAATGAAGCAATCAGCTATATTGCTCTGTTTCAAAGATAATTTGGTAGTTGTTCCAGGAGACTACATAGATGGATTTGGTATCCATCCATGGATGGATACCATCTGTAGGTGGAGGTATAGGGTATGTCTTAAAATTTGTCTTACAGTGAGCATTTGAACTTTTTCATAATTGCAGCCTACTGATGTGAGAAAATACCTGGATGTATTCTTTCTGCTCCTACAGGAATTGTGGAAGATCATGGCCGAACACCTAACGTGACAGGCCCACGAGAAAATAGAAGATCTTTACCTTAGGAGAAGGGCTGTTTTGATGTTCTGTTAAGATAAGGATTTTCATCCCAAGAAAAGCATCTTCTGGTGGAATTGTGTTCTCAGAAAGTATTGCAATGCAGTTTTGCTTTACTTTTTTGGTTTTGGCACTTGGTTTCTTGGACTTGTGCACTTGGACGTGATTTCTTTGTTGTTTCCGAGTACCTGCTGGATGCCAGACAGTGGCAGTGACATGGTGACTTGCTCTTTGGGATTGCTGACTTCAGTTTTAGAGCCTGGCAAAGAAGTATGTAACGTTTTCCATGTGGCTGATTTGCAGATGTGCATTTCCCTTTTTAGTTTACAGAACATGGACATTTCTCAGTCTCATCCCTGTTTCACATTTTTTGGATTTATGGACACTTGTGAAACAGCTTCTGGACAAGACTTGTTTGTCATGAATGAAATTTTCCTTAAGCAATTTGTTGATGAAACTTGGTCCTTAATTCTCAGTTTGTCCTGTCTGGATCACTCTAGTATAGGGCCACTGTCTGAACTGAAAGGAGACAAGATGCATTTTGTTTGAGCCTCTAAAAATACTCCACAGAGGTTTTGGAGTATAGGAGGTCAACCCTATATTGCCCTGCAGGAATTTTAAGCTATTCTGTCCTAGGCAGGTTGAGGGTGAGAAGGTACCACATGAAGTGAGATGTTCCAGCTCTTGAAATATTTGGAATTCTACCCTCAGCATATACATGTGAGGGTGGGGAGAGGGAGGTGGCTGAGAATGTCTTGTCCACACAAAAGGGGGCCTCCAATAACTTACTTTTGGATTAAAGTAAAACATATTTATTAAATCTCTCCTGTGTTTTTAATGAAACCAAAAATCTGCTTGTACTTCTCTAAATGTTATGTGCCCTGTTGTGTTTATATCACTTTGCCATATGTACACTGCCATGAGAATCCTTGTGCCCACTGGATTCCTCAGCACTAGGAGAGTGTCAGTGATGAAGCTGTTCCAGCCTGGGACTCGTGGGAGTGTGCAGACATTCATTAGAAGCATCTGACTGATTTCTTGAAAGCCCATTTTACATTTGGTGTAGGTCAGTTATTTCATGACCTGCTTATGTGTGTGAAGACCTATTTCCTGTGTTCTGTAATGGGATGAAAGGTTATTATATGATGATGGCCGTTCCCTGTGAGTACAGACAAAGTAAAAATTACATTATGTTAGCACCTGTCTGCCTAGATTAATACAAAACTTCTCTCTCAGAACCCTCATTTGAACTTCAAAGATAAAAAACTCAATTTTAATCCAAAGATTCCCAAACTAGTGTCCGTTTGTTTGTTATGTAATGTTATTAACTTTGGTACATTCAGCTATTTTTGAATGCTTATTTCAGTGATTTTTTGAAGGCTGTAGCAAGAAATCAATTTGAACTGATGTGAAATAGTGTGTGCAGTTAAAGAAGATTTTTTTCTCAGATGGGATTTCTCAAAGTCTTTGGAATTATCAACAGAAACTCACCTGCAAGTCCTTCATTTCTGTGAAGGAAGAGAAAGTAGGCACTTAATTTAAAACTTATGAATATTTCTACTTGGCTGTGGAGATTAAGTTGGAAAGTTTTCATTTGGAAAACTGACTTTCTCTTTTGCTAAATAAAGTCATCAGGCAGTTGGGAGCATTTCTGGATCTGGTTGGCAAATCCAGTGGTCATCCAGATGGATCATTTTCTGGAGAGATGAACATAGAGGAGGTGAAGGGGAACCTGTGTAACCTTTGCAGTGCACTTAGTTCTGATGAAAGGGAAGAGTGTCCAAATATTCTTGGTAATGGATAGACTCATGATCTTCCAGGAGGAATCTGGCTTGAAGCAAACTGATTGTCACTTTTGTTACTGCCATATGGTGAAAAAACAAATGCCTTTTCTCAGTCCCCATCCCCGTCCCGCTTTTATCTCTCTGAAGAGAAGCAAAAATGACACAATTATAGATACTGGTCAGGAGAAGAACTTGAACTTTTATGCAACATCTCAATAAGCATTACAAACTAATTGCATTAATTTCTTTTAAATCTCTGTTGATGTGAAACTTTGAGAGTTGCTTTGTTGTGAACATCTGTGTGTCCTTTTGCAGTAGAAAAATGTTGAAGACACTCCCTCGATGGGGTAGATTCTGTGTATTTATCATTGCTGGGTGTTCTCAAGTGTAGGTGGCTATTTGTAGGCCATCCTTGTAGCTCCATCTGCTGTACAACACTTTGAGTCAAAACATTTTACAGTTTGTTCAACACCCTGTTCCTTTCTAGTTTAACAGTATTGTATTTTGGAGTAGCAGCTTAGGTTGCATGCGTGGTTCTGTACTTCTCACCTAGACTTGCAGATGAAGGTACAGTGGAAATAATCCTGAAAAGAAGGTGGTGTTTAATTGGCTGCTTTCTGACAGTAGCTTCAGGAGGCTGCCTCCAGCAGTTTGGGGTTTTCAGGTAACATTCTAGGAAAAAGTGGACATACTTTGTGTGTGTGGTAGGGACTTCTCATTCCTTAGAAGATGAGGACTTAAATTGGATCTCAAGGTTTTATAGCAGATAACTATTGTGAGATTGTCTGTTCTTTAACTCCACCATTTGTGGACTTCCACATCTACCACTAGTTCCACTCCTTTTCTGTTTTCACCAGGGAATTAAGGGCTTTGCCCCTGGCAGATGCATTTCTGGGTTTTGTTTTGTTTGCTTTGTTTTTTCATTCTGATAAACAACATCTTAAAACTTGGAGAAATAATTTTGTGTGTCTGAGATTTCTACTTACTGAGCTTATTTTATGTTCCAGTTGTATATTTCCCCCTTCCATAGTGTTGGTGATAGCAATTTTGCAATCTGAATTCTGATGTTTTTGATTCCAAGGAACCCCAATTGCAAGTGTACTTTTTCATTGGTTCAATGAGACCTAATCCACTGACTGCAGGGCCATCAGTGGGGATCTGTTGCTGGGGGTATAAAGAGAGAGCAGACCAGCTCTTTTGATGGCAATGGATATCTGGGTCCACTTTGGAGTTATGTGTAACTGTGCTCTCAATACACGTGGCAGTGCAGGGTGTGTTAGCAAAGCTGATTTACCTCAGTCCTGTGCCTGAGACCACATTACCTGGAGTCAGACTGCCAGGAGTGTGAAAGCCAAGAGCTGCTGCTGATTTTAAACAGTTACTGGTGCTGAATATTGGGTAGGGGAAACCGAAGACTGCTTCTGAAAAGTGGGTGCTGAATTCCTGTCTGTCTGCTTGTTCTGACATGTCAAGGATAGCTGCCTGTCTCATAAGCTTGTAGAGATTTTTCAATCTGCAAGTAAATTGAGAATTATTCACTTAATGCTTAGCAACTTGTTTTTAAAATGCAGTTCATCTCCTGAGTCTGATCATGGTGTTTGTAACCTGAACACTTTGGAGGTTCAAGTGAAGGAGGATTTGAAAATGAGCTACTTCTTGCTGCCAGGCTGTCATGCTGTGACATAGTTCCAGAGGTTTGTGTTCTCTGACAGACTTCATCCTGCTGTTGTTCCACTCATCCTGACCTTTTTTGTGTGTCCTTTGCATCTGTGCTGGAAGTTGGTGCATTAACAGAATAAAGGTTCCTCTTGAGAAATAACTGCCTCTTTACGCTGCCAGCAGTGCAGTCAGCTGTGTCAGTACAGCACATTGCCTCAGAGAAAGTTTCTCCCAGCAGATGGCACATGGAATTTCTTTAACAATACCAGCACCTAAAGGCAGTAACAAAATATCTACATGTATATATGTGTGTGTTTGTTTACACATTGCCCAGGCCAGCCCCACTGGTGTGAGCAAGAGGAGATGCAAAGGAACATCCCTAGCCTGGTAGCAGGGTGAGTGTATTCTCTAAGCTTTTTGAGCAAATATTCAAAGGGAATACTCATCAGTACTATCAATACTACAATACTATCGTTGTATCACTCGATAGTGATATGTAAGATGTTAATAATAGTTAGAGACATAACGTAAACAAAACTCCTGCCTCAAAGTTGAGTAAAAATACATGTAATAAATCAGGCAAGAAAGCTGACAGGGAGTTGAACAGAAGATAGCATGAAAAAAGTAAAGTTTACTGCTCTGTAACGGCCCTGCTCAGTTCTTGTTCAATGGGATGTCAGTAGCAGGTTTACATTGTAGAATGATCAGAAGGGGCTCCAAGAAATTATCTGCTCTGTATTCCTCTCAAAGTAGAATTATATTCATCTGAGAATCTTGATGACTGTCTTGCTTCTTATCAAAGGGTCTCATCATAGAGATCCTGTATTTCTCCCAGTAATCTGTTCTAGTGCTTCCTTATCCTTTATGATACAAATGGCTTACTGCCATCTGAATGGCTAAACTGCTGCCTCTCTTGCGATTTTGGACCATTAAAACTTTCTTACTGTAATAAACGGACAGACATAAGGGTTCTGGGCACGGTAAGTGGAAATGAGGAGGCGTAGATGGCCTAGCCTCAAGTGGTATGTGCAGGGACAGAAGGATCCCATAACACCATCTGCAAATTGATGGTGTTGCAGCTCAAAAGAACAGCTCTGGCCACTCCAAGCCCACAGCATTCCTGCCTTGCTTTTGTCCTCTCCAGCTCTCCTGTCCAGTGGCCTTCAGCTACTCTGCCACAATATCTGCTCCAGGATACTCCCTGGAGCCTTCAATGGAGGTAACTGGGGACTGACCAGGGTCTGACAGCTCCCCTCTCTTGTGACTAAGTGTGCATCCCTTATGGATCGCAGTGCAGGAGTTCTCTGAAGTCACCTGGACAGGGAGAGGGTGCCTGTGTGCTGCTCACGGGAGAGGGGAGGGAGGTGTTCGTTTCAGAAGCGCTTGTTGGCCTTCTGTAGACAGGCCTTAGGTTTTGAAGAAAACCAAGACTGTGAATGAGACATGGAATTCTGTAAGATGAGAGTCCTGGTGGGGTTCAACATGCTTGCCATGGGTTCTGTTGGGGATGAGATACATAATAATTATTATTGGGTTGGAGTTTCAAGGGCAACATTGTGTCTGCTGTAGCAGAACCAAGCAGCAACGGAGCAGAAGGGCTCGTTAGGGGATTGAGCTGCTTCAATCCACTACCGTCCACAACAAAAATGTGTTTTGGCTAAGTCAGGCTTAGGTGTTGGTGAAGATTTGAGTTTTAAATTTGGAGTTTGACATTATACTAGTTTTAATTTCTAATCAGAGTTAGAAGACCAAATCACTTTCCCAGTAGCTGCCTTTGCTAAATTTAAGTATGTCCCAAGTGGCAGCAGGTAAATACGAGGCAATAAGGAAAGGACAGTGGGTCTTTGTGGAGCTGTAACAGTGCAGACACGGATTCCAATCGCGGTTAGGAAAGAGGCTCCGCTGCGCTTCTCGCGGATGCGCGATGGATGGAGGAAACAGGCTCCGCTGCCCTTGTCGAGGGTGCGCGGTGGCCCAGGGAGCTGGGGGACGCGGGGAAGGCGGGGAGGAGGGCGGGCAGCCCCAGGCCGGAGGGTCCCTCAGAGGCCCGTGCCCCGCCGGCCCGGGGCCCGTCCCCGCTCTCCCTGAGGGTCCCTGCCCGGCCCCGCCCCTCCCGGCGGGGGCGAGCCCCGGCCGCGCTCTCCTATTGGCCGCGGCGGGCGCGGGGCCGCGGGCGGCGGCGCTGATTGGCTGCGCGGCGCAGGGCGGGCGGGGCCGGGTGGCGGCGGGGCCGGCGGGAGCGTGGCCGGCCCAGCTCAGCCCAGCCCAGCTCAGCCCGGCCCGGCCCAGCCCAGCCCGGTGCAGCCCAGCTCAGCCCGGCCCGGCTCAGCCCGGCCCGGCCCAGCCCAGCCCGGTGCAGCCCAGCTCAGCCCGGCCCAGCCCAGCCCGGCCCGGCCCAGCCCAGCCCGGTGCAGCCCAGCTCAGCCCAGCCCGGCGCGGCCGCCGCAGGACGCGCAGCCCCGCACTTCCCGGTGAGCGCCCGAACCGTGTGGGGCCGCTGCCTTCGCCGCTCGTCGCTCCCGCGCGGCAGCGGGACTCTCCGCGGGCTCCGTCTCCCGCCGCCTCCATCCCCGCAGGCGGCGGTGCCCACGTTGCCGGAGCAGCCCCGCGTCCCCCCCGCCGCTCGCTGATGCCCTTCCGCCGGGTTCCCGGCCCAGCGCACCCTGCGGGGAGCGGGGCGGCACTGGGCCGTGGCCGCGGGGCTTCTGCCGGCGGGCGGGGGTTGCGGGGGCTGGTGCCGTCCTTGCTGCTCGGGGGACCCTGCCCCGCCGGAGCTGAGCGTGGGGCTGGACCCCGGCGGGGCCCGGCGCCGTCCCCGTGGACCCTGGGGACCGCGGAGCGCAGGAGAGTTCGTCGTTCCCCGCCGTTCGGCCGCACCGGGAGGCGGGTTTGCGATGCTCTGTGCCCCGGCAGCGGCACCCCCGACGGGCGGGTGGGCCCCGGCACGGACCTGCAGCGAGAAAAGGGGGGAAAAGGGAACGCGAGGGCACAAAACCCGTGAGAAAACTGCTGCGTACCGCGGGGAGAACGGCGCTGGCTTTGCGTGGAGGGCTCCCCTGGCTGAGGTGTTGCAGGCAGCTGAGTAATGGTGTTAGTGGAGGCCTGGTGCTGCACTTCAGCTGAGGTTCAGCTGGGCTTTTCAGTTTCCTGTTCTCCGGCTGGTGCTGGTGATGCAAAACCCAAGCCAATATCTCATGCTTTGGTTTGATGCATGCTTAGCATCACTTCCCTTACCGTCATGTGTGCTTAAAGTAGCGCGGGGCTGTTCAGCCAGAGCTTTGCCTTTGCCTAGCTGGGCTTTTACCTCTGTGATTCTCCATCTCTGTTTATAAAATAGAGAAGGGAATGATATGCAAAGAAACCGAACTATTGTGGGAGGTTTCCAAGTAATTTTGTAATCAGTAATGAATGTTCAGGCTTACAAATACTGGATTTTGCCCTGCAGTTCAAAGGCACAGTTGATGGGTATGGGCTCTTAAAACTGTCTTTGCTCTTACAGTTTGAAGCAAGGAATTTGGTAAAGGTTGAAAGTCAACTGGTATAAAAGGAGGGTAATAGTAGGGTTACCTTCTGGAAGCTCTACACTAAGGAAATTACCTATTGAATCCTGTTATAATCTGGTTATTGTGTTATAAATTTAATTGGCAGTTTTTCAGTTCTTGTTGCATTGTTTTTTTATTGTAATTGTTTTTTCTGTAGTGTGAGTATTGGGCAAGTTGTGTCTGGGGGCAGTTTGTCTTCTCTGACTGGAGTTACAAATGCAGACTTAGGGGTCAGTGATTTAAATGCTGGATCACAGCTCACCATACATGTGCACAGCATATGCAAAGAAGGATAATATCTGGATTTCGTAGTGCTTCTCATCCTTAGTGTTTAAAGCACTCCTGAAACATCACTGGTCTGACTGTATGGATAGGGAAGCTGACAGAGATACAGGGAAGGAAAGCTGTTATTGCAAGTTATGTGCTGGGCAGCTTTTTGGACTGAAAATCTATGTTCAGGTCTTCTGTGTCTGCAGTCTGTGTGTGTGGTTCCTCCTGGACAACCTTAAGTGCAGAGGACAGTGATTCAGACATCTGCAGATAAATGGAGACCTGAGTCAGTGCAGTGTTATTAGACAAGGTGACCACTTGTAAAATATGTGTGGCAAAATGCAATAAAACTGTTCTATTAGTCTTTCATTAGGCCTTTAGTCTTCTGAGAAATGTCAGCCTTGGAGGCATACTGTACAGTGAGGCGTCTTGTGCATCCAGATACAAAGTAAACTCAAATAAGTGGATAAAATTGGATATTTATGCCCGGTGGCAGTAAGCAAGCACAGCATGCAAATAAACACCAAGCAAATCAGTAGGTGTCCTGCTGGCAGCTGTGCTGTCATTGGGAAAGGAGAACGTCCTAATCTGGATTTCTTCAGAAGCAGGGAGGAACTCAGATGCTTGCCAGCCATGTGTATGTGCATTCAAACCAGCTCTTGCTGCCTCTGCCAGCAGTTTGGGTGTCTCCAGGTGGTTCCCCTTGCCATGTCTGGGTGGTGTGGTGCTTAACAGCCAAGTTTGAGAGCAGTTAATCCAATGCCTTGTCTCCCTACAGGTGCAATGGGCAGCAGCCCAGCTGTAGCTGCCTGTGTGTGCAGGTGCAGCTGTACAGGCACCACTCCTGCTCTTGGTGGTGTAGAGTCTTCCTCTGGGTTTGTGCTCTGAGTGTTGGGCCTGAATTAAAACAGCTCAGGTGATGTTGTGATGTACCTCTACTACTGCTTGGCCTCATACATTCAGGGATTAATAGGTTCACAGGATTGGGAAGAGTTCACGTCTGGTCAAAGGCCAGTTGGATCTGCTTCTTGGCTTCTGAGCTTTGTTTCATGACTTCTAGGATTGAGAGTCCATTCCAGAAACACTGTTAAAATTTTTTATCAGTTTCAAGTACAAATTAAATTACCTTCCTTTCTTATCCAAATGAAAACAGCTCATGGAAGTGCCTCAGAAAAGAGGGCTGTTAGTTGCACTGTGTGTATGTGCAATATGAACAGGGTGGCATGCACTGTTGTATCTCTGTTGTAAAGAGATACAGTTATATCTTTAAATCTTACTGGATTGGCTGTATACCAAGAGCTTTAAATCAAATGGGGACTCTTTGAACTTGGATGAATCTCCTTTGTTCTTGGCTTTGCCTTTGTGAGAGGGAGCAAGTAGGAGAAAGGAATAGATCTTGAGTAATTCTCAGATTTCATGTAAGACTTTTCTCATCATTATTGGTTTCAAATACCTTTTTATTCCTCCTTGTATGTTGCAACTTGTCCATCTGTGTGCACGACTTTTGTTCAAGCAGACTTTTCCAGTAGGGCCTGTTCTTCTTTTGCAGTTCTTTTTAAGCTCTTAAGAGTTTTTCAGGCATAGTGATAAGTCTGAATCAAATAGTGAGGTGTCTTATCCCATTTGAAAAAGTAGCATAAAAGAGCTGGATTCCATCAGAAGGAAAGCAGCTGGTGCTGACGTGTAGGGAGCTGTGAAAGTACAGGTAAGTAATGCGAAAATGACACATCAGGAGCACTGAAGCTTAAAGACCAAGAATCCACCACACAGATAATTATCACTGTGGGCCCATTGCCTATGGAAGGATAGATATGCTTTAAAAGTTATGTAACAGATTTGTCTTTCCAGAGGCTGAAAACACTCTATTCTTTTTGCTGATGGATCTGCTTTCAAATTTCCCTTCTTTATGTACAGAAGATGTTGCCTTAGGGGTCAGAGCTGCTACCAACTAAAAGTAGATAATTTTCCCAGCCACTGTTCTGTGGCTTGAAAACCACTTCTGTCCCCTCTTGGTTTTCTGAATGTTGCAATCTGTTTTATCAGATCATGGTCCTGTTGCCTGAAATGACAGCTATGGTCCAGGAAAATAGAGAACGTGCAATTTTCTTAGCCATATGGTGTTTGTGCAAAAATAACAGTATTCTGGGGGTTTTCCAAAGCATGCAAAGTGTCTAAAACAGAGAATATTGTTGTAAACTATTTCTGTGGCTTTCAGGCTCTCTTCTGATCTGTGGGAGTAGGGTTCTGTACTGCATCCTTGTATTAGATTGTTTGTCTTTCCTTTGACATAATATTTTACTCTTCCTTTTCCATATTTAGCCAGTGTTAGACATTCAGCAGAAGAATGAGGTAGTAACCTTGCTTATGTGTTGCAGCTCTTGGCTGTATGGAAGAAGAAGCGTGACTCTCTTGCTGTCCAGTAAGAGGCACATCTACTTGCATCATGGAGAATAATTTCAGAGGGTATGGTTTTCTTTTTGAAAAGAAATCCCACTTTTTGCAGCGTGAAGTTCAGGGTCTCTTTTCCTAGTTTGTGAATTTGGAGTAATTTGCATTTTGTGTGTGACAGCTTCTATGGCCGTAAATTCTGCTGAGGAAATGGATGCATGTCCTAGCAAGGGCTGGACAGTCATGGAATTCTTTTATGGCACCAGCAAGGAGCTGATCTCACTAAGTGCCTTAGGGATAGCGTTGGGCACCTGCAGTGTCCAGGACACAGGTCTGCCCTAGTGATGAACGTAACTTTTATAAAATGATAAAGCTGTGCTGTCCTGGCTGATGTGAGAAAGCACTGAAGTCACTCAACTAAAAGTACTGCCTTTAGTAAGTGAATGCTGTCAGCTTGAAGAAATGTGAACTTAGTTTTTCACAATTTAACAGTTGCCCTTTGTAATGCCTTCTGCCATTATTTCAGTGAACCTCTCTCAGTTTTTATGCAGGAAATAAAGTATTTGTGTAGATGAGTGCTTGTATTGTATCAAACTCCTCCTTTGGGCTCTGGCTGAAAGGCAGTGTACTATATAACTTCTGTGGCAAGGTGCAAGGCACTTTAAAGGCAATAAAGCTTCAGACTTAGTGACTTTCCCATTTAGATTTTGTGATTTTTCCTGAAATGCAACTTGGTGTTGGCAGGTAGTGTTTACCTTCTTGTGACTCTTGTAAAAGTCTTGGCAGTTTAAACACTAACATCTAGTTCTGGTGTTTCAGGGGGATGTACTGCAGCTTGCTGAAGAATTCATGTAAAAAGTCAGTATGTCTCAAATGCACTCCAGGTGACAGGATGAAGTGCCAAACTTACTGCTTTAGCTGTGTAGCTGTAATTCCGAGAGTAGAAAAAACTTCTAAACCTGTCTCCAGCTTTCCCTTATCTCAAACATTTTAAAATATTCCTTATTCCAGAAGGAATTTCCCTTGCTGTCTCCAAACGAAGTTCAGTTTTAATTTTACAAATGAATATACATTGCTTTGCAGCTGTTGTACCCATATATAATTCTGTTTTACTTAGGAATTTTTTAGCAATGTCCTCAAAATGCCTGAAGTTTGAAACCTGGTATAGTTCCAGTACCTTGAAAATTGGCTGGATAACAGAAAAAATTGCCCAAAGAAATTGGGCAATCCTTACCTGGCACGTGCTTGGGGCTAGTGCATTGGAATACACTAGTCCAATTTAACCCTGGCCTGCTTGGGATATGACAACATGCCTTTTCTAAGGTGTGGGCAGCTGCTGGGAACCCACACGAGGGTGACTGTTCTGGGAGTGCATCCCTGAGATGTCTTCCCAAGCAGAAAGCTGTTCCTTTGCCTCAGGAGGGGACTGCTGTTGCGGGAGAAACCTGTGTGTGCTTCCTTTGGTTTATAGTGCTTTTGTATTCTGTGTTGACTCCCTTAGGGTGCTTTTTGCTGGGTCAGTGGAGAGGTTTGGATTCAGGTTGCCGCGTCAGAGTCTGTTCCCCACAGACCGTGCTGCTGTCCCAGCTGTATGGGCTGTGTTGGGGAGCATGGATGATCCTGGAGTCAGGATCAGCGCGTCTCTCGCCCATTTCCTGTCATCTCTTCTGCCATGTGCACGTCACGAGCACCCGATTTCCTCTCCTGGAGTCTTTCAGCCTGCCCGCAGTGTCAGTGTGATGTGCTCTCTATTTCCACTGCTCTTCCCACACAGCTTCCCAGCCCTTGTGTTCATGGTGTCTCAGATCTGTTTTAAGAGCTCTTAGTCCTACCTGTGAGCTCTAAAAACAAATGCTTCTACCTGGAAGACCATTACTGCTCTGCAGGAGGCACAGCAGAACATCCGCTGTCCTGCTGGGTGAAGGAGCTGCTCGTGTGGAAAGGGAAGCTGGCAGGGGGACGGGGTGAGCTGAGGGAAGCAGTGGGAGAGGTGCTGCCCTGCCCATGGTGTCAGTGGACAGCTCAACCTGGAGTACTGTGGGTGGAATGTTTACAGGAAATGTGTCAATGTGTTACCCAAGAGCGCGGATTGCCAGTACGAGGTTTTCTTTCTAGTTGTTTGTTGGGGTATTGGGTTTTATTCAGGGCTTTTTTTTTTTTTTTCCCTCCCCTTGTAACTTTGGTTTCATCACTGGTTTCTCACAGAACGGAACAGTGGGTGTTAGGAAAACACATAAATTAGTGATGATGTTTTCATGGTGTCCTATTTTTGCTGTTTGGCTCAATTTTAAAGCATCCAGATTCCATCTGTAAGCCTTGCACTGGGCAAAGCACAGGGCAGCAAGTTCCTCATGGAAATTTCTTCCCCAGTGCTGGCTGATTTCATGCTGGGTTCATTGCCTGTGCTCTCAATGTTAAATCACCTCTTCCTCTTTCCTCCCTAGCAAATGAACAATCCTACAGATTTTTTTTTTCACAAGACATGTCACCTCTTGTCCTTCCAGGCCTCTTCCTTTCTGAATAAGGTAGGGCAAGAATACAGGCTTCAGAAGCCACTGAGGAAAACAGGAAAAAAAATCAGTTTGCAGGGAAAGGAAAGAATAATATCCCTCATTTGTATTTGTAACTCATCAGGCTCAATGTTGATTAAAGACTTTGAACATCACCACAGCATGCCAATTTTGGCTTCCTCTTTCAGTGAAAGATGAAGTTTGCAGAGGTTCTTGGCAGCATCTCTTGACAGCAAACACAACTGAAATAAACTCATATGTTTTTAATTGGTCTGGCAATAATACAGAAAAGTACTTAAGTGACATAAATATCATGAAGATTAAGTATTTTAAATAAACTTGATGCAGTAATATTTTCTGTTTGTATTATGTTTCCTCCCAATTTGTCTGTCAGTCCTTCTCAAATAATGGGAACCAGCCCTCTTGTTCTTCTCTGTTAACTCTCTTTCCACATCTGTCATGAATTACACATTTTTTGCAAGGTGCTTGCTTCATATTGATGTTGTGATGTTCACCAAAAAAAATTAGGGCACTGGGAGCAGGATGGAGGTAGTAAGTTTGTATTGAAGCATTTTTAACAGCTCTCACTGTATATATCTGATCATATAAATGATTGCCTTGGTGGGAATTAGAGAACATGACAGGTAGAAAAGCTGTTAGAAACCAAACCAAACTGCTCTGGACAGATTTCAGGCATGATGCTTCCTTCACAGCAACAGGCCAGAGGGTAATCCTGCCACAGGGTGCTGTGGGCAGGTTACAAGCTGTGACTTCTCCATCCTTAACAGCTGCATCACTTCAGGCAAAGCTGAGCACACTGACACTGATAGGCCCCCATGGCAGGTGTGAGGGATGGGATTTACCTCTACATGGACTGAGCTGCAGGTGTGAGGGATGGGATTTACCTCTACATGGACTGAGCTGCAGGTGTGAGGGATGGGATTTACCTCTACATGGACTGAGCTGCAGCTGTGAGGGATGGGATTTACCCAGTATGGACTGAGCTGCAGGTGGGAGGGGTGGGATTTACCTGTATGGACTGAGCTGCAGGTGGGAGGGATGGGATTTACCCAGTATGGACTGAGCTGCCATTCACTGTCGTGTTCTCCCCTCTCAGTTCCAGTATAAAGCAAGCCTTGTTTTTTGCTCCACAGCTATTGCTGCAATGCAGCTTCCTGGAGAGAGAAATAGGATTACACAATCAGAGTGTGCTGGTGGAGGTAGGAAAGCAGAGGATGAGCTGGGCTCAGATGAACTCCACATTCCTTGTTTGCAGGGCGGTTTTACCAGGTAATGGATATACAGGGGAGCAAATCTTCTTTTGTTCCGTGCTTTGGGCAGTGGGTGTTGGAAGGGGCTGCTGGAGCATGATGCTTCTGCCTTGGCTGTTGTGAAAAGCAGCTGAAGCAAAACATAGAAAGGGCTGGTTAGTGTTACAAGGGGAGGGAGTAGAGGCAAGTGGAGACAATGGCAAGCGGTACTAGGGGCTGGATTCATGTTATGGGGCCTTTGACTGGGGAGGACTTTACTGATTGCAGCAACAGTCTGTGCATTGCAGTAACTATGACTGACAAATCTTGTGCTTGTCTTCCTCCAATAATTAAATCCAAAATGCCAGTTCCTTTTAGCAGTAACAGGAGACTGCTTGCCTAATTTCTTACCAGTAACTTTTTTTCCCCTTTGCCAAGAAGGTGATTGGAAAACACGTCTTGTTAGTAACGTAGGCTGTAGGATTCCTGCTGTTCATTTATTCATTAAAATTGGACCCTTACGTGATTGTGTATCAGTTTAGAGTTCGTTGTTTCACTTCTCTGTAGATTTTGGTGTAGTGGGACTTGGTTCAACCAAAATGGTGGGACTGACTATGGACATGGGTTCCATGGGTAGGTGATGTTTCAACAGGGAGTCAAGCGTGGTGGCTCCTCAGGGTGGACTTCTTGTTCCTCACACTGCATGAATGTTTCCTTTCACTGGTGTACCTGGTTTGCTCTGAGCCGAACTTGTGACTCCACTGGACACCAAGAAGGGTTTGGTGATTTTTCTTTGCCAAATTAGGAATCTCTCTGGTGTGGATTGGAGACTGAGTGATGGGAGCAGGTGACAGGAGAGCTAAAACAAAGTGGGGTTCTTCAGAAAAGAAGCTCAGAAGGTGCTACTACCCCACAAACCCAAGGCTGTTTGCATCATTTCAGAATGCAACACTTGCATAAAGCATCTTTTTTTCCCCAGAAAATATACAGAGAAAATTAGTTTCTGGGAGTGATCTGATAAATGATAGGAAATGGCTCACAGCTTCACTTTTGTTGTTCCAAATGGAAAAGAGAGAGGAGAAAGGAACTGCTTGTTATATCTGGTCAAAATCCACACTCAGCCTTGCATAACTGATTCTCTGCTCTGTCTGGTGAGCAAGATTAACAGGCTTGCAGCCACATTCCTCTCATCTTGCGAAACTCCAACCTCTGAATATCTTTTATGTACTGTCACTAGTTAACAGCAAAGAGGGAAAAGGGGCAGCTTAAGATGATACTGACACTCACAAAGCATGTGATGTATCTTCTATGAAGAATTACCTGATTACTGATAAATCCTGCAATTGCATCCATTTGGTGAAACCCTGATTTTATGAAGGAGAAGGGAAATTTGCTGTTGTTCTTTCTCTGAGCTTCTATGACAGTGCCCTCTTGAGAGAGAGAGGTTAAGTACCAGTGAGGGCAGAACTCAGAAGGGAACCACTTGCTGTTCCATTGTTGTGATGCTGCTTACTTTTATAAGCTACCCTTAGGAAGATAAACGTCTCACACAAAAGGTTTTTGTTAAATAAATAAGTTGTTTAACCTAACTGCTAGCTCATTATTCCATACTGATTGTACTCATCCTGGAGTAGTTATCCTGGGTTTGTTTTCCCATGTTTATGCAGCCTCTCTTAACATCACAGTTATAAAAGGCATCCTTCATCAGTTTCTTGGTTCCAGGATCCTCTTCTCTGACCCCAGTGAGTAAGCTGGACATGCTCAACTTGTATTAGAACTTCTATAAAGATTTTTCCAAATTTAGAAGTTTTCCTAAAACTGGTCAACACTTTTTAACTACCAAAATGTGGTGCATAAAATCTCCACATGGAGGTACCAGACTGAAGAGCAGAGCCCAGTTTCTTGTGTGGCAGTCAGTGTTACCATGAGAGTTAAGAGTGCAGTAGAGATGTACCTCGATGAGCCTTTACCAGTGACTTTAGCCATTAGCACACTTAGTAAGGTCCAATTTATCTCCTCAATTTGTATCCAGGTGTTTAGTACCTGTGTGAAATGCTGTGATGCAGCAGATTCATTAGTTTGGTTAAACAGGCAATATATAAGGAGTAAATAAGCACAGTTTATGCAGGAGCCTTGTGGATTTTTCCCTAGTGGGTAACTTTCAGGTTTTGATCACCAGAGAGTCTTCCAGTTCCCAATTTTTCTACCTTGCCTTTAACTCAGCAGAGTACTTTGGCTCATTCACAACTCTAGTTTTGTGAATGGGTGCAGTGAAGTAAAAGAGACTACTTGAGAAACATGTATCTTGCTGAATCAGATTGGCACTAGTTTCTTTCTCCATCTGGAGCCCAAAAATAATATTCTAAACATATCAGGGAATTTAGTAACAGAGTCTTTTTAACACTGTGTGCATATCTATGTTTCCTGAACTGTTTTGAAAACTCCCCAACTGCTGTTCCTTTTTACCTGTTGCCTGAATAAACAGGAAATAATAGGACTTTAAATAGTAGAATTTCATGGTAATTGTGCTTAATTCCTCTGTTCCTTTCTCTCTGAATGTGAAGTTCTCTTGTTTAATGGGAATTAAAGCAGTTGGCATCTGAAGAACAGAGGGGGGGTGATCCTCCTGTCCCCGGGTCAGTGTGAGTTACAGTAGTTACTGATTAATGAGTAATGCAGGTGCAGTTCAGGTGTGCCCTGCACATGTGCAACCTCTGACTTTTTCAGGCTCAATATCTGCCCACCAAATGAAATCCCTGCAGTTAGTGGTACTGATTGTGCTGAATTCCACTCTGTTCACGAGCCTTTTAACTTCTTTCACAAAAGAAAAACTGCCTGCCTCTGTACACGGAGTGTAAAGTTACTGGATGTGCTAGGCAAGGAAGCAGCCTTCTGGCCAGCCACAGGTTGGAAAGCTGCAGTGTGCTTGCTTTCCCACAAAGCTAAGCAATCCCATTTGTCCTTTTATTTTGTTTTGCCCTTCATGGTAATCTTCTTTGACTAAATAAGATCTTTATCCTACTGTCTGCAAATTGTTTGCTCAGATTTCTGTAATTAACTTGGGGTCAACATTTATATAGTCTTACTTTGTTTCCTTCCAACTGCATTGAAATACTTCTTAATATATTTTAAGGTGAACCTAGTGATTACTGCTCACAATACCTAAAAGTTGATATGACACTCCAGCTTGTGCTTTATTCCTTCTCCAAACACAACAAGCCCTTAAGAGAGGCGTTGGTTTCCCTCTTCATGCAGGTTTGGGGTCCTGAGACCCTGCTGCTGAGTCTTGTGGCAACTGTGTTTTTTGAAGGAGGACTAGGACTTGGTGCTTCTGGAGGAATTTGCCATCATTTGCAGTGAAATGCATTGATATCATAGTAAACCTTACAATATTTTCCATAAAAACAAAATATCTTTGATACTAACCATGTGCTTTTACTTGGTGTTGTGGCCTGGCCAGAATCTGATCCCCATTTTGCCTTGTATTATCATCTTGTATGTCAGAAGAATGTTTGTAGCATTGATACAGAGAAATACATTAACAGTTGGTTCTACTGAAGCTGGAGATTACTTTTCAACGGTGAAGGATTGTGTAATGAGTGAGTCTTCCTTTGACAACTGCAAATCAGAGCGGAACGTGAACTTACTGCAGGTGGTTGGCCACATCCTTTCCAATGACACACTGTTCAAATAGGTTTCATTACCACCGTTCTCTTCATTAAATCAAATGCAAGTCCATGGGGTTTTTGTTACAGCTCCCACTTTTGTGAACTGCACATTTTTAATACATATTAAAAAAAGTTTTAGTAGTTATAGTTGCTTCAAATCACTGACATGGGACTTCTAAGTTTTTTGCCCTGCAACAGGATTTATATGGTCATTGTCATCCTCTTTGTGCATCCAACCTGCCAGGCAGGGTCATTGTGGGTATGGAGGGATGAAAGCAGCCGTACAGAACAACAAGAATGTAGGCTCTACCCAGGAAGTGGTAGTTTGGTATTAATCAGCCATTTGATGCAAGGGTTAAAGCAAAAAAAATCCACGATAAATAAAAGTCCACAATGGAATTATTGTCTCTCTGCAGGATGGGTTTCCAAGCAGTTTGACACAACGTGACTCAGCACGATGGGGCACGGTGCTGACTGGAGTCCCTAGATGATGCTGCCATATAACTTGGCAGCACTTGGCAGCACGAAGTACTTTTTGTCCAGCATGATTTTGTTTAATGAGTTTAGCCTCACATTATCCAAGGCAACACGCAGCAGAGGCACAAGAACCTCAGTCTTCCTTAGGAGCTGTAATCCTGATTATTCACTGAATAAGTGTCGTAATGAATCACTGACACAAGGAATTGCTCTTGAATTCAGTGTTTTGTACAGGGCGAGTGTAAGCACCTACAGCTTTTCTCAGTCCTTCCCCCTCTGCTTTGTCATGTGTCCCTGCATTAACCATCTGTCTGAATAGTATTATGGCACTTTCTGTGGTAGATTATCTGGTTAACAGGTTCAGTTAAAAGCCAGCAGTTTGTTCTAATGACTGGTAAACAGGACAGGCCAGCTTAAATGTGTTGTTTACAGTCTGTGTATGTAATTAATAACAGATTTTAAATTATGAAGAAGGTGGGGGATCAGTTTTGGTTCTTATTTTGGATCAAATCAACTGCTTGTTGTGGGATCTGTCTTACAAATAGCTGCAGTCTGGGCTCCTTTCTTGGCAGCTGCTCACAGTACTCACATGAGATCCCAGGCTACAGTCTCCAGCAAAGGGAGAAGGGAACCAGAACAGGATTAACCACATCTGATTCACTTCCTTGTTGGTATTAGTGGCATTTTGATCGGCAGTTTGTCTGGATGCTGATCAATTGTCCATTTTGGGTAGAAAAGTTCTGGAAAACAGCATAGTGGCTTTAAAACTTGTACTCCTGCAACGGGTGTAAATGGGTTGTGTGGATGCTGGTGTGGCATCTGTTGGTGTGTAAATGACCTGGTAGTGTTACAATGGACACACTGCAGAGTGTACCTAGTCTGCCTGAATGACTTTGTCCCTCGTTGTTCCCGTGTTAGCACAATGATCATCACACCACCCTCCCCAGCCGAACCAACACTGCTGCTGTGGCTGCTCTGAGTGAAGGGGAAGAAGGAAGTGTGGTGCTGCAGGAGCAGCACAAACTGGAGTGACGTTTGCCAGGAGCCTTATCTGCTTCCTGTAAGCATTGCATCTTCTGTCTTTGTCCCTTGCTGCTGATATCTGTCCTTGCCTCTGTCTGCCTTGGGCCCTTCCTTGCACCCGACTCTGCTCGTGCTGAACCAGCAGCACAAGTCTGGGGCTGGCTCTGGCTGCTCCCTCATCTCCCCCCTTGCAGACAGGGTGCAGCGCCTCAGTCCAAACCCTCTGCTTAGGAAGCATCCTGCCCAAGTGTTGCATCCCACAGCTGGAGCCTGCAGAGCCTGAAGCGGGACGCCCATCTCAGCTCTCACACCTGGCGCCCTGCTGCACTGCAGCCCTGCCTGTTGGGGAGCACAGGCTCCCCCTCCTCTGCTCGTTTTAATGCCCTGATTACTGAAGTGGGTAAGTCACCACCTCGCTTGTAATAATTACAGATTTCCTCTGTGATTTTTCACTAGTCGGTTGCCACAGCAACCGTGCAGTGGCTCGGCCGAAATGCTGTCACAGGGATTTAAATCTGAAGCGGCTTAGCCTCTCTCTGCGTTCTGGCGCATCTTCCCTCTTGCCCCCCGGTACCATGGCAACCTGGCGATGGCAGCCCAGCCGCGGCCATGGCACCCTGTGCTGCTTTTCCCTGCATCCCTGTGTCTGAAGGGACGCTGCTGGTGTTTTGTGGGTATCCACATCTCCCCCATTCCCGTCAGGAGCAGTGTGCAGCGGGAGGTGCGGCTGGGATGCGTGCTGGCTGTCGTGATGCCTGCGCACCACCTGAAGGGAATGAACCAAACCAAGGTTATTCTGTGACAGTCCTGTGCCTGGGTGTCACCTTGAGGATATTTGCAAACCAGAGTAAAAATACGGGGTTTAGAGACAAAACCTGTTCTTCAACTTCCGCAGTTGTTAAAAACTAAGGAGCCATTTCAAACCTTAACGCAGTCTGGCTCTGCATCTCGGAATTTGTTTCCAGAGAGCTGCCGAGGAGGCTTTTGGATGAACTCGGACGCCCACATTCCAGAGCCAGATGCTCTCGGGGTTGAGGCGAGTCGGGTGTTCCTCTCTGCTGGCTTTGGCTGAGCACGGGCTGTAGCTGCCAGGAGCTGGTTCCATTAACCTTCATTAACTGGGGCATCCCCCCAGCTGAGCTGCGGGGCTGCAGCTCAGGGCTTCCTCTGGGTGATGCCTGTCCCCGCTGCGCGGCTGCTGGAAGGAGCTGGCAGCAATGGCATTCCTCACCAGCGCAGCCGGCAGCAGCCTGCGCTGAAGACAAGCAGGGAGTGAAGCGGGGAGCAGCACTTCCAACCCAGGAGCTGGCTGTGGGCAGTTTGGGAGCAGCACTTCCAACGGGAGAGCTGGCTGCGTGCTGGAGTTTGCATCCGAGTCCTGTAAGTGCCTTTGCCGTGTGCCCGCGGGCAGTGGGGTGGGCTCAGAGTCCGGCCACGCTGTGTCCAGAGGGGAATGTGGGAATTTGTGTTTGAGCAGGTGTGTGTGTGTTGTTACGGTGTCCCTGCCATGGATACGCAGGGATCCTGCTCCTGGTTTGTTTTCTGGACCCCGCATGGCTCTGCTTTTCCATGTCCTCAGCTGGAATGGGGGTCACCTTGAGAAAGCAGAGCTCTCGCCCTGGCTTAAGACATTTCCCTTGGTTTGGTGCAGGCTGTCTCCAAGTGAGCTGTTTTATGCCTTAGGACACAGAAAAATGAATTGTGCTTTTATTTTATGCTATTTATCTATTCTCCTGATCTCTGAGGAGGCAGCAGTAAGATGCTAGGAATAAAATCTTACAAGGAATATAACTGAATTTCCTTGGAAATGCCACTTGAAAGTATTACTTTGAAGGCAATACTTTAATTTTTTCAAAACTACAAAATGCTTGTGGAGCAACTAATCTGAAAAGCATGGCTGTGCCATAATTTGTTTAATCCATTGTGAGCTGGGCTGTTTTGGTCTGGGAAATATATGGAATTGAACAGGAATGGTTTCGATATGTTGTTGCCATCTGCATTTAAAATAATGGATTTAAAACATGCAGGCTTGAAGAGATGTTTTTACATGTACCTCACTGGTAAAGTTCACTGAAATATCAAAGTGCAGGTTTTTTCAGGGGGAACTACTAAAAAAATTTAGAATTTTTCAGCTAATATAAGTTTAGTTGTGCTTGTTTTTAATCAGCATTTATGTATCATTATGCCATTTATGTAGTTATTGTTGGCTTTGCATCTGGAACTTGCCCAATTTCTAGCAGATGCTTTTTCAATCCCATTTTTTCTTTTCCTGAGACAATGTACTTCTTTCACAGGGAAGGTATAGGCACATCTCATCCCACTTTAGCTGTGCCAGTAGTTCTTGGATCAAAAATGAGCTGCTCAAAAGTTTAGTGGGTCAACTGAATCCTAGTGTGCCATAATCACAACATTCCTACCTGTTCTTATTTATTGGTTTAGGAACCGGGAGTCCTTCCTTGGCCCAATATTTTTTGAAGAGAGGGTGAACAGAGACAAGGGCAGAAATATTTTATTTTAAGAAAAAAGAAAATCATATGTTCATATCCAGCCACCAAACCCTGCTTAGACGGCACTTGAGAAGGAGAACCTGGACATGAGTGTAGTGTCACTTTTGACTGTAAATGAGTTTTAAAACTTGATGGAAGGACTGAACCTGTTCTGGCTTTACTGCTGGTTCAGCCCTGACCGGAGTGCAGGTCCCATGAAGGAGGTAGGGATTGTCATGTCCTCATGGGTACTGGACAGTACTTCCAAGCTGTAGGTGTGAGGTTTTCATCTTGTGCAGTGAAGCTTGGTTTGTGCTTTTGCTGCAGTGCTCACAACAGACAGACTTGAATGCCAGCTGCATGTGGAGGGAGAGAAGGGAGCTGTGCAAAAAACCAGTTTATTATGCTTTTGTGTGCAGTATTTACTGTTTTGTCAAGACATGAAGGACAAAACCAGTCTCTCCATTTCTATTCTCCTGAAGACTTGTGGGACTGTCCAACGCTGTTGGTGTCAAAAAATAAATAGGCAACCCTGAATAACCAACACTTGAGCTTTACTTGTAACTATGACAACTGTGTCCTTGACAACTTAAGTACAATCATGGAGTTTTCAATTACATACTGTTCTACACAAAGCCATTAAGATTATTAGAGGCATAAACAGCCTGTCAGCTTTTGTGGGTTTTGGCAAAATCCATTTAGGTGGTAGATAGACGTTTCCACTTGCAGGTCAGTGTTCTGTTGCTGGTGTTCCTGGTAGGAAGTGCCTTGGTGAGCTCTGCAGGCACAGGCTTGCCAGGCCTTGGGGAGAGCCACACTTTGCTCTTTCTCAGCTGCTGCCCATGAAATTGGGCCACATAAGTGTTGAGCTTCAAAGTGCTCAGGGGTCTCTTTTGGCTGGGTCCTGCAGACCCATCACATCTCTTTCAGGGTGTCAGTCTCTGTCCTGATCCTGCTGTGTGAGGTGCCTGGAACCACCATCACTTCTGGAGTACGAGGCTGTGGCCTTTGGTTGACCAAGGGATGAGCAGCTTCTTGTTCTTTGCTGTGCCCTCTCATGAAGATGCTGCCAGGTACTGTTCTTCTTGAAGTTGAGGCTTCCAGCTCTGTTTTGTGCTGGGTTTGTATAGACACGTGATGAAAAAATCTAATGCCAGGCTTTTATGAACACTAGATGTAAATCTTCTTTCAACTTCCTCTTAACAGGACTTTTCTATTCAATTCTATTCTATTTCATTTGAGATAACTTTAGCCTAGCTATGACTGAATTTCTAAGTTCTTGGTGTTACTCTTACAGACTTCTCCAAATGCTGCTGTAAGCTAATTCAAATTTGTTTCAGAACTATACTTTGGGATAAAACCCCTGTTGAAGTAAAAGGACCTGTTGTATTTCATTGTGTGCGCTCAGGCTTTCATAATTCCATAGTCTATACTGAACTCTTAATTCTGCTCCTGGGACCAAGTGAACTGCAGCTACGTACATCAACATGCTGCCAGGCCTCTTTATTTACACTGTTGTTTACTACATTTATGTGGCTAAAGCAGCAAGTCAGGATTTCTAGCATCAGCCCGTGCTCTGTCAATAACTGGTGAATTCATTCAGTTGCTTTGCTTTGATCTGCTGGGTGTGGACATTCCCTGTCTCCCCAAAGGAAAGGGGCTGTGCATTTTCAAACAGCTAGTGCTGCGTTCATTGGATCTTTTTATGCAGATACCATGATGACATTACATTACCTGATTCTTCCTCAAATGCAGACTAAGGAAGGACATGATTATGTTTAACGGATGACAGCCTTGACTGTCTTCTACGTTGCCCATACTTACGTTTCTTTGTGAAATTGTGGGGCTATTCCAGACTCTGGGATCTCCTTGAGCTGTTTACAGGAGTAAAATACCTGAGCTAAATCACTGATATCGTTAAAGATGCTTGTTCATGAACACTACAAGCCAGGAGACTTGTGCCCCATTAACAACTCCAAGATGGACCTGGGTCCTGCCTGACTTTTCAACATTGTCCTTTTTAGTGTCAGGAACCACAGCTGACTTGGCTTCCCAGTTTGCAGTTCCTTCACTGTTAAAAGGCAGATGCAGAAAGAGCAGTGTCAAAGCACACTGAGCTGTAAAATAAAGAGCCTTTTTGCCTCTTGGAGGGACTCCCTCCTTGCATCCTGTCTGTGCCAGCTCACCTGAGGGATGCCCGGGCAGGCTGGCTGTGGGAAGGGAGGGTTGGCATTCAGGCACAATGCTGGAACTGGGCTCCTAGAGAGCAGCAGGGCTGCTGCAGCCTCTGCACCCACCAGCAGCCCCTGTGCAGCTCACAGTGTGAGTGAGCCTTGGGCTGGGTTCACCTGCACACGGATCCAAGCAACAGGACTAAGAGATAGTCAGAGATGCTTTAAATTTCACAACAATTAGCACTTAGCATGACTATACCCTCGCTGTGCAGCCTGGAAAAGTCAAGCAAAGGAAACCAGTAAAAAAAGGAATGAATTTGCCTTTAGGTCCCTGCTCCCCAGCTCCCCAAATCCACTTTTTGGAAGCCTTGTGAAGTAATTGACCAGTGCAGCTTGTGCTGCTGTTTCTAAACCATGTAATTGTTCCTGGTTAAATGGGTTTGGAGCAGCTGAGGGACAGATGAATGTGCCCCCATGAATTTCAAACAGGTTTCTGTGTCTTTGTCAGAGTTGCAAGAAGGAGACGCAGATTTGCAGAGCTGACTTCTCCTCCCAAACCTGCAGAGCTGGCTTCTCCTCCCACCCCACTGGGTATCAGTTTTGCCTTTACCTTTGCACCTCCCCAGAGGATGTTTTCCAGGGCAGGTTCTGTGAGCTGCAGTCTGGCACACGGATGTCATGCTGCATTAGCTTCTCTGCTAGGGAGTGAGATTGGTGCACGAACTCCCAATTTGTCTATTTTCACTCTTATATCTGGATTGAGCCCCCTCTTTTTAAAATTTTTTCCAGGGTTTCCCCCCCCAAAAAAACACAATCATGTTTGCTCATGGAAGCAATGCTTCTTTCTATGTTCACAGTAGGCTGCTGCTGCTGAATGACTGTTGTCCCTAGTAACTAGTTTTATCTGTCAGAAGTAATCACTTGGTACAGAAATTTAGCAGCTGCTGTTTAAAAAAAATACATCCAGTTTCACAGCATGCATTTTAAAAATGCACATTATGTTTTTCATGTGCTTGATAAACTGGACTGAGCTTCCTCTTTGAAAATAGTTTTTCTTACTAGAAGAATGTGGCTGTGGCTTAAACATATGCAGTGGCAAACACACTTTATGTAATGAGAAATTACAGACAAAATTATGCAAATGTATTTGGAAAATTAAAGTACTGAGCATTCACTTCAGAATAGCAGTTGTGTAGAGTCATCTGCACCTATGGCCTCCTCCAGCTCAGTTGCCAGGAGAGGAAAAATGTGTGGGGTAGACTTAAGAATCTTTTTCTGGAAGGGTGTCACATCTTCATGCTCTGCTGGTCCTTCCCATCCCCTTTCCTGTCAGGTGTCTGAAATTGGTGGCTGTGTTTTGCCTGGATTTAGGGAATTTGTGTGTCCGCAGTGGCTCCGGAGCAGCAGCGGTGATGGAGTGTGGCATCGCTGCGGCTCTGACATGTGCAGCAGAGCTGATTTCTGCTGGCTTGCAAACTCTGCTGCTGCTGCTGCTTGCAGTGCTGGAACAGGCTGGGCCAGTGGGAATCGATCAGGAGATGAGTTATGGAGGCAAAATTCAATTGGTTATTGTGATAACCAAATAATGCTTGCTTAGACTAAGATACCAACCACATCAGCTGATCTCCTGTGAGAGCCTGTGTGCATAATGGAGATGGAAAAGATGTTGGGTTTAGTTATACTCACATGTGATATTACATGATTTATTCTGACTCTGGACTAGAAAATGGTAAAACTTTTTATATAAGAACTGTCAAGGAAAATTAGGACTAAGCTACTTTATTTTTAAACCTCATGCAGTAATTTTTTTTCTACGAGTAGTTCAGAAAGCCAATATCATTTCCAATTATTTTTTTCGGCCTCTAATGAATGCTGTAGTTTGGCTATTAAAGGACTCAAGATAAACAGTAAGTATAAGAAAAAAATAAGTAACATTCTGGGAGCAGACATAGGCATGGCTCACCTAGGGAGGGAAGAAGAAGGGAAACCTGGACAGTGGTGGGCACAGCTGTGGAGTGTGACTGGAAGGTGTTTTTGATTTGTATGTGAAGAGGCATCTCATCCTTGTGGAGAAGGAAAGTTGGACAGCTGGCAGCAAAACCCCCATGGGAGATGACTGAAGGGCATGAGACTAAGGAGTGAACCTTGGTGGGTTGTTAAGTACGTTTGCACTGCTCCTTTTGTGAGTTCCTGCAAAGCTGTGTTACCTTTGAACAGCCTCTTAAAACGTGATACTTTGCAGAGCAAACTTATGGAGGGAATTGGAGATTGGAGAAGTATAGACCAGATAACCAGCTCTGAGCAGAGGACATCAGTCGAGGTGCTGGGCATTTTCTCACTGACTTAGACTGGCATTTGGTTTTTGCTAGAGGGTAGTCATGAGATAAGAAATCCATGGTGTTGGGATATTTCTTCACACATTGATTATGCAAAAGTTAGCACAACTAAAGAAAAAGTCGAGAGAGAAAATATAATGAATGAATTAAACTAATCTTGTCTTATAAGTGAAGTTACTCTTTTCTGAAACAAAATAAACTAGTTCCCTCAGCACTTATGACCCAAAGCCTTAGGAAGCTAATCTTGCTCCTCCAGCGTGTGCACAAGTGTTGTGCAAGTGTTTGCTCACATTGGCACATTGCAGAGTACCTTAAATTTTAACTTGAACCCAGAGCAAACTAAGTGAAACCAAGTGCTACTGTCTGGAAAGGCACAGGGAATTTGCTTTGTTCCTGAGTCTTAATAGGTCTATGAATTTATAAATCTCCGTAGGCAAGAGGTTTTTTGTTTTCCTTTATATATTTTGAAAAAGCTCAAGTGTGAAGGAGAACAAATAGTATTTTGCATAAAGACAATAAAGAAACTAAATTTCTCATATTTTAGTTCTGGGTAAGAGATACTTGCTATCATGGTAGCAATAGTTCAGCTACTTCCCTGCATCTGGTCACAAACATCTGCTGGCATGTTTTATTGATGGCATAAGACTGATGGAAGCTGTAAACTGTGATCTCTTTCTGCTGGAAGATCATGTCTACTATTGTTAAATAAAATTTTTCCAGGTTTATAGATAATGACATTTTGCTTGGGCTGCAAGCCTCGGTCCACTGCTGCTCCGTGGTCTGCATCCAGCAAGGTTCAAATGCCAGGGAAAGGGCTCCAGTGTCCTGCACAGAACACAGGGGGCCATGCTGAGAAGTGTGAAGTTTGAATTTAACCTGTGTCCTGGATAATAATTCAATGATCTGTTTTATCTATTCCTGACTTCCAGCCAGGCTTTCTGCACAAGTGATCCAGAGTGAGAAGGGAGTCGTTATTTTCATGCTACTTGACTTTCCAAGGTCAATTATATGTAACCACCTGAGGCAGAACTGCAGAATGGCTGAGTCTGGGAGGGAGCTGAGGGTGTCCGGTCCAGCCCTCTGCTCAAGCAGTGACACCTAAAAGCAGTCTGCTCTGGACTGTTTGGGTTGTGGATATCTCCAGGCATGGTGATTCCATGCCCTCTCTGGGCAACCTGCCTGGGGTTTTCCTGTGTTTAGATGGAGCTCAGAGTATTTTAGTTTGTGCCCATGGCCTCTTATCCCATCACTGGACACCTCTGAGAAGCCCCTGGCCCCTTCTTTACTCGCTCCCATCAAGTATTCATTACACATTGATGGGATGCAACCTGAGCCTTCTTCAGGCTGGACAATCTCAGCTCTCACATTCTCTCTTCACAGGGTTATGATTAATGGGTATAAACTGGTTTTTCAGGAGATTGATTTTCTTTTATTTCCTAATGCTTGTCCTGCTGTCTTTTATATTAGATGAGATTTTTCTTATAAACTTAGGTCAAATAAAAAACATCAGCTTTGGCTTGAGAGACTGACTGGAAACAATTTTTTTAAAGTTCAATACAGTCTACATATATAGAGAAAGTAGAGAGGGAGAGCAAGGGAAAATAGGTGCTGACCTTTACCCCCTGGCCCTGCAGAAGCTGGGACATACAGCTTTAGCCTAGAAGTATTTTGCCTTAGTAAGACCAAGCCAAGAATCAGATATGGGGCTCAGTCCTGAGACTGCTCTGAGCATCAGCATTAATCCATCAAACCATGCTCTTGGTGTCTTTGGATGGAAATTAGTGAAAGGGGGAGTTGAAATGAGCAGCGCAGTAATAGTCGCTGCATCTCTAGGGACATAAATAAGTGTTTGCATTTTTTTTTTTTTCCAGAACATCAACCAGAAAGAAATCTCTCAAGATTGAGTCTTTTTCAGTAAAGAAAAGATAAAATGGCTTCAATGCTGCTTAGTCGACAGCTGACCTGTTGCCTGCAGCAAAACTCCAGATTGCTGGTATTTGGTGAGTATTTCCTTGTATTTTCCTGCTTTGTATTTGGTGAGTGTTAACTTTACATTGGTGAACAGAATTCCAGTTTGAACATCACTGGGGTTTGTCCCATGGTGTTGAGTCTTTCAAAACTTGAGGAATATGATGTTCTGCATTTTAGATAATGATGCAGTTGTAGTCCAAAGTGTATCTGGTTGATTTTTTCTCATTCTGCAAACAAGAACGTATAAAGTTAATAATTTGCCCTTTAAACATGCTTACTTGAAGTAAAGCTCTTCAGCCATTGGAACTCTGGTTTACCTTCTGGCACTACACGGTGCAGAGATGAGACAATCATCCATCAAAATGAGCTGGGCTTTCTCTTTGTGCTGTGTAGCACAACCTTGCATGTCTCCTCTTGTGAAGAGGTTTTGTGTGACTGGCATGAAGAGGTGGCCCTCACTGGGGTTGTGTGTTTCTGCCTCAAATGAGCTCTAGTGTGAAATAAAACCCTGCCACACGGCACCAAATTGCTTTCTCCTAAGTGAATGGCAAGTTTTTCTTGGCTCTGGCTTGCAATTTAGCATGTGTATGTGTATATTAAACCTGCAGTCTCTCTGAAATAGATATAAAAATTAAATTCCTGTTGGCTGTGTTGGACAAAATGGTGTCTAGTCTTAAGATCATCCATTCCATGTACTGTTACACTGAATACAGTATGGCTGAATGGCTTTTCTAGTGACTGAGTAAATCTTAGTGTTTCTCCTGTCCTTCCACCCTCCCTTTGCAATGCCACTGTGCTCTGCCACTGCCAGGATAAACCAAGCACACCCTTCCATTTGCTCAGAAACTTAAACATCATTGATTTCCTTTTAAATAATACGCTTTGGGGAGCAACTGACCTTTGACTAAGGAACACCAAGTCTGGTCTTATAACCGTTAGAAAATATTAGGTCAGTGTTTCAGTGCAGGATGCGCTTCTATTTATGGGAGTGACACACTGATTATCCACCCTGGGCAGGAGCAGGGATCGTTTGGTCGATCGTGGGCAATGGAAAGTGCTTGCAGCAAGCAGGCCTCGTTAGCTCCTGGTCCTTTGAGCTAATCTGTCACCTCAGCACCACTTAATGCTCCCTGTCCCTCCCAGTGTCTTGCACAGCTCTGTGCTGCTTCCCTAGCACAGAGGTACGGAAGGGCAGTGGAGGGCAGATGCACAAACTCCTCTTCCTTTCTTGCTGTCAGTGAGGGAGTCTAGATCCTCCTAAGAAAGGAAAGCAGCTCTGGACTCCATTAATCCATCCTTGCTTCCAGAAAACTTCCAAGCCTGCTAAAATTTTGAAGCAAATAATAGAGGGTCTTGGCTGCAGGTTGTATAAGAGACCTGTGGCCTTTGGGTCTGAATGCTTTGTGTGAGTGAGCAGAGATCAGGAAAGATGGAGCAAGAGGAGAGCCCCTCACCAGAGGACCTGTGTCCTGTGACATTGCTGGCTTGCAGAATAGGCAGGAAGCTCTGCTATTGCCAAAGCTGGAGCTTCAGGCCATTTTCCTGAGCCCCAGCTCAGGCTGCAGTGCTGCTGGTCTCTGTTGCTTTTAGGGAGGCGCTGAGGGTGATGTCCAGGAGCTCTCTGCTCCAGAGTGCTCGCCTCCAAGGAATTTCAGAGCACTCAAGTTCAGAGCTTTACAGACTAAAAAAGGGACTTGTACATTACTCCCACAGAAATCCTGCGGTGCCATTTGGGCTGATACTTTTGGGGTTTTTTTTAGATAATGAAATTACAGGGTTTCGAAGGGGGGATGGAGGTGGAGAGGGGGGAATAGTTTGCCTCTTGGTAGGTCTTTGTGTCTGTAGGCTGTCATGTTTCAGTTGTATGTGCATGAAGCAAATCATTCTGTTCATCTTGAATCTATGATAAATTTATTTACACAGAGGCTTTTTCATCCTTGACTATTTCTCTAGTTGGAAAATTCTTGTTACCTAACCATTGCATACTGTTCTCATTACTCACACAATACTAACCCCTGGCAAGCAAACTAGAAAGGGAAAATGGAAATCATTTAAGTTGATCAAAATGCAAAAGCTAAGCAAAACACATGAAAGTAATATGCAACTTAAATCTTACCTGAAAATGTGAAGCCTATAAGTACCATGCCTTCCTTGAAAATAAGCCCTTAATCAGAGATGCTTTTGTTTTCCTTCTCTGTTTGATCTGCTCGATAGTTTGCCCTCAAAGATAAAGTTCACTAGAACTGGAAGGGTGGCAGAATGACAATAGAGTTAGTAACTAACCTAATCTTTCTTTTACAAAGCCTCCTGCATTGTGCTGTCCATGGGTATCAGCCAGGCAGGGCCAGGAGAGGCGGCTGATTGTGGAGAAATGAGGATGTATCTTGATGTGACATCTTACCTGAGTTGAGTTCTGTTGTTCCTGTCAGCCTGGTGTGCTGCAAGTTGATCACAACTGGTAGTGTTCATGTAAATGTTTATTCCCCTTGTGCCAGCTCTGGTTTTATCAGCTGGCCACTGCAGCAGGAAAGCTGTTCTGGCTCCATGCTTCGGAGGCAGATGAGGATGCAGTTGGTTGTTGGCTGGTAGGGCAGTACCACAGCTATGAGACCAGGCTGGCACTCCAGAGATGTAGTTCAGTTTCCTGCTGATTACCCAAAGGGGTTGAATTTGTCTTTGAATCCTGCACTGAAAGCATGGCAGAAGGTCAGGCTGCTGCCTGAAGGTAGCATCAGTCTGCATTAGTGCACGCCCATGCCCTTCTAGGATGCTGATCTGTTCTGCAGCTTCTGCAGCCTCCCCAGGCAATTTGCTTATTTCTGAACTGATCTTAGCTTTAAAACTTTATTTCTAACATTTACATTTAGCCTAAGTTTCAAAACAGGAAAAAAATCAAATCCTTACTATTTGTCCTGCCCTCAAAGGACCTGGAGGCTGGAATATTTCTTTTTCTTTGCCTTTTACATATTTGATAACTACTGTCTCCCCCAAGACCTCATACTTTTCTCTCTGCTGGCCTAAATACTGTTTGAGTCTCTCCTTGTAGGTCCAGTTTTCTCCTCCAGAGTCTGTGCCCTTCCACAGCAGTGCACTAAGTGGACTACACTTGTTGAGGCTGTACCTCACCTAACTCAGCCTGTTTCCTGTCTCTCTGCAGAGGATAATAATGTTTAGCACTCAGGTGTGCTGCTGTAAAGTTTGAGAGATGTTCATACTAGTTATTGACTTGTCCCCATCACAGTTACCACATAGAGGCTGAAAAACCACGAGAATTTATTCTCAGTAACACTTTCATCTCCAGTATTGATCCTTGCTAAGACTTTTTACTTTTTTTGCTTGGTTTGTACATTAGGAGCCTCCCTAAGGAAATCAGAGAGAGCAGCCTGGATTTGTGTGAGGGATGTGTGGCAGAAGCAGAGAACAATCCCCGTTTCGGGATTGTAGAGGTCAGCTTGAGGTCAGCTTCAACTGATGCCCTGGAAACTCGAATGCAACCTCTCCTGCTGGACTGAGGAACATTTGCTTTTCTGTCTGATCAAACACTTTTACAAAAAGCTGAGATATATAAAAGCAATCATATAAAACCTGTTGTTGTAAGCAGGCTCTGGTACAAGGCAGAGTCCAAGCTGGGACTGCTGTTCTCAGTTCCTTGAGTGAATGTGATGTTCCTATGTAGTTTTCTTGTTCCTTCTGTGCCACCAAGGGTGGCTGTAGCAACGCTGGCTGTTTTCCTACCTGGATGTTCCTTGTTCTTGTTCACCTCCAAAGGTGTCCTGATGAGCTCTGTAGCTGTTGAGCTGTTGAAAGAGGGAGGATGTTATGACTGGTTCAGATCACAAGAACTACAAGGTCAGTGGTTGGATGCTCATGTAACTCTGCTGAGGAGTTGATTTAGGATTGTGCTGGGATGAGGAAGGGGAACTTCTCTTGCTCTTTGTTACAGGAGTTTCCATTTCTTTATGGCCTATGTGGTATTAGTTTTTTTCTTCATCTTTGGAGAATCCAAAGTGTGTATGTGGGAGTGCTGAAATGCAGACAATCTCATGTGGAAGAGCTGCTGATCTTGCAGCATAAGCACTCTGTAAATAGCAATCTCAGTTTTCACAATGTTATGCAATAGTGATGTTCATTTCCCAAACATCTCTAGCTAGCCTGGCCTTTTGCCATTCCCTTTCAAGATCTGTTAGTAACAGATTCTACTTGTAACACCTAAAAGAGGACTCGGAGGAAATCACAGTCCTCCTACTTTTGGCTGTCAGGGCCTCTGTGCTCTAAAAATTCTGTCTGGAAGGTGGTTTGATCAACACTGTGGAGGGGAAGTTAAAGGCATCCAAGGGAAGTTGCCTGTCTGCACTTGCACAGGGCAGCAGTGCTGTGGCACATGGAATGTGCCTCCCTGGTGACTGCAGAGCTTTCCCTCTACACCCCTTCACAGCAAGACACTTGTGTTTGAGAGATCTGGTTATGCCAGCATGCACTTTCATTCCTCTTCTGTTCCTTGGAATTGTTCCTTCTGTTAATTACACTCCAGTGCCTCCACTGGAGTTTCTCCCGGGTAATATCCAGTTGTACTCAGGAGCTGTGTTAATGTGAGTGTTATTTTTGGTCAAACACAGGAGAGGTTGAAGCTTTTTCTAGCCCTGGCTTGATTGTACCTGTTATCAGAGATCAGCACTCAGCACAGACCTGCCAGCAGTGGTGCTCTGTGTGACTACAAGCACCAGGGTGCACTTATATTAATTATGTTGCTATAGCAATGTGGCACTTTGTTAAAATTGCTGACTGGGACTCCTGGTGAGTGATGGGGGCAGCGCAGGGAAGCAAAGTTGGGAAATGAGCTTTTCTGCCTGCTAGCAAGTGATGACATCCTGTTGGATGAAAAGGAAGGATGTGATAATTTGCTGATGTTATTCAAGTGTTCAGAAAGATGATGTGTGATGAGAGCTTTGGGAAGTCTGCAAGAAAAGTAGAATTTAACTTACTGTCCCTACCCTCTTTAAATAGGATGGGTAGAAAATTCTGTGCAAATTGTTCAGCCAATGTGCTCTCTGAAATTAGGTTCTTTAACCTATGCTTGTGTTTTGATGGTAGCCATGATGAAAAGATACAGCTTGGTTTACCAAGGAAAAAAGGATGCTGTTCTTGGTCATGTTAGCTAAATGTGATTTAAGAGCTTTGGTAATGCTTCTTCAGAGAAGGACACTTGGTTGGAGCCCATTAGCTCCACACTCTTTTAAGGTGAGTGCTGAGGTTATGTCATTTGCTCCTCTTCTTAAGATAATATAACACAAGATCCCCTTTTTCTGTGGGAGTTTGTTCAGATGTCAACAGAAAATCAAGGGATTACCTTTTATTACAAAGTTAGTGCTTTTAGTTCAGTGAAGGACCAGCCACCAGGGATTCTCAGTTCTTGAAAATACCTTGCTTGGTCATAGTGAGAATCTCAGTTTTAACCTGTCCCATCTCTGCTGTCATTTTGGGAGGCAAAACCCCAGACGTGGCCTGCAAATGTCTAAAACTCCTAAATATCAAGTTGGAGTAGCATGAATTACATGGTATGTTCAGGGTTTCTGTGGCAGGGTAAGTTGATATTAAAAAGTCAAACAGGAAAAATTTTGCCTGAGTTGTAAAGCTCATTGAGCATCTTCAAGACAGAAATGCCAGCTGAGCAGAGCCTGCTGCAGTTTTCCAGGGGATGAAGCACTACAGTGAGTGACCTGATTTATTTGCATTTACTTGCACCATGAGGAGACTGTGGTACTGATGCTTGGGCTGGGGGGAAGCAAGGGAGACAGAGCATGGCCTGAAATCCTCCTCCAGGCTAAACAAAGCAGGTATTGATGCAGCCATCCATCACCATGTCCAAGTGCCTGGAAAAGCCTTTGCAGGAGAGCAGCCACGTTCCAGAGCTGTGCTGTGAGCAGGGCCACAGGCACTGGGGAGCAGGAGGCAGCACCAGTGTCCTGCTGTTCCTCGGGGCCTGGGGCACAAAGCAGTGCAGGGGATCCAGAGTGAGGGGTGCCAGAAACCCGGTGAGTGCCCAGGCAGGGGGTGCCCAGGCTGCCTTTGGCAGGGCTCTGATGTCCTCTGTGCCTTTTGAGAGCTGCCTGAGCTCCTGTTTGGCTTGCAGAGGAAGGGCAGTGGTGGGGATGGGAGGAAATGGGCTGTGTGAAGGGGAGCAGTGCTGGGGCCATACCTTGTGCTGGGAAAACTGCTGCCTTCAGCTGAGCTGGAGTTCTCAGCTGCTCCAAACTGCTGGGCTTCCTTGCCTTTGTCAGCACAAGCCTTTGGACAGGTCCCTGAACACCAAGGTAGCATTGGGCTGCAAAAGTCTTGGGCTGTGTGGCAGTAAGAGAGTTTGTGTCTGTGGTGGTCAGGTGCCCTTAGCCAAGGAGCTCCTTATGTGTGAGTGCTGTGGCTGGCACAGCCTGTGTGCCCCCAGCATCCCCTGTGTGTGCCCCCAGAGTCACACAGAGACAGAGCTCAGCACTGCCACTTTCACTGTCAGTGCAATTTCTGATCAGAGTCCCAATTTACTTGAGTAAGAGTAGGGGAAGAAAGAGAAAAAGAGGGGTTAAAATGGGGGAAGCAGACAAACTGTGTTCTTTGTTTTTAAGACTTGGGTTGTTTTGTTTATTTTTAATCAACCCTGTGAACAAGTATGCCTATCTGATGAGTAGTGAGTGGGCTGTTTGGAATAAATCTACTGACCTTGCTAGAAACTGTGTGAGTTTATGCCAATCATTTATTATGCTCTCACAGGGAGAAGAGCTTCACTAAAACAAAGTTTGGGGATTCACTCCACTTTGGTTTTAGCTTTTACTATCAAAGACTTTGCTAGTATGTTGGAGTTTTGGGATCCTGGGAGGTGAACAGAGGGGATGTGGTAGCACAAGGTCTCTGGCAGCAGGGCACCAGGCAGGGTGGGGAGGAGGAGGGTAAGGACAGTGCATGCAGGTTTGCAGGTTATAGCTCACCTGTCTTAAACCTGCAGCTGTGCCAAACGATTCCAAGTCTGATGCTGGGTTTCCATATCTTTCCTGTTGGTGCTGATTCCCAAAATGTCCTGTACATTCTGTGCCTCTTGGTGCTTTCCCCTTTGTCATATGAAATAGCACCCAGAGCCTGGGGGGAGGGAGAGAAGGGGACACAGGAGAAGCAGAAATGTTTGCAGCTGGTTTGGTGGTATCTCCATTGGGTAAGTAGTGGGTGCACAAAAGGGTAAGTTTGGTCTCTTCCCCTTTCAGACTTGAGCGTGTGTCTACTAAACGTGCAACCTTATTGCCTATGAATTGTGCAGATTTGATCTTTTATGTGCAGTAGCTTTTTTTCCCTCAGTGGAGCAGTTGCCATGCAGTCTCCAATTTACATGAATGCTAAACAGAATGACACAAAAATGGTGTTGCTGTAACGAAACCTATTAATAGCTTTGCGGAGAGGCACTGACGCATCTGAATTAAAGCTGGGGAGAATCATCATCTTTGCAGACTAAGTTTTCCCAAGATGAGCAGTGACTTTAAGTGCTCAGAGATGCTTTCAAAGGGCGGTGATTTTCCAGGTAGTTTCTTGAGAGCAGGCTTGCTTGAGACATCCCAGCTTGGGCTGACACAAGCTGAGGCAAATGTCTCAAGTCCCTGTCGGAAATTTGGGCTGAATGGCTGTGCTTGGAACACTGCCGAGCAGTATCACAGGATACCTTCTGTTTTCCTTGATAAATATTTGGTTTATTTAACAACTGTTACTTCCAAACACAAAACATTTTCAGTACATTCCTGAAACAGAGCTCTGGCAGTGAGAGGTGGTTATGGATGGAAGTGCAGAGGGGCTGGTGCTGCCAGTGTTTCTGGTGGCAGTGCTGCACCCCAGGGATTTCCATGTGTTTGAGGGTTGGCCTGCCTGCCCAGGCATCTCCCTTCCTGCACCTCTGCCAAACCGGGGTACATTTTATCGATGTAGCACCTAGCAGCACTGCCCTGGCTCAGCAGGGTGTGGTGAGTGGTACCTTCAGACCCTGCTGCTCTGAGTGCCCCAGGCAGGAGCTGGTGTTGCCTGACTTCCCATGCTGAGCCCAGCTCTGAGCTGCAGCTGGCAACAAGGACAGCTAAGGACCTTCATTTTGGGCCATGAAATTGCACCAGCTTAAAAATGTCTGTCACAGATGTAAAAAAAGTTACACCCTCTTCTTTCAAGTCCAAGTGTGATACCCCCAAGTTAAGAGTATTAAGATCTGTTTGTTGTTGATACTGTGCTGGGTAGAGGCTTGCAGATGCTCCATGATAAACATGTAGTTGCCAAGAATGTTGGTTTAGTTCAACATGTAACCAGAGCGTGCAGAGCAAGCTCATAGTCTCCTGCTGGTCACCTTGGTAGAGCTTTGGAGTCTGTACTTCCTTTTTTGCAAATGTACAATCCCCATATTATCCCATGATCCCCTGAATGGACTATGTACATATTTGTAATATATGCTTACCAGAACTGTCTGTGTCATACGAAGTTTGCCTAAACCCTGTGTTTTGAAACAGTTATTTCAGAAGGGGAAGCAGAGCCCGTTATTGGTGAAGCACAGGAGATTTTTGCCTTTTTGTTTTCATTAAGGTGTCAAGTTTATAATGATTCCCTACACAGGTGGATAAAAACCAGCAAGATCAGAGGGAAAATTGGCACTGATTGGGACTCAGATTTCAGAGCTGCACTGCAGGATGCTGGTTTCATGTGAGCCAAGGCCATTTACCTTTCTGAGACAAACCTTTCCCAAAGAGTGTTCTTTGAGCTACTGAAAAACATCATACTGGATATTTCCTGTGAACTCCATCAGGCTTTTTGGTTATTACTGGTAGTCAACTAAACCATCTCAGTGTAGGAGTGGGGAATTTGTGGCAAAGGCTTGCACAGGCTGTAAATGAACAGACTCAACAAGAGAGATGGAAACAGATGTGCTCTCAATCCTTTTGTGCTTTACAGTAGGATTTCCCTCTGTTTCTCTAGGGTTGCCTTGTCATTTCCCTCTTTTTTTTTTTTTTTTTTTTTTTTTTAAGCCACCTCACTGGTATTAGTTTTATTTTAAGACTGGTCAAAGATGAGCTATATAGTTCACTTCAGACAATTCAATGTAATCGGTCTCACCTGTCAAGTGTTCTCAGTCAGGCAAGGTATGGATGTATCTTCTGAGAGTAGAGCACAGAAAATATGGTCTGTACTCAGGTTTTCATTATTTCTTACAGGACACAGGTATATCAGTCAGGCTGCAGCTAAAATTGACGTGGATTTTGATTATGATGGACCTCTGATGAAGACAGAAGTTCCTGGACCACGATCCAGAGTAAGTTTCCAAAGTATAGTAACTTGGGGTTTTTTTATCTTTAGCTGTGTCTAACTTGCTAGAAAACAGATTTCATTTCAAAACTTAAATCTGATATGAATAAACATGATTCCTTAAGTCTATGCTCACTTTTATCAGGAGGCTGAGAATGAAAAGCTCATGAATGAAATGCCTGTCTCTGAGAGGCAGATTTGAATCTCAACTGCCAAGTTCCCGAGTGGAATAATTCAAGGCAAAAGAGCATCATTTTAATCTGATAAGGCTTGATCACTTGTGCTCCAGCTGAAATAGAAACTTTTTATGATGTGAAATAGTGCTTTGGTTTTGAAATGGAACAAGAGTTTCAATTTACTGGACATTGTTTTTCTCTGGCAGAGTCAGCATTTGTGCATGTGGTGGGTTTTTGGTTTTTGTGAGGTTTTTTGTTGTTTTCAATAAAAAGGAGCTGTCTTTCTAGAACCAATGTACCTGTATCCCTTCTGTGTGACTCTGGCTTCTCTTATTTTCTGATTTCTCTCTTGTTTTCTCAGTTCAGTTGGTCAATATAGAAGAGGCAGCTTTCCCTTTTTGGAGATTTACAGTTAAACTGTGTTTGCAGCCCGTTTAGCTCTGCATGCCACAGGTCATAGTTTTGACTGTAATATTTGCAAGATGCACCATGAAAGTTCCTGTGGCAGGTAGAGTTGCCTGGTAAGCACACAGGACTACAAAGTTTGCATATGATTTATGGGATCAAAAAAAAGAAACATACATTCTCCATCAGTATTTGCTAATTACACACCTGAGACTCTGACATTTGTTTTTCTGCAGGAATTAATGAAGAAGCTGAATGGCATTCAGGTAATTTGTCAAGTTTTCTGTGTTTTGGGGGTTGTTAATACTTTGATTTCAGAAGTTGTTTTAAAATCCTGGTTTGTATGTTTGTGCCACAGAGAAAGGTGAAACACTGACTCTGGGATTCCACACTGAGTACATTATGTGTGGTTTATGTGTGCATTTGAATAAAATTTTTTGTAATATATTTTGAATACTGCAGGATCATTTTGCTAGCATCAGGGGTTTTTTCTTTCAAGGTATGTGTTTAAACTTGTGTGTTTAAAGAAGAACCTTGGAGTTGTTACAGAGTGGCCAGTAAAAACAAAGTATGTTAGGGCTTGAGTTTAAAAGTATGTCAGCCTAAGTACATACTGCCTTCCTAAGATGAGCAATTTCTCCAAATCTGTGCTTCATTTCTGTAGAAAAAGTAAAGACTTGCCCTTTTAACAGTCACTATAAAAATAGCTTTACAGTTAATTCCCATGCAGTGAATATAATGTCTTTTCATCCTAGCATTAGATATTTTTATCAGATTTTGCTGTATAACCATTAGTTGCACCTTCCTACATACTGCCACTTTTTAAAGCACTGTTTTGCTTCCTTGAAGAATGCAGAAGCTGTGCACTTCTTTTGCAATTATGAAGAGAGCCGAGGGAACTACCTCGTAGATGTAGATGGCAATCGTATGTTGGATCTCTACTCCCAGATTTCTTCCATCCCAATAGGTAGGAGATGGTTGTACCAAAATGTCTTTGCTTTGTCCTCAACCTGTCATTTTCTTATCTCAGGCACTACCAGGGAAGTTGGTTGATGAACTTAAAAAAGCAGAGGTGACATAATGAACGCCTTGTGATCAAGGACAGCTCACTGCTGTGTATTGTTTAGTGGGGGCTTTGGATAGCTGAAGAAACTACAAATTCAATATCTAAAGCTCACTTAAAGTGTGTTGGTGCCTGGAAGAAGCTGTAGTATTAATCTCAGTTTGAATTTGCAAGTTCCACAATTCAGGTTGTCTTTGTTGGCTTGGATTTGTGACTTTGTGATTCTGTAAGAGTATGTTACTGTTTTAAACATTAACAAGCATAGCATAGACAATTTAACATTAAATTATAGGCTTTAGTTAACATTTCTATCTCAAAATAAGTGGGGAAAAAAAGGAGTGAGCCATGTGGAGTGCAGCAGGATGAAACAAGCCCCAGCAATGAGCTGTGGCACTGACTGAAGCGAAGGTGGCAGCTCATTGTCTGAGGGAGCAGAGACGGGGCCTGGCAAGTGCTTGGGAAAGTCAGCTGATTGCTTTGTGAAGCCTTTCAGGCAGAAGCAAGGCAGAAATGTGAGCCCCAGCTGCAAGGCATACAGGTTTCAGTAGGGGTTCAGTCGAGTTTCAGTTCAGTTTGTTTGCTCCGTGGTTCCTCTCAGCTGATTAAAAATACACTTCTGCAGAAGCAAAAAGAGCAGAAGTGCTGGGGTAACTTAAAAGATAGATCTTGTGCTATGTATAGAAACTGTGATGACTCAAAATCATCCCTACAGGCCTCCTTGCCTGGGAAACAGAATTTGATGATGTTCAGGTTGTTACCAAATTTTTGGCATCTAAGACCTTGTGACTGCAATGAGTGTTCACATATCCCAGTCTTCTTTGCAGACAATGTTTTTGCTGTCCTGTAGCACTCAAGTCAGTGTAATCAGTCCAGAACCCTGCAATGTTTGTAGCTTATTTCCCCAACATGAGGTCTCACTACTTTGTATCTTTCAGGCTGCACTGAGATAACTTGGCTACTGCTCACATGGAAATAGCGGTGAGATAGAGGAGCACAACGTTTGTATGCCAATGAGCTTGGATTTTAGGTTTCTAGAAAAGGAGATGTGTTTAGTGTTCATGGCTTCCCATTCTTCACACGAGAAATTCTGATTTGGAGAAACAAGTCTCGGTCATGTAGTCAAATGCACACTCCAAAGTATGAAAGTCAGTGCATACTCCAAAAGAATGAAATTCACATTGTACAGACAGGGTACTGAGGCCTTCTGACCTTCTGGTGCTTGATGGTGCAAGCATAGCTCTTTTAATATAGCTTTGTGCATAAAATATTAAAGTGTTATGGAGGAAACATTGTCGAAATGGGCCGGAGCTCTGCAGTTTACTTCCTCTGGTTGACTGAAACTGGTGACATACAGACAAGACTCCAGTGCTGTGACTGACCCTCCTGAGCCATGTAGTTCCTCCTTCACATGTGGCAATGCCTTCTGAGGACAAGCTGGGTTTTCATCCCAGGGAACATGTTCCTCAGTCCCAAAGGAACTACAGTGCAGTGCTTCATACAGCTTCTCAGATAATGGCTCTGGGATGTACAGCAACAAAGAGTAAATGGAAATTTAATACTTATAGGCTGACCCAAGTTTAACACACAACATTAATTTATGTGTTTCAGTTGTACTGAATGACAAGACTATCTGAAGCTGCCCAGGTTACTAATAATGTCCCTCTTGGTGACAGAGATAGGGCCTGGACTGGGAGAGCAAAACAAGACCACAAGGTGCTTGTTAGTCATCTGTGCTTATCTCTCTGCAAGTAAATCCAATAAAACCTTTCATGAATCTGTCAGGACTCCCCAAGATTTAATAATGATCTGTTACAGTAGAATATATTTATCAGCAGAAGATGAGAGGTAATAAGTGTCTGTGTGGAGAGATAAGAAACAAAGTATAAAAAACCTCTAGGCAAAGATGCTCTGGGCTGTTTCTTGCTGAAAAACAAAAATTAAAATAGCTTTTTACCACACTTTTGTGGGCAGTTGTAGCACAGCATAGTCCTTTCATCCTGCATCTATTCTGTCTAATAGAGTTAGAAACCCCATGGAGCTAAATGCAAGGGGGATGCTATTGACGTGTTTGCCAGCAAACATCCTGGAATAACAAATGAAACAATGTGTTTTTCAGTGCTGGGAAGGTCTGCTTTGTTTGGGGAGATGCAGAGAGGTATAGTTTGATATTATTGACAGCAGCCTGCTGCTCAGTTCAAATGATTCTTTGGGCTTTCTCCATTTCATTATTTTAGCAGGTTCTAGTTGTTTTTCCTTTTGCAGACAGGCACATTCATGAGCCTGGAGGACATACATGTTCCTGTCACACTGATCCAGACACACAGCAAGAGTGATGGATCAGGTGCCCCTCCCTTGGAGCCAGCTCAGTCACCTCTGGCAGTGGATTTGTAACACTGCAAACCCTTGTGCTGGTCATGGCACTGAAACGAGTCAGTGCCTGTTTGCCATCCCAGCCTGGAGCTGTTTGACTTGTCTACCACAGTTACATAAGGGCTATTCAAGCATTTAGTTCTCCCTGGTGTTAGTTCCTGACTGAACCCACGGGCCAGCTCAGCTTCTGTCACACACAGCCTGACTCTTTCACAGCAGTTGGGCTTTGAGGATCCTCTCTTCCTTCACTGGGGCCTGTCTGAGGAGGTACAAGGATGAGGGAGTGTTAGGAGGAAGACCAGGCCACTTGGCCTGAAGTGAAGAGATTGGGAGAGAGATTCTAAGGGGGAGGAATATTCTGTGGGGGTACAAAAGGGTAAATTGGGGCTAATAGAAGTTTGTGTTACATAAGAGAAGATACGAAGATATTCACATACGGTAACACCAGCAACAGGATTACAAGTTCTTACAATCAATACCAGAGTTGATCCTTGAGCTTCCTAAACAATGGTCGCTGTTTATAACAAAGTTCTGTGTGCTTTGGAGATTTCTAAAACACTTGATTTGCTCTCAGAGGGGGTCTCAGTGGCAGCCACAGGTGCAGTTCTCAAGGACACAGCTCTCTAGCTGAACAACAACCATTCCCATGACAGCAGATGCCATGCAGATTTAGCTGTTCTGTGTCCCAAATAGCCACTATTATTATCTTCATAATAACTTTAACAGATTTATCAGCATGACATGCCGCTAAAACAATATGGATATTCTCTCATTTTCAGCTAAAATATTCAAAACTGAGCTTATAATTGATTTGTTAACACAGTAGCCTAATGCTTCATTGCTCAAAAAGGATAATCAGGGCTGTTGTCATTCCACTGGAATGGGGATTCAGAAGCACAATAAGCTTTTGTAACAAAATTAGCGTGGTCTGACTTCTTGAGCAATAGGGAAAATGAGGTTTCCAACTGTTTCTACAAGGAAATTTAAAAGATGATGTTAATCTCTGGTGTTGGCATTTCATACATTAGAGATCAGGCTTAAAATGAAATTTCTGGCCTCCTTTGAAGATTTTTTTTTTTTTTACAGCAGATAAATTGGTTTTGCCTGTAAGCAAGCAAGTTGTCTTGTAGAATGTCAATGGGTGTAAATTAAGCACCTTCATTGCGTTAAAACTGAAGCTTAGTTTCTTAGTAAAAAGGACAAATTGTTGCATCTTTTTCCAAACAAAAGTTTGTCAAAGTAAGGAAATGGGAAGGAAAAAAAAAAAAGCTGGTCATGAGAGGAAGTGAAAAGTGCAGAACCTCCTTCTTTAGCAGGAGACAGCAATTTATCAAACAGGTTTTTTATGGTGATGCACAGATGAGATATGTAAATCTGTGACTGAGAAGAGAAGATTCCCAGCCAGGTGTCTCGGAATATGTAATGGGCTGTGGCAGGGCAGGGATTCAGGTGCTCATTAGCCCATGGGTTTTGAGTGCATGGCTGGCTGTGCAGTCAGCCTCTTCCTTCTGGTAGGACTGAGATGATCGTGCAAGAATCTGCATGTGAGGGGTGAAATCTGTATCCCGAGCCTGCAGTAACTGTGTGTGTTTATGTGGGAAAGGCTGGATAACAGTGAGGCTGAGGCATGCACACCTCAAAGTCGGGTTCAGCAGCGCCTGGCACAGGGTGTGCTCAGAGAGCACTGCAGAGCAGAGTGGTGACAAGTGCCATCCAGCTGCCACAGGTGTCAAGGAGTGCTGTCAAGCCATGGGCACAATGCTGCTGGAGACGTCTCTGTGCTGGGTGTGCCACGTGAGCTTGGTGCACCCGCAGTGACGGCTCCGAACAGCAGCGCTGTGCTGGAGAGGCTGCCCTGCACCCAGACAGGCTGTGAGGGACAAAGAGCCCAGAGGTTTGTCCTGCTTCAAAAGAAGTCCTATTATTAGTTAAAAGTATACAAGTTACACAGAAACAGTCAAGCATTAAGTTATGGTTATTCTCTAGATTATGCTTTGCATTACTTTACTGAAACCAGATAGAAAGGACTGTTTTCTTTCTTTGCTCCTTTTAATTAGGTTACAGCCATCCGTCTCTGATAAAGCTTTTGCAGCAGCCACAGAACCTGGTAAGTGAATTAGAACATTAAGCACATGAAGGAGTTCTCTCCCTCCTTGTTGTGGGCTTTCTCTTTTTTTCTTACACTGATAGTGAATGCTAATGATTCAATTTCATGTATGATAGGATCTGATTGCTTTATTTCTCACTAGATGAAAAGAGCTTTGTAGTGTTTAAGAAGACACCAAAGCCTCTGGGATGTTTTACAAAAAGCAAACATTTGGGTGATGCAAGCACTTGATATGTTTGCAGCCACATTTAAATCATAGTTCAAACATAGTGTCTCCAATTAGCCATTTTAGTAATGTTCTCTGAGTGGAGATTTTTGAGCCTGAAAGCAAGCACAAGATCTTGAGAGAGAATACAGTATCTTGGACATGGTGCCCTACATCTGGAATGCTGTGGGAAGTTTAGGGTTTTTTCAAAGTTGGGGATGGTGACTGATTCCCATCTCCTGAGTGCATTCCAGCAGAGCAATGAAATGCAGACATTTGAGCTCCCTGAGCTGATTTCGTTTATGGAATATTCATGTCTTCAGGATGAGAAATACTGCCCTTCCCAGAACTAAAATACTTCAAACCAAAAAAAAAAAAAACCCCACAACAAAAAAAAAAAAAAAAAAAAAAAAAAAAAAAAAAAAAATCAAAAAAACCAACAACATACCAGGACTAGAAATGCTGGAGTTATCAAAGGCACATCTGGATATTTTGGAAGGTCTAATATTTACGAATACTTATATTAACTCATAAAGATGATTTCTGAGAATAATATTTTCATTATAATGCAGCAGCAGGCAAAGTCAGATTTAAAAAACAAAGAAAACAAAAAAGAACAAACAAACAAAAATCCCAAAACCAATAAAAACTCAAAAAGCCCTGTTGCTGTTGGCAGTTGCTGATTTGCCCACTGGGCAAGGGCAGGTAACACTCCTGGCAGCTTGCAGTGAAGGGGCTCCTCCAAAGTCCCACACAAGTGGCACAACTTTGGTTAGTGTTAGCAAAGGGATTGGTGTTTCCCTGGAGGGACTTTTTATTTGGTTTGTCTGTAATTCTCCACAGCTATAAACACAGAATGTGCATCTGTTTATTTGAGTCCACAGCAGCTTGATGTCAATGTTCTGTTTTTCTCAGTTCTGGGTGTCTCATTAACTACAAAAGAAAAATACACTTTTCTGCTTAATGGCAAATGTTGTCAGTTGACTGTGACAACCCATAATCAAATTCACAATAAATTTATGTCTTCTCTCTTTAACTTGATATGAAAATTTACTTCTGAACTGAGATAAAAAGTCAAGTAAGATTTCTCATAGCTACGAAACAAAAATTTGGTGTTAACCTGTCAGTAACATCCTTGCTTAGGTTTTCTTTGAAGCTCGAGTCTGTTGAAATAGTGTTTTGGAAGTAAGACACTTGAACAATTTACAAAGCTCTAGTTCATCCAATGTTCTATCTTGTGTGATACTTGGTGTTCCCTAAGAATCCTGATGAAATGTCCTTACAGGTACAGTGTGACCACTTACACCTCTTGCTGTGCCTCACACTTCTTGGAATGAATGAGGACATGTGTTGAGGAGAAAGACTGAAGGATGCTGATAAATGTGCAATCTTGAGCTGCACTGAAAATATGAGTGTTTTGGGGAGGCTGTCTGTCCCCTCTGGAGACCCATTGAGACTTAAATTATTGAAGCTCAGCCTTTAATTCAGCCATTATTTTTCAACAAGAAAAACAACAAACAAAAGAAAAGGGCAAATGTGCTTGGTAGTTGGCAAATTTATTGACCTTGTCCTTCTCTGAGAAAATTTAATTTAAAATAAAGAGTAGCACGGTATGAATCAAATAAGATTACCCACAAAGACTAAGAGCAGTAATGAATTAATTTTAATCCATGACACAATTTAAATTAATTGCATAAATGTGACAGTCATCTCCATTAGTGGACCAGGGATGCTGAGGGGCTTTTTCCAGAGCTGCTCCTTAGAAACCCCTCTGTGGGCAACAGAAACCCCTGTATGGGCTGTTCACTGACACCAGAAGTACCTTTCCCAAAGGTGTGAATCCTGATGTGGCCAGTTCATAGTGCCAGTGAAGGGACCTCAGGTGGTCTCTTGGCCAACCTCCTGCTCCAAGAGGGGCAGCTGTGAGATGAGACCAGGGTGCTCAGGGCTTTATCTGGGACCTAGGAAACCTCCAAGGAGAGCAGCCTGTTTCACTGCTTCACTGTTCTCTTGCAGAAAAACCTTTTCCCTTTACCCAAATCAGTACTTCTCATGCTTTGATTTACACCCATGGCTCCTCATCTTCCATTGAAGAGCGTGGCTCCACCTTCCCAGTGTTCCAAAATGGTCTGTCTTGAAGCTCAGTAAGGATAAGAATGCTGCTGCCCTAATTGAATTTAGCTACTCAAACTGAAAGCAAGTAATAAAGATTTTTAAGCATATTTCCTGTGTATAAGGAAAATGCAGATTGAGCAACTAAAATGGCAATATTGAAGAGAAAATGTCAGTATGAGTTAGCATGCACCTTTCCTAAGGTGTCCTGCAAGAATAAAGTAGTAAGGATTAGACAGAAAAACATATGCTAAGGCAGGAATATTAATCCCTATCTCAAAACTACTTGTGCCATGATACAGATTTCTGCCTGGTATTTATAACTAGAATAAAATGTAATTGCTTTGATGTCAACATATTTTCCTTGGGATAGTAAGACCTAACAATTCCTCTTCCTTTGTCTTTTTAGAGCACTTTTATCAACAGACCTGCCCTAGGGATTTTACCTCCAGAGAACTTTACAGAAAAACTGAAGGAGTCTTTGCTCTCAGTAAGTTTGAGATACCAGTGGACTGATCACTATTATTATCACAATTATTATCACTTTGCACTACACTTGTGCTCAATATTTCGGAGTAATTTTGTGTCTTTGTTGACAGGTGGCTCCTAAGGGTCTGTCACAGGTGATGACCATGTCCTGTGGATCCTGCTCTAATGAAAATGCCTTTAAAGCAATATTCATGTGGTACAGAGTAAGTAAAACATTAAGATGTTTTTGTAGGTTTAGATGTAGAAATGAGTATTTATTCATCATCAGAATTGTTATTGTAAAACAAAGTGGGGCTTGGAGGTTGTCTTGCTCACGATGTTCTTTATATTCAATCTAGTATAAAATCTTAATTAAAATGTTTTTGTCTAAGCTTTTACTTTATATTGACACAACTTCAGAAGTTATAAAGAAAAGGAAATAAAGAAAAATGCAGATTGCAGTCAGCATGTGAAAGCCATAGTCAGGGTCTTTCTTGACTCCAGTCTTAAATACCAGCATTACTGGTTTGTGGTTCAGCCATAAATGCATTGGTTACAACTACAGGAACACTCATGTTGGGTTGTTTGGGTTTTTTGCAGAACAAGGAGAGGGGCCATAATAATGTCACAAAAGAAGAACTGGAATCTTGCATGATTAATCAGGTAATGTTTGTTCATTATCACACCTACAGATGTACCACTGGTTTGGCTTGTAATGGAAGATTGGGAGGAAAAGTTTGGTTGGCTACATGTGAAGTGGAATCTCGGCTTTGTAAATTTAGGACATGGTGAAATACAGACTGCTCCCAACAAATATCAGCGGGTCATCAGGAGTGCACGGGGGCCCAGCACAGGGCAGCCCCAGCCTCTCCTCGCTGAGCCCCCCACAGCCCCAATACTGTAAAGTATTGCACAGCCACCCAGTAAAAAGCTGCTCCTAATTTGTGTAAAAAGGGGTGACTGTGCTGATGGCTCAGCCTTGTGTGAGCTCACTTGTGCAGTGATGTCAGGCCACAGCATGAAACACCAAGGACTCCTCAGTGCCGGGCTTTGGGAGCTGGGGCAGGCTTTAGGGTGTGACCAATGTACTTGTTAAAGGGAGGGCTGTAACAGTTCGTGGTGCCTGATGGAAAAGGAGCTCAGGGGGCAGTGAGGGGGTGTGTGAGCCCCTCGCTGACCCCGCTGTGTGCTCTGCTTGCAGCCCCCTGGCTGCCCCGACTACGCCATGCTCTCCTTCATGGGCGGCTTCCACGGCAGGACCCTGGGTAAGCTGTCCCTTGTCCCCCCCTCAGCCACTGCAGGGACCCCCAGCTCACTGTGCTTGTCCTCAGACACACAGTACCAGTGGAGACAATAGAGATTCATTAACATTTACCTTGGAAGCCCCACTAGCACTGAAACAGAATGTTTGAGTGACAGTCAGGATTGATTTTATATTTTTTGAAAAACTCTTTTCAGACGGGCTCTTATTTTCATTCTGAATCTGCAGTTTCCTGTCTATACTCGTGAAAATCTAACTCCTGGGGTAAAATCCCCACAAACATGCTGTCACTCACTTTTACTGGCTTGTATCAGCTCAGTCCCTGTTCTAAGCATCTTACCTGAGAGTGCTGCAACTGTGAACTTTGTGAGCAGTTGTCTTTGGAGGATTGAAACCCACCTTGTCTGAGCAACCTGTTCAGACTGATAGAGGTTCTCCTGCTTTTCTGGAACAGTGCATGTGGAAACTGATGCTTAAAATCTACAGCAATCCATTTAAGCCTGACTAAATCCAATTACCCAGTATTTCAGAAGACAGTAAAAACACAGCATTTAATAGAATTCTATAGTCGGGCCATTTTTCACTCTTGGTAGCTTTTTTCTTGTATTGTTCCTAGATAGGTATTGTTTTAATTTTTCCCTCTCTGGATTTAGGTTGCTTAGCTACAACTCACTCTAAAGCAATTCACAAACTGGACATTCCCTCACTGGACTGGCCTATTGCTCCATTTCCAAGGCTAAAGTATCCCCTGGAAGACTTTGTGAAAGAGAATCAACAGGAAGAAGCCCGTTGTTTAGAGGAGGTAAAAAATTCACTGGCAGCTTTCTGTTGTTTTCGATTTGAAATAATGAATAGTGTTGGTAGGATTAGTGCTTTTCACTGAAAGAATGTTTTCAGGGATTGGAACAGCCTGTGATTGGACCAGCATTCACTGTTGTTTACAGTCAGACCTTTCTCCCTGCCAGCTTACTGGGAATACAGGGCTGCATGAGTGATACCAAAGTGAAATTTCACCTCAGAACTTCGTTGTATCACAATGAACTTGTCTCCCAGCTCTTGCCAAGGGGCCATGGACTGAGAGAGAGCACAATGTGGATAACCCTCTCTGCAGAGAGAACCTCCAACACTAATTCAGCCTTTTCACCTTTCAGTGGCAGCCTCTGGCATAAAGCTCTGATCATGCAGGGATGGACCTGCGAGTCCACTTAGCCAAACCTGCCTCACTTCAGAGAACACAGAAAGCACAGCAAATGGCTTCCCTGGGGCTGCTCCAGGGTAGCTTTGGTGGGAGAAATGCAATGCTGGGAGCCATTATTTTAACAAAAAACAAACCAAAAAGCCAAACGTTTTCTTAGCAAGTCTGTGCTTGGCTTACTGGCCCCCTTTGGAAACCATTGCTTTGCACAGCCTGCAGGGGATGTGGCCCTGAGAGTTGTGAGGGGGATTTCAAGCACGAACACAACACTAATTGCAGCAACTGGCACTATGAGGTTAATGAGAATTATCTATCAGCCCCTTACAACAACAGGATTTCTGCACTATTTCATCTGATTAACATATCTGAAGTGAGTGACTGGAAAAAGTAAATTTTCCAGATTACCTTTTCTAATATGTTAGCAGAGTTTTGGTTTCTCACACAAAAATCTATCCCCTTCCATATCATTTAGGTGGAATGACAGCAGTGGCACAGTGAGCTGCAGTAGTGCTCACCACACTGCCAGCTGAACCTGGCTAGAGCTTTCACAGCACTGTAGATAAATGTGCAGCTAGTTACAGTGTGGTTAGGACATGATTTAAACCCATTCAGGAACAAGAAGGCAGTCTTAAATGCTGGAGGAACCACTTGTTAATCCTTTGTGCTTCTGGTACCTTTAGAGCCAGGAATGTCTATGCAAAGTTGAAGTTCTGCTGAGATTTAATCTTGCTGGGAGGAAATGTGCAAATGTTCTGGAAGGAGAACGTACCATAAATGTTTGTTTTACAGGTGGAAGACCTGATTGTAAAGTACAGGAAAAAGAAGAAGATTGTGGCTGGAATCATTGTGGAACCGATACAGTCAGAGGGTGGGGACAATCATGCTTCAGATGACTTCTTCAGAAAGCTACGAGATATTGCCAGAAAGGTAATAAAACATTTCTCTGTGCACTTCGTGGTAGCTAAACATGCACCCTCACATTCTGGGTGTCCCCAGAGGCTTTGCCCTGCCCCAGGCTCTTGGAGGGCTTCACAGGCCTCCTTAGCAGCAGTCAGGGTAGTTATGTACCACATACAAGCAATGCCTGCTCTCTTCCATTTGATCCACACCTAATGGTTTCCTCAGTCCAATAAATTATCTTCTAATTTGAGAGTGATAGAGAAATTACTCTGATTCATTAGCTATGAATTTTTTGGGTGTGTTCTTTAAATGATAATGCTAGTTGGTTGAGGAGGTTCAATTTCGGAAGAAGCGGATTGTGAAAAGTATAAATTTTTAATGACATGTTTTTAATTGCAAACAAAAAAAAAGCTGAAACACAACTTAGGTCTGGCCATAGTGCTGATGTTCCAATAAAACAATGAAAAGGACAGATGTCTTGGTACTTGGAATATAAAGTTACCTATTTAGAAGCTATGACCTTCAGTAATACCTACTCCATGCTTTTTTTCATCCTCAAAACATCTGTGTGCTGAAGAGATGCTGCCAAAAGTACTTAACCATTGTTTTTAAACACAGTATTGTGATGTAGCTTGCTCTCCCTGTCACAAAGTTTGTACAAAATAGTCCTTCACATAAAAACCCCACACTGCCAGCTCACATGAGTCTCTCTTTCAGGAGACATGTCTGAAAAGGCAGCTTTTCATGCCCCCTAAACTGAACAGCTCATGCTGCTGGTATTGCCTCTGTGCAATGTCCTACTCAGACTGGTGGCAGAGGCTTCATATTTAAAACAAAGCCCCTAGAAATGACACTCTGCTTCCCTCAGGGGCTTTGAAAATGCCACCTCTGCTCCTCCCAGATGTTTTCAGGTATCCTCTAGAAATGCTCAAGACTATATAAAAACATGTACTTTGTGAGTATAGGTAGAAAACAAGTTTCTAGTGCCTTCCTGAAAAAACAGCTGGATTTTTAACTGTGAAATCTAACACACTGTGAGTGGCATTGATGGAGGGATTGAGGAGGGAAGGTTGGGGCAGTGAAGGGAGAGGAGGAAGGGGTGTTTCCTGTGAGTAGCTTGTGTTTATGTGTTCACTAAGGGAGGTGTTTCTGTTTTGGGAAGGAGGGCTCACATTCCCTGCTCCTCACATCTGTCTCTGCAGCATGGCTGTGCTTTCCTGGTGGACGAGGTGCAGACGGGAGGCGGCTGCACTGGGAAATTCTGGGCACACGAGCACTGGGGCCTGGATGACCCAGCTGATGTGGTAACATTCAGTAAGAAGATGATGACAGGAGGATTTTTCCACAAAGAGGAGTTCAGGCCAAATGCTGTAAGATTTTCAATGAAACTTGAACTCTGTGCTAGTTGGTGACCCCCTGAGGAATGACTGTGACATGCATAGAAGGGACAAGGTTTCCTTCAGCAGTGCAGGTCCAGCTGGATGGGGCTGCTGTTTTACAGAAACTTGCTGTGTGCTCACACAACAATTGTCATCACCTCTTCACTTTTATTCCAGTTGTTGTCAGTCACCAAGGTCATCAAGCTGGTGGGGGGGAGAGGAGAACTGAGTTTAACCTAATGGAACAAAGCTTCAGTAAAAATCCAGCCACAAACTCACTCCTTGTCCTGTAGGGCAACTTGGGAACTTCAGAGCCTGTATGTCAGTATTAGAGATTTTGTCAGCAAGATTTCTTCTTTGCACTAATGACATTTTAGATGTAATAAATGGAAAAAAAGTAGAATTAAGGGGAAGAACATAAATCTTGATGTAAAAGCCTGTATAGATGATGGTTAGTTCCTGTCATCTATAGCTGCGTTTCAATGAGACGTCAGAGCAGCAAGGCGGAGTGCAGTAAATGAGAAGCATGAAGTAGTCACCCCGTGTTTCAGCTCAGCAGGGCAGTGGGATTTTGCTTTACAGGGTAAAAAACAGGGGGGTTGGTGAGATTAGTGCATGCCTTTTCATACACCACGTTTGCATTGCCAGTGTGATGCCTTGCTTTTCTTAATTTACAGTGATTTGCCTGTTAACATGTTCCACAACTCTTTTTCCACCCTTTCCCAAGCCCTATCGGATTTTTAACACCTGGCTTGGAGATCCATCCAAGAACCTTATGCTTGCTGAAGTTATTAAGGTTATTAAAACAGAAGACCTTCTAAACAATGCAACCCATGCTGGGAAAGCACTGCTGACTGGGCTGCTGGATTTGCAGGTAAACATCTGGAAGGATTGTAGATAAGAAGGAGAAATTTCCTGATGAGGTAGGATCTTACCTCATCCATTTTAAACACTTGGACTGAGGAACTCCATCTGGGGTCTAGACCATTATAATAACTTCAACATGAGCCTGAATAACTGTGTCATTTGGAATTGAAGTCAACTTTCTTTTACTGACTTAAACATGCTGGGTTTATATAGCTTAATCCAGTATAAAGGGTAGTTCCCAAAATACCTTAAGGTATGAACTGCAGCTAATTAAATTACTTCGTAGAAGGTTTTGTTACCATAAGCAGCTGGTATTTAATTGTCCTAAAGTTCTTTTTCAAGGAAGATGCTTTCATATTTTTTCCTATTCTGCTGGGCTGTTGAAATAAGAAAATTGTATCTTTCCCTCCCTTGTTTAAGGGAAATTCCTGACAGCTTCTACTATGGAGCTCTACAGTCAGGCATTTAAGCATAGGCTTGTGGTGCTCACCTCCCAAAGGCATTTTGCACAGGACAATCCCAGACACAGTCTCTGCTCTCTCCACAGCTTTAAGACACAGCAGGCAGAAGAACAGAAAATACTATAATCTCATACTTTGGAGGGCCAGAATACAACTAGTTCTATCCAAAAGATTGCTCTTCCAAACGATGAGGATTGTAATTGAGAGTAGGTGATGCAGATGCTACTGGCAGGTGTCTCAGTGCAGGGTAAGAATGAGCTGGTTTCTAGCCCCAGTGCAGATGATTTATGCTCAGGTTTTCCTGGAGTCCACTGTAGATGTAAGTAAGGTGTGTTAGGCTCGTTCCAAAGAATATTCTACTTGACCCAGCTGATGGGCCAGATTCATTCTCCCTCCCTGCTTTGTGTTGGGCTCTGCAGGCTGAGCAGGACGTGAGGCTGTGTGAGGCTCCACTCCAGCGGAACGAGGAGGCATCAGGGTTTCCACCTGGCAGAGCCAGGCTTGCCACCAGATGCCCTCTGTTGCAGCACCTGCCATGTGCTTGTCTCTCCTCTCTCTGCAGGCTCGTTACCCCCATCTCATCAGCAGAGTGAGAGGAAGAGGAACCTTCTGTTCGTTTGACACTCCAAATGATGCAACTAGAAACAAGTTAATTACAATAGCCAGAAACAAAGGTAAGAAACTTTGTATGTGTGGATGAGCTTCATGTGACACACAGTAGCACAGGTAATGCTTTACATTTTCCTTTTCATATGGTGCATGTGTATTTCAGTATCAGAGGACAGCAGTGAAATGACAAAGTTGTGGTTAGACTTCTCTGGAAATAGTGTTGTCAGAGATCTGAGAGCAGTCTGTTGCATGGTGTGTGCCTTTACCATTCTCTACAGGTCTGAGGTTACTGGAAGAGATCTGTGTAGGGCATGAGTTTTTGTGACATCAATTTCATAGTCCTCTGCAGTGACCTTAGGTGCCCATGGACATGGTTTACTTCTAGAAACAGGAAAGTTAGAAGAAAGTTAATGTCACTCAGGAAAACACAGGGAGGAGAACTGTGAATTCTATAAATACGTAATTCCTATACCTAGGAATACCTAATGATGAAGTATGAGTGCCTAAAATGGGCACAGATCTAAAGTGGCATCCCTCTTTTCCCACAGAACTATTACCAGCTGCAGACAGGCCCAGGTATCAGGAGGGGAACCTTGGTATCTACACCTAACATTCTCTTTGAATTTAAGTGTGTGGGCCCTGTGTTTGCTGCTGTCTGGTTTTGCTGTTACTCCTGTCTCTTGAAAGAAGCAGCCAGAGTGCATCTAAACTGTGGTGAAACCAAAATTTTAGAGTGTAAAAGACACCATTTTTTTTCTTGGAAACTAAGCCAGCAGGGAGACAAGGCAAGTGGTTTGTTATGGGTAAACCAAGGCTCTGCTTTGAGGCAGGGTAAGCTCAGCTTAGTAATACGGGTTCTCATTGCTCAGACATTTCCAAGAACTGATTTTGGGCTAAAAAGTACATTTAAAGCACTGCAGGGAGTGGTTTGCTGGCACTGAGGCATTTTAACTTTTTGTCATTAGAAATGAATTAGTTTACAAACCAAATTGTAAAGAAACCTCCTGTGTCTTGTTGTGGGACCGAGATACTTAACCAGCAGAGTACTGCAGCTCTGAAATCTCAGATGCTGCTTGATCTCTGTGCTGGATGGATTCTTTCCATTGCTGTCAGGATTAGTCCCAATACTCCAAGTGTTTATATAACAGCTCTAGGCACACACCCACACACACCCACAGTGTCATTCTAAGCTGCTGTGAAGCTTGAGGCCATTCACACCACAATGCGCTGTATCATGGTGTGGCTAGCAGGATGTGGGGAGCTTCTGCTGGCCCACCACAGTGAGGTTATCCTCATTCAGAGACCTGAATTTTTCTGGACATTTGGCAAACATGGAAATGACTTGAAGACCTATTCTGTGCTCATTTCAGGTGTTGTTCTGGGAGGCTGTGGAGACAGATCCATTCGTTTTCGTCCAACACTGATCTTCAAGGATCACCACGCGCACCTCTTCCTGAACATTTTCAGTGACATCCTAGCAAACTTCAAGTAAAAAGCAGTTCCCTCGCACTGAACAGCTGATTATGAAATTAGTTTGCATTAATTCATGTCTTCTCTACTTACAAGATAAGTGTAAAGTCATAAACTGAGGTTTGTGTTCTGTCTGTAATCCTGCCCAAGGCAAGCTGCTCCATGCACACGTGCCTCAGGCAGAGCATTGGCACTGGTCACCAGCAGGTACATGCAGCTGTCCCTCACTGTGCATTCCCTAGAAAATGTGGCCTGATGCACTCCCTAGAACCTCCCTCTTCTGGCCTGGGCCATGTTAACTGCAGAGTCCTCCCTACAGCCATGTCCCTGACTCTCCGCTGTCTGAACAGGACCTGGTACAGTCTGTTTCCACAGGTGACCCTGGTAGATTTGTGTCCAGAAGCAACAACAACTGTGGCCAAACACGCAGAGCCACACGCCTGCCACACAGAGAGTGCCATTCTCTAATGGCAGCTGGAATAAAATCAGTGTTTCAAGGAAAGCTCTACTTTCCACCACTGCCAAGCACAGTATTTTAAAGAATAATTTCCAGCTTTATTCCCTCGAGTACAGGCATCTGCCACACCAACTGCATCAGGGCACTGTCAGCTCTGCCCAGCCTGCACTCACTGCTTCAGGGGCACTGGTGCCCTCAGCCACACCTGCAGTGCTGCTGCAAGTGGCACTGAAGCCCTTGTCCTTTTGTCCTCATCATGGATGAGTTTTAAAACTTTTGACTTCTCTTACAAGCAGACTTGTACGGAGAAAACTCTACCCTGAAGTATATAATTTGACAAAGCTTAGAGAACCATGCAAAGCACATTCTTCCACTTCTGCCAGCAGTCTAGAATGATTCCAGATTATTTTACTATTTGCCCAGAACACACAATAGCCATTAATCTATCTATTACAACTTCTACACGAATGAATACTTGAGGTATTTTGTAAAACTAAAGCAGAAGTGCTTTATCTTAGCCATTATCTGGTATCAGAGCCACTACAGTGAAGGCCTAGTCCTGACTGCACATTTATAATGCAAAGTAATTCTATTTTTGTTCTAATAGTATATTCAAAGTCATCAATACTTCAGAGATCTTCTAGAAAGCCACAGGATCAAAAAAATGTGTCAACAGTTCATTAATTTGTTTCTCTTCAGAGAATTGTTTTGGATGTCTCTTTACTGTTTGCTGAAGGCTGACTTGAACTAGATCTGGTGCCTTTCTTTTTCTTGGTGAGCATCTGGATTTTGTTTACTAAGTTTAACTTTTTGTTGTGCACCAAAAACAGGGACCACAATGGACTTTACAGTTGCCCTATCAGGACCTGACCACAATTTTTAAGTACATAATAAGAGACAGAGAAGTTAAAAGATTTACATGTTTAATACAGCTACCAAAATGTGAAAAGGTTCCTTACCTGCTTTGAGAAGCGTTAATCATGGTTTTCCCATTTTGAAGTACTGGTATGGGAAACTCGAGCACAGTCACTTCTGCCAGCTTTAAACCCAGTGGGATTTCTGTAAACCTCTGCAGAAAGCAGAACTCTGGTACCAGCTGGGCAGAACCTGAGCAGGTTTTTGAACAGAGGTTGTAGAAATCTGGGGGAAGGACCGGTAAAAATTGGTGTTCAACAAAACCTCATTGTCATTGCTGTCCTCGTAAGCGTATTATCAGCAAAAGGAAAGTCAAACCAAGAACTGGATTTGACAGCATTTTGGGAATTAGTTTGTTCAACATATCAGTGCAGTAGTTTTAGTGAATGTCTCTAGCAAGTCTTGTACTTTTACAGAAGCAAAGGTCCAGTAATTTGAAGTCTTACCACGTCTTCACTTTTATTATAACTACTCTAGGTGTTTTTATAATTTTTACTGACACTCAGTAACTGTATAATTGTGTACAACATGTTGATGAAATCGTTAGAGAATACATAGAAAGCACTGCAGCTGAAGCATATAAAGTTAATATTGTTTACAGCATACTGTGGACAGTGCCAAATAAATGTTTAAACAAATACTTAAGTACACTTCATGGTGTAACTAGTAACTGTACACAGATTCATAACAAATGACATCAATCGTGTAATCAATATTCTTAAATAAAATATTTATAATTGAACTTCTCCAGGGCTTTTCATTTTGCACCCAGTACATGCCTAAACTGAACAATGAGTGTGTATTAAATACATCTTGATGAATATAAACCTCCAAAAAACACAGTGTACCTGTACAGCCCACTGTACTTTGCTGCCATGGCGTTTACACCAAGGAACATTTGGATTTCTTTTGATATTGCCGTGCCACACAGTATCAGCCACAATTTAAACTTGCAGAACCCCATTAGGAAAAGCTCAACATGAATAAATAGTAGTTCAGGGTTACCCTGTGGCACTTAAGTGGCAATTTTACTTACCTGCCTCTGCTGATCCACCAAGAAACAGAGGTTTCACTTCACATGAGGAAGAAATAAGGGAAAGAACACTCCAGATTATTGGTGAGGGTCAGTTTATTTGCCAGTTTCAAATGAAATAAGAGCTAGAAGAGTGGTGTGAGGAGTTACCTTGCTTCTGACAGTTCAAAAAATGCGTTATGTGTTATAGGTGGTAAGTTTGGTTCTTTCTTGGGTTTAAATTCCTCATTTCTACTGAGGTTTTGGAAAAGGAAGAATCATACCAGTACCATGAAATAAAACCACAATCCTTCACAGACACAGGTGCTGCATTTCCCATTCCAATGAAGAATGGCAATTTCTGTAAAAGGCTCCTGAAATAGTGTCCCAGCCTTTAACTTAACAGCTGAGCTGCCAGTGTCTCTTGGAGCACACACTCTTGTTTTGCCCAGTTCCACTCCCATCCTGGAGGGCCCTCCTGAGGCCAGGACACCCCCCATGCCTCCCCAGTTCCCTCAGCTGCATTAACACATAAGCATGTCTTTCTCTGACATTCAGCAGTACTCATCATATGGATGTACCAGACCAGCTTTAATTTCCAGAGCCTTCCCAGCCAACCTGAAATTGGCTAAAAGAAACGGAGTTTGCAGTGAGGATGCTCTGGCAGCTCCTGCATTTCATTTCAAGAGTTTTTTCATGTTTCAAAACAACCGAAGAGGCCAACTGAAACAAACAGGGTCAGCCCCAGTACTTTGGCCTCCTACGGCACATTACTGAATCTGACATGGAACAGACACTCCTCACACCTTTAATCCAGTGGGCTGTGCTTTACCACTGTGACTTTCTACACTGAGTGCACTTAGAGCAGGCTTTGCACAGGAAAAGGACAGAGATGTAGTTTGGTAAACTACTTAAACCTCATGGAACAATGAACATGCATCATAGAAAAACACTGGAAATGAGGTGCTGTGTCACACACGTTCTCCAAATATTTGAGTAAACTTCTGTCTGTCTACAATCTGGCCATACTTAATTGTAAAATACAAAGTATCTGTACTGTTAGACCGTTTGAACTGGAGAAGTAGCTCCTCCTTGGTATCTCCAACTTCATCCAAAGTCACCACTGTCTCTATGGGACAGTAAATGTCATTACGTCTTCCCCAAAATGTCAAGTGGGCCACTCTGACAGTTTGGCCGGTTTCACTTAAGTAGATTAAGCCAATAATTCTTCTGAAAAAGTAGCTCATACCATACAACGTTACCCCAGCAAAGACGGCGATGCCAGTTGTATAGAAGAGGATATTCTGAGACACGTGGCCCTGCAGGTAGAGGTAGCAGATGGGAGGCAGCATGACCATGGAGGTGGCAGTCTGCAACAGCTTCAGTCTCGACAGGACCCTGCAGTACTTTATCCCTGGGAACCTGTAGACCAGTTTGAACTCTTCTGTCCTCCTATCCACAGCCTTCTGTTGGACCACAGCAGCAGAGGCCGAATGGGACAGACACACAGACGGCTCTCGCGGTCTCCTGATGTAATTACTGACACCATGAATCCGCTGGGTTTGTGACTGCAAACACTCCCACGAACCAAAAATCCAGGGTGGGCGAGCATCTTCCCTTCTCCATGACCTTATCCAGAGCTCCTTCTGTAGACATCTCCCAAAAGCTGGTGCCGTGCAGACTTTAGTTCTAACTGTGCAGAGCCAAGCCTGTAGGGAAAGAGTCCCACAGGTCATCATTTGAGTCCTCTTTAAAACCCAATCAATGAGCTCAGAGTTGGTCCCCCGGGCACCTACAGACAGTAGAGCACAAGCCCCAGCTCACTGCAACCTTAAACCAGTGTTCTGACAGGAAACTGATGTTTGTGTTCCCATCCCTCCCTGCAGAGGGTGAGGGAAAACTCTGCTAACACAACTGGTATCGGTCAGCTCAGTGACCGACCCTTGCACACCCCGTGCCTGTCGCTGTCTGAGCAATACCACAGTGAAAGCTGCCTCTACCTACTGAAATCGGCGACTCGTTAAATAACCACTTAAACAGCAATTTTAGGGAAACAGAAAAAAAAAAAGTATACTAAGCACGGCAAAGGGGAGGACAGCGCGCACTAGGCCGAAAGAGGGAGCAGACGCTGGGAACGCGCAGAACTGAAGAGAAAAGGCAGGAAGAGAAGTTCCGCGCTGCCCCCGCCGTGCTGCAACACACGCGGGCACGCGTCTGGGCAAGGACCCGTCACCGAGCGGCCCGCGACGGGATGGGGACAGAGATGGAGAAAGGGGACGGGAAGGAGATGGGGAAAAGGGCGAAGGAGGGGAGAAGGAGGGGAGAAGGAGGGGAACAGAGAGCGGCCCACCGCAGCAGCCGCAGCCCTCAGCGCCGCCATGGCCCTGCCGCCTCAGCGCAGCCGCGCCGCCGCCCCGCCCCGCCCCGCCTCTCCGCGAGGGGCGGCCCCGCCAGCCCGCGCCCGCCATGGAGCCGCCGCCCTCAGCGCTCTGCCTGTTCGACGTGGATGGGACCCTCACGGCCCCGCGCCAGGCGAGTGCGGGACGGGGCTGCGAGCCCGCGGGGAGCGGGGCGGGCCGCACACCGCATCCCGCCTGCGAGCCCGCGGGGACCGGCGTGTGCCGCACGCTGCATCCCGCGGGCTCCGTGGGCACCCTTGATGCGCTGCTTAGAGACCCGCACGGTGCTGCGGGCTTGTACTGGTTGTTGCGGAATGGAGGCGCTGGCCTCTGGCAAATCTGACGGCTCTGTTTTGGACCCCAGAAAATCTCGGCGGAGATGGCGGCGTTCGTGCAGCGGCTGCGGCAGAAGGTGAAGGTGGGAGTGGTGGGCGGCTCGGACTTCGCCAAGATCCGCGAGCAGCTGGGCGAGGACGGTAAGGACCGGGCTGATGCAATCCGCGCTCTGGGGCCCGCGGGGAACGCGTGAAGGTTACGTGGAGGTTAAGCCCCGTTCATCCTCCTGTTGCCTTGCTTTTAACTCTTCCCTGGTGGTGTTGTGTTGCGCTCAGGACGAGGAGCTACTTACCGGCAATTGGAAATCGCAGCCTGTTTGCACTGTACAGGTATCTCGGTATCAAATTAAGAGGTTGTTACTGAAGGTGGAATTCTGCCGTGGTGACAGAGCCTCGGGAGGGCTGTTTCACACTGCTGTGTACAGTGGAATCGTGCATGTGACATACACGTGTGGGCTGCTCAGCTGTCGAGCACATCCCTCAAGGACCTGATTTTGTTCACTGTGGGGTTATGATACAGCAGTGGATTCTTGCTTTAGTCCTTTATTTTTAATGGTCTTTACCTAATTGATGCCATTGATAGCCTCCTGCAGTCCCCAGACAAATCAGTTTGTTTGCCTTCCCAGTGGTCTCCAGTAAACCATATCATCTTGTGTTGTGCTAAGAGTCTCACAGCTCCCAGGCATCTGCTGAAGATTAGTGACATTGAGGAAACAAACCTAATAGGGCATTATTTGGCTTGCTTTCTAGCCAGGCTGTGTGCCAGGTGTTGCAGTGTTTGAGGTGTTTGATCATTTCTTTACATTTAATGCAAAGAGTCACTTGCAGGCAAGGAAGAGCCTCTAAGTAAAACCACAGATAACTCAAACAAATGACTTCATGTGATTTGAGGTGTGCGTTAATCTTAGTGAGAAATGGGACTAGCATTAATCTTGTGCTTCATGCTATGCTGCTGAAACTTTCATGCTTTAGGAGCCAATGTTTTGTGTATTTTAACCTATTTGACATATAAGACAATTCTGCATGAAGCATATAGGGGAAATGATGAGTTACTGTCTTTTTGCTTGTTTGCAGTGATTGAAAAATATGACTATGTGTTTCCAGAAAACGGCCTGGTAGCATATAAAGATGGGAAGTTCTTGAGCAAGCAGGTAAGTGTGAAATTTACAGTAGTGGGGAAAAAGAAATTTGCTAAGCAAGATTTTTAGTTTATTGCTACAGGGTAGTCTTCTGTAATCACCTTTCCAAAGACCAAAATTACTGCTGGTTTCATGTGTTAGTCCTGTTAATGCATCATTCATTTGGCATGTAATGTTTAACATAAGTAATGGAGAGTAAACATTGAGATCCTGGCTGAATTTGCTGCCTTGACCAGTGGTTCCAGTTTACTGCAGGAACAAGCTCCATTTCTTCATGCTTGGCTGTAGCAGACATTAAATGCAGCTTTTTGTTTAGGGCTGCTGCTTGTGGCCCCCAGTTTCTTTCTGAAGCAGGTACAAGTAGGAATCACATTAAAGGGCAGTTTGCTGTTATTAAGTGAACAAAAAGGAAAATGAGAGCCTTTAGTTAGTACCATGTGAGCATCAGCTGATGTTACTGATGGAAGGCATGTTTGTTTCTCTGTGGTATTAACCATGCCTGATTACCCAATATCTGTGTTTTCCATGTGACTTGCTTTTAGAATCTCAAATTCTGGACCCTTGGTTGAATGGTGTTTGTTTTGTTAGAGCATTCAGGGCCACCTGGGCGAGGACATCCTTCAAGATGTCATCAACTACTGCCTGAGCTACATTGCAAAGATTAAACTGCCAAAGAAGAGGTATGTGCACACAGACGGCTCAGTGTGGCCAAGTTCTCCATGCTGGGATGTAAAGCTCAGCTCAGGGTGCTTAGCAAAAAAATGAGTAATTTCTGCCTAGGGAGCAACACTGTGTGTGTGAAACAGAGCTCCATCCATGCATACAAAGACAAGTTCTCAGCTGGAGCACAGGGTTTGAAATACTGACGCGGTGTTTTTATATCAGGGGGAAGGAGATTCAGTTCTGAAGTAGGAGTGTTCCCTTGCCATGGTTGGAATTCAGCAGCACAGTGTTTTTCAGAGATGAGAAGTGCAGCTGGACCAGCTGTCCTCACCATCTGTGTGATGTGTGAGGTGCAGCTGCTCAAGACACTGAAATGCACCGTGTGAGGCAGGGCAGGACACTGCCCACATTGCTGTCAATTTTGCAGCTCCACCCCAAAACTGACAGCCTGGCCTGTCAGGCTCTGAGGTTGATGGGATGCTCCAGTCGCACTTGTAAAACCAAATCATACCTTTAAAACTTGGTGAGGATGTTGTTGAGGTTGCCAGATTCAAAGTTCAGAAGACTTCCTGGTGCCAGAGGTGTCTGCATGTTTGGGGTTTACGCATACAGTGAGACAGCTGCCTTTAGAATTAAATGGAGACTTATTATGATATTTAGTGTTTTGAGCAATTTTCTCATCTATTTTCTGTCTTGCTAATCAATTCTCTTGCAGAGGCACTTTCATTGAGTTCCGAAATGGGATGTTAAATGTGTCCCCCATTGGAAGAAGCTGCAGCCAGGAAGAACGACTTGAGTTCTATGAACTTGATAAAGTGAGTTACAACTCTTGAAAAATACCCAGCTCTCCTGGAGGAGGCAGTTATGGCCAGGTTATGATTTTTAAAAAACTTTTATAATTTGTGCAATTTTTTTCATTTTAATCCTTTTTATGTGGTTTAACTAATTTCCTCATTCAGACCTCAGGCAATAAGCAATGTGGTTTTTTGTTGCAATAGCAATGATTACTTGCAGAAAGGTGGGTTTGGCTCGTTTTTAATCCAATATCCAGAATACTGCACTGTTTCTATACATGGGGTTCCTGAAAAACCCTGTCCTAGGTAAAGCCATAATTTCTTGGTGTGCTCTTTGATGTAACCATTCAAGGCAATAAAACCATTCTTTTTTTAAATATTTTTGGGATGTTTCTGGGTTATCTTTTCATTGATAAATCAACACAGCATGTATGTAACTGATGTTTTGTTTCCTTTTTTTCTTAACAACAGAAGGAGCATATAAGAGAGAAATTTGTAGCTGATCTACAAAGAGAATTTGCAGGCAAAGGCCTCACATTTTCTATAGGTAAAGCTTTAAAATAATGTCATTTAAAACATCAATTAATTTAAATTTCATTTAAGTCATACTCTCTTATGGCTGTGACATCCCATCTCATTTGTGTGACAGGTCTCTCTGGGGGTGGCTGCAGGCAAGACTGAGCATCATTTTCCTTTCAGGCTTTTATTGGGACAGTTTAATTGAAATCCATCAGCAAAGAGAACTTTATTTCTTGTCATCAGTTCATTGTCCTCTAATGTCAGTTGTGTGACTGATTCTGCTCATTTTGGAGCATATTACATGCTTCTGGTCAGTCAGAGTTGTTCCTGTGAATCAGTTTTGATCAGAACTACTCCCTCAGTGCTGTTCCAGTTGCCCTTGGTTCTTCAGCTGTACCTGCATTGTGTGGGAGGAAAGAAAGAATCCAAGGGCAAGTGCAAGCTTAAGGAAAAAAACAATAATAAGGGGGAATTAATTTTTCATGCATTTTTTTCTTTTTTACCCTCTCCCCTAATATATCACCATATTCCTGCCTTTTATTACTTTTCAGAATTGCATAGCATGGTTGCCATTAGTGCTGAAGTGATAAGGCAAAAGTGAAGTGCAGTGTAGCTCTCCTCTCTCCTTTATGTTGGAAATACCTTTTGGACACCTGCTTCAACTGGGAATCCTGCTCCTAGGTATTTGTGAAGGCCAAGGGCTCAGAACTGGAACAGTTCGTTGTCCTGTTAGCATATGCTAAAAGGGCCGATTTCTTCCCTTTCCTACTCTGAAAGCCTTAGAAAGTCTTTTGCCTATGATTTTATGGCTGTACATACACCAGTGGCTGTGTTCATTTGTGTCCTTTCTTTCTAAAAGAGGTTAAACATAATTCTTTTTAAAAGGTTCACTTGGAGAGCAGTGAGTATTTGGGAACATGCTCAGACTTCTATATTTGTTGAATGGATAAATAATCTTCTCTGAATCTCAGCTGTGGTAACTGATACCCTATAAGACACTTTCTGTACTTGCAGGACTTAACTCGGGGCTCTCATAACATTTCTGTGCCTTCTGCAAAGCTCCCTCTGCGTAAAATCTTACCCTTATCTTAGTTCAGGGTTTTTTTCACCTCCTCTCCCTTCAGAAATACGTTCTTAAAATGAAACAAGTCTTGGTTCCTCTCTCTCCTAGGAGGGCAGATCAGCATCGATGTGTTTCCAGATGGCTGGGATAAAAGGTACTGCTTAGGAATTGTTGCCAAGGATGGATACAAGACTATTTATTTCTTTGGAGACAAGACCATGCCAGTGAGTATATGAGCTTGTTATATTAATTTGAGAGCTGCTGTTTTTTAAACCACGAGGACTGTAGGTTCTAACCTTATAACCTTAATCCTGACAAGAGCTGAAGTCAGGATATAACAGCTGTATGTCCATGTTTACCTGGCTGCAGCTGGGAGGTTTTCCTTCTGTTTCCTGAAGTGAACACAGGGTTTTTGACTTAACAGAGGTTTTAAAATTGAACTCCTGTAATTCTGTTAAACACCTAGGTGACATGACTGTGTGAAACTGATTATCCTGCTTGGTTAGTGTAGATCGATGATGCTTGTTGGCTGGTGTTTATTAAATATATTTATTTCCCATCTTATTTAACACTGTGCCTTTGCTCACTACTCTTGTCTGTCTCCACTCTGGGGAACTGAACATAGTCCCTGTCCCTCATCATGGGGCAGAGCTCTGCAGGGCAATTCAGAGGCTTTTAAAAACCCTGAACAGAGACCTGACAAGAGCTTGTGAGAGCACTGGCAAGCACAAGGACTTGGATGAAATTAAAGCTGTCTGAATATGGCCAAGGGACAGTGCCAAGCTAAATTTTGTAAGAAAAGGCTTAGTTTTATAAGAACTCTCAGTTATAAAACTCTTCAGTTACAAGGAATTTTATACATTTTAAAAGGTAAAGTTTTATAAGAAAAAGACAAGCTTGAAATTAAAGTTTTTTGTCCCCACATCAGCTGCAAAAGTAATTACCTGTCCCTCTGGCACAGAGTTTACAGACAGTTCATTTTAAACCCTCTAAGTGGCAGTGCAGCATTTCGAGAGTGTTGAAGTACTAAGAGCTGATGCTGAGCCTGTGAAAGCAGTGAGGCAAACAGAAATTTGGGAACAAAGCTGTGGATTTTGGGGATCTGTGCCCATACAGTGGCAGTGCTGTTGTTCACTGAGCCTCATCACTGTGGACCCTTGGAAAATGTCCATTCTTTCCCTGTTTCTCTTCATGTTTTCCTTTCTGTGACTCTATGTTAAATAAAATTAAATCCTCTTCTGCTTCCAGGGAGGGAATGACTATGAAATTTTCACAGACTCCAGAACAGAAGGCCACAGTGTCACATCCCCACAGGATACAAGAAGAATCTGTGAAGAGCTATTTTTTAAATAAAAGACTTTTAGAATTCACACTTCCAAGATGGTTAAAACAGCAAAATAACTTGAAACATCATCTTCATTCTGTATTGGTTTTTTGTATTTGGTCATGAATAGCAGGTGCTTTGCAGGTCAGTCATTACTGAAGGGAAATGTTTCAGTTGAAGACCCCTTGCTGGCTGAGGGAACACAGCAGAGCTCATTTAGCACCAGTCACATGAGTACTTTGTTTTCTTTCTGTTTGGTTGTGGGGTTGGGTTATATTTTGGGTTGGTTTTTAAGATACCTGTAAGTTTTCTTACCAAATTAATTACAATTTAGGGGGGGAATGGGAGGCATAATCTGCCTCTGGTTGATTCACGGTCTCAAAATTGACCTGCAATGCTTGATCCCTAGTTTTTTATGTTGAAGCTGCTTTTTAAAAGATGCAGTTGGTTTTTTTTAAAATACTTACCTTCTGCTAAGTGAATTAACATGAATTATAAGACAGGTGGGATTGTCTTGTCTAAAACTGGAAGATGAGTAGAAGGGAAAGGTTTTATTTCTTCCTGGGGGTGGGAAGATGGAACTGAGACAGAAGTCCCTGACCACCAGCCCTGGCAACGCTGGGCCAGCTGGTGCCAAAGTTCCCTCCTCAGGGTGGATTTGGTGCCAAGGCACAATCAGGCCATGGTACCTACACTCTTTGCAGAACAAATCTAAAAAATAATTAGTAAAAATTAATTAAAATAATTTCACATCAGCAAAATCTATTTCTGTCACTTTCTGATCATATTCTGAGATTCCTGATTAAGGAATTAAGGGTAGGTGAGATTTTTCGTACTACAAAAATGACCTAAATTATGTTTCTATTAAAAATCAAATCAATGCCTGACACTTTGTGTAACTGTTAATGTTACTTTTCTCATCTGCCATTAGGAAAGTAATCTTGAGTTATGAATGGTTTGAGAATAAAATCTCATTTTATCATGAAAAAATACTGTTCTAATTGTCATCTTGGCAAATAAAATACTTAAAGCAGTCCTGTTGCATGCTGCCTGTCTGTACAAAGAAATGAGTGACTTGAATCTTTTCAGTTCCGAGTTCATGTGATACTTGCACAGTAAAAAAGCAGAACAAGGAGGGGGAGCTGTAATGCACCTCATGCACCAAAACTGTTTTGTCTTCTAGCACACTTCTTTCCTATGGTAATTCCTGTTTTAATGGAGCAGACTTGTGACCAGAACTACCTGTGGTGTAGGAATGCTCTTTAGGACAGACAATTTAAGAGCTGCTGCTTTGTCTGTACTCGCATGTCCTGTATCTGATGCCTTGATTATTTTGCTGCAGGGCTGGTTCAGCCCCAAACACAACATTCCTGGCTGATTTGTCTTAGGAGCCACCTCTGACATGTCCTGGCCTTATTATTTCCAAATTGTCCTGGTAATTGCAGTCAGTTGGTGTGAAAACATTTTCCTCAAAACTTTTAAATGTCACCACACAGGGGTGCATATGCAGGCGCCTGCATTCTCCCCTTCTTTCATGCTGATCCTCTTCAGCACCAGCTACCCAGGGAGCAGACTGAAAACACATTTAAGCACTGAAATGGTTGCATTTATTGTAAAGAAAGCAGGGAGTGATATTCCAACAAGCTGCACAGTGATAAACCCACCACTACCAAGTCTTACGGGTCATAGAAAACAAAACCAAACCCAAACCCCACTACACTGTGATGTAACACAGGTACAGCAAAGGGAAAACAAGCCAGCACAGCAGCTCCTGGCCCCGCACCCCTGTGCTGTCCCCACATCACACCTGGGAACAGATAGCTGCTGTGAAAGGCTCAGGACATGTCCTGACAGCGAGCACCTCTTGGTGAAGCTCCAAATACACAACTGAAGCTGCACTGTTTCATACAACTAACAAGAGTTGTGCCCTTTTTTTTTGATTTTTTTTTTTTTATTTGCAAAGTCAATAAAAATCCACTGTTAGGAACATAACAGAGAAAAATGTTTCATTTGGAAAAAAATATGTGGAAGGCAAATAGGAACAAAACCAATTTAGTAGCACTACAACTACATGAAGAGTTTGGGGAAGGGTGGCCCTATCACATCCTACCAAGTTTGCCAGGGAAATAGATGCAGAATGTACTTCACCAAGACAGCTGAGCGTGTTGAGTAACTCACACAGAGTTTAACAGACAGGCCCCTGGGCAGCCCACAGCTGCTGTGCAGCAGTGCAGGGGGGTGTCCTGCCTGCCCAGTGGCACACCATGGCAGTCAGCTGTATGCAGGCTAGAAGGCAACTCTTCAGCCTTGTCAGAATTCAGACACAGTCAGAAGCTATGAAGTATCCACTATTCTACACTTTTCTACCACTTACCTTGAAGCAAATTTAAATTTGGGATGGGATTTTTTTTTTTTTTTAATACTGGCCTATAAAATCTGTTGCTAATCAACCATCAAGGCACCTAAGTAAATTCACAAACAGCCCCAGCTTTACCACCACAACACAGTTTCCACACCATTTGCAGTGGTGCACCTGATGGGCACTGGAGCAAAACCACCTGATGGAGATTTTCCATCCTGTGGCAACTGCTCTGTTTGTGAACTTCCTTCCATGAGGAAAACAAATCAGCAATGAACACCTCTGTCTCTCCAGCCAAGGCATTCAGGCACTGTTATCAGCAATAAAGGTTCTGCAGCCCTACGGAAGAGCAGCCCAAGGGATCACAAGGCTCACACAATGCCCAGGGCTCAGGTGTGCTTGACCATCTGCACCAGAAGAGCTCTCCTTGAAACCTCTCCCCCTTCCCCTGGGCATTTCCTGGAATCAGTTCATAAGATAAAAGAAAACCCAAACCTCCCATCCTCCACTAAGCACATAAACTAGGTCTCTTTAAATACATTTCTTGTAAACACATTATGCTAGATTTTTTTCATTAGCATTTGAATTGCCTTTTTTTTTTTTTTTTTTTTAATCAGGCCAGCTGTAAAAAATTGTAATTTTGGCCTGCTTCTGCTTTATTGACAATGCAGTATTTCCTCACACACAATATTCTTCAGCCAGGTCCCTGCAGCCAGTTGTTGAGCAGAGCCCACGCCGGCAGCAGCTGCGCTCCCAGGGGACACTCAGGAGCTGATGATGTGCCCCGACCACGTCTCGTGCTTGGTGCCAGGGGCCAGGTGAGTGATCACCACCTCCACTGCCTGCAGCTTCTCGTTCTTGGGAGGGATGGTGCACATCTTGTAGGTGACCTCGTCGCCTGCCACGGGAACGTACTCGCCTTCAATGCTGTGGAGGGAAGCTCCAGTTAGTCAGCAATCACATAAACACTCGTTCTCCTTCACAGCTTGCTGAAATTTTTATCGTAATTGTTATCTTAGATGTTCAAACTACTTCAGGAATTTTATAGTCTGTCATGCATCAAAGACTGAGGTTGATTTTGGTTGTCTTGCAGTGAAATCCTATGAAAATACTATAAACACCGCCATCGTCCTAAAATAACACCAACAAAAAAAGTACAAAATAAAAACCAAAATAAAGCCCACAAAAATCCTCACCGTAATACGCCCTAAAGAATACTCAGGTGAGCCCAGGCTTGGACTGAGAACAGTGCACCAACACCTCACTTACAACAGCACTAGAGGGCAGGGCTGCCACTGACTGCCACTTACTTTGGGGACATGGTTTTTAAACTAAAGAAAGTTGATATCTTTCTGTTTGGTTTCCTCCCCGCTCCTCACTTAAGCTTTTGGAGTTTGGGGTTTTTTTCCCTTTTTCTTAAAAAGGATTGTGCCACGTAATGGCAAGATTTTACCTTTAGGTTACTCCACCATAACAGCGTTTGTGGTATGAAAAAAATAAAGGAGCCCAAGTGAGATATGGTATCAAATATATTTCAAAATTACTTGCTGTGAGAAAAGAGAGTTCTGCCATCCTGATGTGTAGTCTGCAGAAACACTCATCCAGCACTCAGGGAGATTTCCAGGAGACTCCTTCCTGGCCTCCCCAGAGTGATGCCAGGGGATGCTGGACGACCTGCGCTGTGCATTTGCCTCTGCACATGAGTCTGTGTTTGGAATCGGTGGGAGATGCCAAAAGGGCTTCACCTTCTGCTCAGAACAAGGTGATGATGGAACAGAGAACTGCCAAGTCTAACAGCCCTCCCCACCTCCACCCCCGTGCTTGAGATGAGAGCTTTGTAATAAAAATCCCAGCACATGCCAGTGAAGACTGGCAGGGATTCCTTCATCCTGCACTGCCCTGAGGCTCTGACAGTACAGGAGATGCTACTTCACCTTTCTTTAAATATACCCACACGAGCCCATGCTCAGCCTCCCCTGCCCTGACAGCCTAGGCTGCAGATCTTAGTGAAGGTTTTCAGTGTTTCTCAGCAGCATCTGTATTTGGGAACAGAAAAACACTAATAGCAAATTCTACTGGATGCCTAATTGATGTGACTTGCTTGTGAACTCCTGTTACACTGGAGGTAAGGTTTGGGTTCAGAAAGAGAAAAAAAAGTGGTCTAGGTCAGGAGTTTGTAGTGCACCACTGAGTTTGATACTTGCCTTCTCTGAGGGCACACTGGCAGCATGCTCACCCCACCCAGGAATTTCACCCCATGTTTCTGTTAATAGCAGGGATCTCAGATTTTAGCAGTGCCCTTTATATCCACTCTCATTTTGTAACCCATCATTCTTAGGGCTTTTCTATTGCAGGAAAGGCTGCCAGGACTGATAGGAGGTAAATACACTGGCCTTTACTGCCAGTTCTAACCTCACATCAGAGTTTGTTTCTCCTCACACTTTGGCAAAACTTCTTCAGCTTCATCTCCAGCACTGCCTCTCCTCAACCCTTTCTCCTTTGAGGGCTCCTGTCTGACTCCTGCCCTGCAAGTGCTGCTCAGGGAGCTGGTGCCAGGCTGTGGCAAAGCAGCAGCAGCCCATACCCAGGGACAGGACAGGGTAACCAAGAATGTACAAGGAAAGCTAAAAATGATCCATAAATCAAAATTTCTACCATGGGAAATTCAAAGGAAAAGTCATTGTTTGCTAACTGATTGTATCAACATGACATTGAAAATGCTCCTCTATCTAAATATGAATCTAAAACCTGCTATGAGGAGTTAAAGACATTCCCAAGGCCCGGGGCTTGAAATGCATATCCTTCAAACTGTATTTCCCTGGAAATACCTCTACTCCAGAGCTACCTGTGACTGTGGCAGCCAGACCCAGGAGGGCATGTCCTAGGCTGAACCCTTCAGAGCAGTGCCTGGGAAAATGGGAGTAAACTGAAGGCAGAAGAGATATTTACAGAAGAATCAAGATGAAGCCTCCTTCATCAGACCTGACAGCCCTTTCCAGCCCACACAGGCTGATCTGACTGACCTTTATCTACTTCCAAAGTCTCCAGGCCATCCTGTCAGCCCAGCCCTGGATCACACTGGACAGGCTCCGTTCAAGCTCCCACATCTGACCTTTGTTGTGGCTGTCCTCCCCAGTTACTGCCTCCATTTATACCCCACTTCCCACAGGTTTAAGATCCTTTCAGGTGTGAAGGGATTGCACACCCAACCCTTACTGTCCTTCCAGGAGCAGAAACTAATTTACCTTATCTAGCGCCAAAGGAATTTGCTGCCAAAACCCAAGAAGTTTTCCCTGACTTTGAAACAGCAGTTTTCCATCAAGGATGTACTGGATCTTGATGAGGGGACGTGAGGCCCCAAGAAGAGACACAGAAAGGGGTTGAAAGTGTCAAACCACAAATGAAAATAGGAATGGTATATAAAAAAAAGATGACATCACCTTTCCTACTTGAACCTCTTGAATCTTGAGGAACCTTGATCCTTTGTTGCCAAAAAAAAATTGTTCCTACAGAGCTAAAACCACTAAAACTAAAGCAGCATCTCCCCTTGGTGTTCCAGCCACACACACTGCAGCACCCCAGGCCCCTGCAGGGAGCAGGAACACGTCACCACTGTGCAGCCACCCAACCAAACGGATGCCCTGCCCGGGAAGGGATCTCAGGTTTGCCTGAAACTCTCTTTTTTTTTTTTTTTTTTAACAAACAGGAACCTTACATGTTTTTTAAAAGCTCCTGTAAAACAGGATGAGCCACAGTTAGTAAAATAAACATTTGAAATCTGCAAAAGTAGGTAAATATGGTTAATGCAAAAGGAAAGTGGATTTGCAGTCTCCTGAAGCACCAACACACAAAAGCTTTGAGCTCCTGAAAAATGGAGATAAATTAGGTATCACTTGAATATTCAAAATCAAGTGAGGAAGAAGTACAGCTTGAGCATTAAATAAGATGGGTGTTTTGCTGGGGTATGTTTTGTTTAAAATTGAAACGTGAATAGGATAGGTGCTGGACAGGTTCTGGTAAGATGTGCGTTGCAGGTACACTGGTAACAAAGTGATTCTGGTTTTCCAAGAAATAAGACCAAGAGAATCACTACACACACACAGAGAACATGCCTAATGTACATGCTGCAGCCAGGGAGAGAAGAAGCAAAGGCCCAGCCTGCAGGACACGCTCAGCTGTCACTAAAGGCACCACATCCCTCAGCCCTTGGGAGGTGACTGTTTGGGGCACTGCCTGTGGAGCCCCTGGTCTGCCAAGGAAAAAGAAAAAAACAAGGTATTTGTTGACCCACATTTCTTATGCTGAACCATGAGGATAAATACTCATGCTCCTTCTACTGAACAGATCAGATTATCCCCAGAATCTGCAGAGCCCTTAGCATTACCCAGAAAAGTGCACTTTTCTCTGCTAGAGACCGTTTCTTGCAGGGCTGAGCATTTTGCTGACAGCATCAGATCCTTTCTTGGTTTCATTACTTATCCAAGCTGACACTACAAGTGACTGGAGCTTGTGATAAAACCTCATTCAACCCCAGCATGGCTTCATCTGATCCCTAGTTTGTTGTCTTTCCTTGCTTGTTGAGGTGACCCTTCCCCACCAAGGCCAGGCCTGTCCTTTGCACAGCTGTGGATGATAAAGGTTGTGGCCACACGAACAACTCCAATTTCATTTTCTTTTCATTTGCTTTTGGCCTTTAAACTTTTCTCCCACAGATCAGTTATTCTTTTCTCTCCTGGAGCTTTGTGATCACTGGTTATTCCTGGTACGTAACAAATATGGGATTGTTAGCTCATTGCCCCCAGAGCACATGAAAAGCAAGAGGACAAAGGTCCTGGTCTGCAGCCTGAAGAGACCTGTGAGTGAGCAGTGTCCCCTGAGCAGTGTTTGCCACCAAAACTGCTTCTGGGACAGACACAGACTTACTCCAGCACAGTTATCACTACTTGTGATGCTTGGAAGCAGAAACAAACAACATCCAGGCTGTGCAGTGCATCTGGTGGCATCAAGAAAGAGCAATATGATGGCACTTGAGAGGTGATGAGATGGTGGCACTGGAGGCAGAGCCCTACACAGAGCTGGGGGAAGATCCTCCAGCAGGAAGCAATTGCCTTAAGCACTGGGCAGGAAATTAACTGGAAAAGATCAGAGAGAGTAAACAGAGTTCTTGGAACAGATTCAGCCTACAACAGACATTCTGTAAACAATGTAATTTACCTGGAAAAATTGGTAAAGGAAATTAAATGTGGGTTTTTTTGATGTCACATATTGATTAAATCATTTTAGATCTGGTTTTTTTTTTTTTACTTTTACCCTAAATATATATTAAATGTTGATCTAGAGGAAGGTGGAGATTTCCACTGCTATTTGAGATATTGGAGGGCACTTTCAATTCAAAACAAAGAATATCTACATACCCAGAAATCTTAAGACACTTCAAGACTTCAAATTCAAGCTAAAAATAGGAAATGCTTCCCTGATGTTAGAGTCAGAGGGAGACACAATAGAGTGAGTTTTAGATTATCCAGCAACTCCCATTTCCCCAGCTTAGCACCAGTCTGGTATGGTGGAGCATTTTATCCTGCACTATTTTTAGGAAACCGAGAAGTTATTAGGAATTTACCTAAATAAGGAATGCTCTAGTTCTTCCTTCTCACAGCTGCTATTCATACTCCAGGGCTCTAGTTAAACCTCTTGGGACAAAGAGTAAGTCATGTGGAAACATTTTGGAACAAGACCTTTCAGTGAATTCCGAGCCTTGCTGGTCACCAAGTGTTGCCATGGATGAGACCAAGGAGCACTTCCATGGCTCAGTGGCTCTGTCACCTCATGAGCTTCTTAAAGTTCATTTAACACCTCAGCATTTGTCTCAAGAAACCTGAGGGTTTTTAACAGCAAGATACAACAGAATAAGGAACCATTGTGAGTTACTAATCCCAGATGCCCTCCCATGCATTCCCTGTGCCAGCCAACAGCCCCAGCACCCACCAGCAAACCAGCAGTGACCTTACGGAGCTGGCCAAGCAGGAGCAGGGCTGCCTCTCCCCACCAGTCACACTCCTCACTGGGAACAGACAAGTGTGAGAGGCTCAGATACTGAAGAATCCCAGCAGTTCATATCCAGGGTCTCTGCTCCAGGATTGCCCTGGTCCCTGTGCTGTTGCAGAGACAACTTCCCAGGAGCTGCACTTCCCTCCCAGTTCAGTGAATGCATCATCCTCTTGCCCAGTTCTCTACGGGCTCAGGGTGCTTGCAGCCCCATTCAGGGATAGTTATGACTCCATATCTACTTCCAGCAGCCAATTCAAGCCCAGGCAGCACAGCACACTCCATGAGAAAGGAACAGGAGAGAGCTTTCCAAGGATGCCTTTGTGAGCTCAGTCAAAGACAAAGACACCCGTTCCTGCAAACACCCAGCCTGGATTCCGTCACAATCCCACCGACTGTGTGCTTCTGGACACCAAAGCCCAGGGCAGCTACCTTCTGTGCTCACTGAGCACAAAGAACCTCCATCCTCGAGCAGCCACTGCCTGCAGTGCCCACTGCCTGGCTGGTAGAGTGCCAGCCTTGGCTCTGACCTATTACAGTTTGTATGATTGAGGCAAAGATTCTGGGAAGGCTTAGCTGCAATAATGACCACAGCAACCTGGCACTCTTGCATGCACCACTGCAATGTGAGTTTTCTGAGCCGACTAGGGGGTGGAGAACCCTTAGGAAAAAGATTATCCATGTTCTATTAATTTCCAAACATCTCTCAAGAAAGATCTGGAATTCTGCTGCCTCTCCTTCCTGCCCTAGATAACCTACTTATTTCAGACACTTCAACAGATGCAGCAAAGCATCAGAAAGGAAGCACATCAGGAAGGAAGTGAGCTGTCCAAAGCAGGTAAGTCATCCAGTATTTTGAAGGCCAGCAGAAAGCTGAGATTTGGCCTCCCAGCACACCCAGAGCAGTTGGTTGCAGTCAGCAGTAGTTATTTTTCTGGTAGTTCACAGAAAAGCCAGAGAGGCCGGAGAAGTTCATTCTCTCGGCTCAGATTCAGCTCTCAGATCATTTAGAATTATCAGGTAATTTCCAACCAGTATTGTTTCACTCCATCAGGGGAACAGCACCACAGAGAAGCCAGGAGATGTAGCATTAATGCTTTGCATCAAACAGTGATCTGGCAGAAAATCAGAGGAAAGAAATGACCATGAAAAGATGATCTCTCCATAGACACAAATAGCTCAGAGCCAGCTCCTCACTGCAGCAGGGACAGAGTTGGGTTCTCCCTGCAGGAAGATGCAGCTGGCAGAACATGTCCAGCACAGCCAGCAGCAGAAATGCAGCAGCAGAATGGGACCAGCCCCACCTGGGAGCCCAGCAAGAGCCCTCAGCCCTCAGCTATTCAGCAGTGCTGAGCTACAGACACAGGAGGCATAACCTGATATCACACCACAGTGCACAAGCAAACCACAGCAAGCTCGGGATCTCCCCAGGGACCATGGGGTGCTGTGTGTCAGTGTCCCTGGGGGAAGCACAGCATCAATTCTCCAGAGCCATCAGCACGAACAGGGTCAGGAATCCAGCCTGAAGGACAGCCTGAAGGCCTCTCTGCAATGCAGCATTTTCCCCTTCAGAGCCAAGTGCTGGCAAAATGCAGAAAACCCACAAGCACTTCACGTTTTTTCTCTTTCATTAAATATGCTGTTTTTGCAAAATAAAATCCTTTAAAAAAGCAGGAGTGTGATCGTTCATCCGTCACTGCTCTCTGATGAGCCACCTCCTTGCCTTGCCCTTGCAGGTACACAGGCTTCAGGCCAAATCCCAGATAAATGCAAAAGCCTGGAGCACAAACCAGTCTCCATCAGGTGCCCACTCCCAAAGGCAGTGGGGAGCAGAAGAGTGGGTGCAGTGCTCTAATGCACAACATTTGATCTGTTCTCCACCCCACCTCCCCCATCCCCTCAGCAGCCCAGTTGGGAAGGGAAGCTGATGTGAACCTGCCTGTACAGGCAGCACCTGGCAGGGGACATCCACAGCCAGCACCTGGCAGGGGACATCCACAGCCAGCACTGCAGGGAGTCCCTGTCTGCTCTCTGGGAACATCCACAGCTACGGGTGGAACAGCAAGAGAGTGAGAGGGAGGCCACCAAAGCCACTGCATGTCAGTGACAACCACAGCAGGGAGTATCAGTGAGAGCTGACGGACTCCCAGGATGGAACACGAGCCAAGGAGGTGACACACAGGAGGATAAAGCTCTCACACTGGTGCTGTAACACCACCATCAGTTTGGTGACAGTGGAGCACCTTACAGGCTGGTGGAAATGGAAGCATTAACAGCACATGCTGCTATCAAAAACATAATTATGGGCTTTTTAAAAATTTCTCTCCAGGCAAATGAATTTGCCTTTGCTCCCTGCTTTCCAGAGGTGTTATCTGGAATTACTATCTCAGCAACTCCTCTGCCTCCATGCTTGCCAGCTTGGGTTTTATATTCACTACAGCAAGCACATTTTGTGGTTGTTCTAGAGAGGGATGAAGTATGAATCTGAGAAAAACAAAACCTCATCACACCCAAAGAGCCATGACATTTTCCTAGCACAACTATTTATACCAACTTGAGAACTGTCTCCAGCGAGCACAAGGAAGCAGGACTCACTTGTACCCCATCAGTTAGAAAGGAGAAGTGGCTCCACACAAGTGTTATCAAACACCAAAACAAATCATCTCTGCAGCCTTCTGAGCCACCCATTAAAACAAAGCCAGGCAGAACAAAGCACCTTTCCAAACCTGCATTTCAAAGGGATGTGTGATGTGTTGCTTACACTGATGGCACGAAACTGGGGGCAGTGGCTGGTACAGCTGATGGCTGTGCTGCCGTTCAGCCAGACCCTCACGGGCTGGAGAACTGGGTGGAGAGCAGCCTCATGAGGTTTAGCAAGGGCAAGTGTGGGGTCCTGCACCTGGGGAAGGATAACCCCAAGCACTAGAGCAGGCTGGGACTGACCCACTGGAGAGCAGCTCTGCAGAGAAGGACCTCAGGGTACTGGTGGGTGACCATGAGCCAGCAGTGTGCCCTGGGATGCATCGGGAAGAGCATGGCCAGCAGGTCAGGGAGGTGACCCTGCCCTCTGCTCAGTCCTAGTGACGCACATCTGCAGTGCTGTGTCCAGTTCTGGGCTCCTCAGGACACGAACAACAAGGAGCTACCAGAGATGATGAGGGATCTGGAGCATTTCTTATGAAGAGAAACTGCAGGAGCTGGGCCTGTTTAGTCTGGAGAAGAAAAGACTGAGAGGGGATCTCATTATATGTATTTAATTATCCCAAAGGCAGATGCCAATAGGAAGATGCCAGACTTTTCTCAGTGGTGCCCAGCAACAGGATGAGCAATGGCCATAAACTAAAACACAAGAAGTTCCACCTCATCATGAGGAAGAAATTCTTTTGTTGAAAGTGACTGGAACAGGCTGCCTGGTGAACTCTCCCTCTCTGAAGACATTCCAAACGCACCTGGATGTGTTCCTATGTAACCTGCTCTACGTGACCCTGCCTTGGCAGGGGAGTTGGACTGGATGATCTCCAGAGGCTCCTTCCAACCCTAACAATTCTGTGATCCCATATTTCTACCCACATCTCAAGTCCAACACAATAAAGCAGCTTTGTTGCAAGTTCCACTCAAAACATGGCCACATTCATGCATAGATACACAGAAAATTTTGCAGACACCAAGTGAAGCTTTTGAATGTCACACACATTTGGCTTTATTTTTGGGCTAATGCTCACTTATAGAAAGGAAATGCCATCCTAAGTGTTATTATCTTACAAAAAATACAGAAACTTACAGGAAACAGACATCCCATCTTATGGAAGAGATTTTCACTAAAGTGTAACCTCACAGCTCCTAAATGCTTAGGGAAGAAAACAATTTAATCCCTAAAATTAAATGTTTATGTTGAAAATCATACTAATCTGCAAGATAGGCAGCTGGTCCCAATGCCTAAAACCTTCGCTAATCATCACAGCTTAGTGATGAACAGTCTATCTTGGTGAATCCAAACTGGCATAACCATTTTATCCAAGTTCCTGAAATCCCAGCTTTTGGGGAGAACTGATCAGGAGAAACAATCCGCTTTGGTTTCACAAGTGGATGCCTATACCACACGGAGACAGTGAACAGACTAACATCTCTCTCACATTCAGATTTAACTGAATAAATAGGTAGAAAAGAATCATTTGATAAACATGAGGAGGATCTCAAAACTCACACTGTGCAAACCAGAGTCACTGGAGTCCCCTGAGCCACAGGCCTGATTACAGAATGCTGCCACAAAAAGCAATTCCCATTAATAAAGAGCAATCTATCAAATTCACTGTGAAATAAACTGAAATGAAAGGCATTACTAATTCGTCCTCCACGTGTTGCCTTGCATCAGAATTAAGGCAGTGATACCATCACCCTCCAGCACTAAAAGCTGTTTCCAACAACTCAAATATACTCCCAGTAATTAAAGAACATAATGTGCTGAAACCTTCAGTACTTCAATAATAGCACTTTTCACTAACAGGTTGAGGCAGAAAGATCAGCTATTTTTGAACTGAAGCTCTGAGACTGTACCTACACATGAAACATTTAAAACAGTGGCCCATTCCTGGTACAATAGAAAAAATGCTACTGACTTCAAGAGAGCAGAATTGACATAGAGAAGCTGTGAAAACACAAAACACTTTAGTCCTACAAAATCTATATGAACTAACCTTGCTAAGATGTTTCTGAAAGAGCACGGAAAAGAGTCCTTGAACACACAAACAATTTCTTCTTAAAGAAGAAAGGCATCATTTGCCTGCTGTGGAGATGGGAGAAGTGAAGGTCCATCTTGAAAGCCAAGTCAGTTAAACACCAGAAAGGACTGAGCCAGGTCTGTTCATGGTGGGAAGAGATCACCCAGGGAGGCAGTGGATCCTCAGCACGGGAATTGCCAACCATGGGCTGGGCACAGCATCTGCCAGAAAGGCACAGGAGCCTCCCAGCAGTGGATGTGGTAGAGGAGGTCCCCTCCAACCTACTCCTGCTGCACTGCAGGGATACCAGAGCGAACTGCAGCACAGCACATGGAGAGTGCTCCTGGTGTGAGCTTTGGGTTGAAATGACGTGGCTGAAAACAAAGAGAGCCAGCCTGGTCCAGTGGGTGGGCACTGGGTTGTGAGGTGGGAAGCTGGGGCTGTGTCTGAGGGCTGTGTCTGAGGGGCCAGAGCCCGTCACCCCTGCCCACAGAGCAGCTCTGCCCCTCTCAGCCCTCACCTGCTCCAGCTGCTCCCGACAGGGGTGGTGCGAGGGCATGGCTGGGTGAGGGTGGTGGAGCAGAGAACCTCCTGCGTCAGCAAAGCAAACACACTGAAAACACTTTGAGAAGTGTGGCTGCCCATAAACTTTTACAACCTTGGTGACTCGTTCAGTGGTGCTTTAGGATGGAGGGAGTGGGTGGGAAGGAGGGGAGGGCAGCACAGCACATTCAGGGCACGGTTACTCAAATATAACTCATTGGTGGCTCCCAGTCAAAGCAGTCTGAGAGCAGAGGAGATCAATACGCCAACAGCACAGCCCACGAGGGGGGACTCCTGTCAGAGGGGCCTCACAGAGAGCACCAAAAATCACAGCAGACAACATTATTTTGATAGTGTCACTTGGGGCTTCGACATAGGAGACATATGGGAGTCTTAAACAGGGAAACAGAAAAACCATCACTGGAGTTTCTACTGATTGGAGGGGAACTGAGGGCAGGAACACCTTGTGCACTCAGAATCCAGTTCTGGGTTTGGGCCAAGACAGAAATATGTGTTGGGCCATAGGATAGGAACCTGAGAGAGCAGTTCACATTTTGTACAGACAAACAAAACAGCAACCCCAATCAAAAAGTAATCTCCAGGGTTTTAAAAGGATTCATTTCACATAACTGAAGAAAATTTTACTGAACTAATTGGAGGAGAAAATGTACAGGGAAAAAAACAGGACCGAAAATAGACAGTTCTTTAAAAGGAATTCATTACAGGGCTGGAAATTCATGTTTCTGTGAGAAGGCTGTTGTAACTAAACCCCTGCTGATCAGTAACTGTATAGGTCAGACTAGATGCTCACAGTTAAATTTTTTTAATTGTGACATAGGAAATGCTATTTTTAAGTTATTCAGGAAATGAGGAGAAATTTGCATTTGCATTAGACAAAAGAGAAAGGAGCTATTAAATGACACTTCCTTGGGTTGAACACAAGTCAGACCACTGAGCCTCTTTGCACCCATGAGCCCTACAAAACTTTGGTTTGTCAAGGCCCATCGTGCAGTAACATTCCAGAAACCTGGAGGAAAGCCAAGTTCTCCTTCTCCAAGGACACATGCTACTCACACAACCAGGAAAGACAGCTGGGGCAACGTGGGTAGGTTTGGTAAGGCTTTTGTTGACTTACCACTGCATAACCACTCTGAACAACAAATAAGGATTATACAGCTTCAATACTGTGAACAATAGGTAAAATAAAACTGGTGATAGATCTGGAAGAGTTTACTGGAGAATAAACACTGAGCAGTCTTAACATACACACCCAACACTGGTAAACATCTCAAACCACAAACAAATATAAGAATTGCCCATTAGACCTTGCAGATTAGCCAAGCCATAAACACCAAGGACAGTGCAGGCAGGGGCTGTGCTTGGGGTTCCTGGGCAGGCAGGGCCTGTCCCAGTGGGATGTGCTGCTCTGCAACCCAACCAGAAGTTCAGGAACCAGGAATGCAAACACAGCTGTCGGGAATGCCAGGGTGTATCTGGGACTGCAGCAAACCTTGGCACTGCAGAGGATGCTGAGGTCAGAGAAGGTAAGAAACTCTGCAAAGACTGGGGATAAAGAGCTAATGTGATTATGGGATGTACAGAAAGAGAAACAGAGCAGGACTCTGGAGGAGATTTTATCTCTTTACACTGAACGTATGTGTACAGTGCATAGTCTTAAAATTATACTTAAATTCTTCAGTCTCTTTTCTAAGTATGCTGCAAAGACTGGTTTAGGCTGGAGAAAAATTCTCAGCAAAGGACTTAAAAAGTTTTATCTGTTTAGTTTATCAAAAGGTAAATTCAGAAGGGGTGGTTCTCAGTGTGTTCAGGACAAAAAAGGCTGAGGTACTAATGAAGCCTTTAACAGAGAAAGCTTTAACTATAAACTGCTCACAACCTAAGCTAGATGAATTCAAGGAAGTAATAAAGTGTGACTTTTCTCAACAGTAAAGGCAATTAACCTTTAGTTTAATAATGGTACATGCAGTGCAAAGTAAAGTAATGAATTTTCAGTGTTATAAATCTTTACATTACAACTAGACACTGCATGGAATATTTGCTTCAGGTAAATGCGAGTTTCTAGGTCTGGGCAAAACTGTGTAGCTTATTCTAAGAGATTTAAGGATCATCTTCTAGTTTTTAACTCAACAGATTTATAATAATACAGGAAAAGAACAGCATAATCTATTGCTGCCAGTAACATCTGCATAACCCCTCTTTGCTGGGGTAAGGGTGACAGAGTAAACCAATCTCGTGTCTGACACATCAAAAGTGTTTGGTAATGAAGGCAAACCAGAGCTCCAGCCCTCCTTGGCCACCCACACAACTCACTCCGAGATGTGCACGAAGATGTCGGGCCCTCCGTCCGCAGGGGTGATGAATCCGTGGCCTTTGGAGCGGCAGAAGCACTTGCAGACCCCTTTGTAGATGGGTCCCTCCGAGGCTCTCACCGTGCTGTGGGAGGAAGCACAGAGAGCAGGTCAGTGCTGAGCACACTCCTGGTGTCACCAGAGCACACAGAGCAAGAGGGCACAGTGGGCCAGTGCTCCCTCCCAGTGAGCACATTGCTCTACAGCAGCTGCTCAGCACTCCCTGTCACACACTGCACGGGTTTTTCCTGGGGCCTTTTGGAGGGACACAGAGATGAAGAAGACGTTTGCTAGCACTATAATGCATCAATTGCCATCTTGAATTCAACTGCTCCATCACTGCACCAAATTTTCCCCCAGACACCATACTGAATGTAAGAATCTTCTACCTGTGATGAGGTTGGGAGTACCAGTGTGCATCTAAGCATTGTGCCTTCACAGGAAGTGTGAAGCCCAGCTGCAGTGCATAACAACAAGACTCATGTCTGAACTCCTCCCCCACTGCCATGGGACCTGTATTTTAAAATGAGACACATTTGCAGAACCACCTTTAGGGAGATTTACTGCCACCAAGAAAAACAATTTGCATGAAAACTGTGTGGTTAAATCCTTTTCTCCAACAAATACACTGAGTGCAACCTCCAGGGATCCAAATTCACTCAAACACTTCCATAAATTAAAACCAACTGGTTTAGACACATTATGGGGTTTACTCTGAACAGTTACTAGATCAGGAACTTCTTCCTGCCATGGGTATCCAGTAGGTTGCTTCCACGTTAGAAGAGGATTTTGGTGCAATTCTTCAAACACAATGACTGTGCTGCCACTTGCTTACATGCATCATGGCAACTTGGACACCACTGTCCCAAATGTTTAAATTTTACTGAAGTCTAAATAAAATCGGTTTTTAAAAAATGGTAACAGCTTTGTTCCTTAAAACAAGCTACCAATAAAGAAGTGCAGTTGAAAGTCCTAAAGAAAGAAGTCTCCATTAAATCACTTCATTTCCAGCTCTATAAAGCTGTCAACACACCTGACCCCACAAGTGCTTGTTACACAGAAAAGCACTCACTGTCCTAAACAAGCCATTAAGGTTCAATTGCATCTTTCAAAGAGATAAGGCACTGTGGGGGATGAGGCGCCCCACTTCCAGTGAACCAAAATTAAATAATCCCACTGAATAATAAACCACTGCCTGTCACATTGATCTCTTTATACAAATGCTCACCTAGAGCTCCTCTTGTTTAAAGAGGACAAATACACACAAAAATTCAGAGCTATTTTGGTTTTCAGGGCAAACAAATACAGCAAGATTCCTACACTGATTAATGATTAAAGAACTGTGGAAGCCAAATAACAGATTCTTTATTTTTGTAAGAACCAGACTAAGATTAACAGCTGAGAAGATTTACAAAGAGTTCATTATTAACACAGCACTGAAGCAAGCTAGCTTGGACTTGCTTTTCAAGGGCAACCCCAATTATTAAGTCAATTATGTTCCTTTTAGCAATCTACTTCCATCAGGAAGTTCAGGGCATTTGAAGGCTTTTGGAACTGACAATATATAAACTTTTCTTCTGCTGCTCTTCTTTTTTTGCCTCATTTTGAATTCAGAAGTCGTAATATGAAGCATCAGTGAGACTGTTATTATTTAAATCCACATGGATAACTCTGGAAGAAAAGAGCTGGATAACATTGCAAGAAGTAAAAGGGAAAAAGCACAGCAACCAGAGTAAGTGGCCCAGAACAGGCTGGCTGCAGGGCTGAGATCTCACTGCCACAGCGTTCATTCAGCACTGCCAGACTTCCTCATACAGAAATAAAAGCCTGGGGCAGAAGCTTCACATCATACCCTGATTCAAAGGCTCTGAGATGAACAAAGAAGCCCATATGGCCTTCTGCAGGTCAGCCCCTCACTGGGAGGCCCCTCACAGGCACTGGGAATTCTTTGCAATGGCCAAACCTTGCCACACCATTCTCTGCTGATGCACTGGGGAGGAGCCCCCTTTGGACAGGGCTCCCAGGAGCCTGCACAGCACCACAGGGCCTCAGGAAAGCTCAGGGAAAGCCAGCTCTGCTGGAGGATCACTACCTCAAACAACTACAAACAGCAACAAATATTATCTCATTTCATGAAAAACCTTAGAGAAAGAGATCAGGGTTCACACCTTGATAACCAACACGTTCTTTTACAGGTCTATTTGAGCAATTTTAAGATGGAGATATGAAAGCTGAATAAGAAAAGGAAACAAGGAAACACTTTCCTCAGAAAAGTGATGGAGTATCTCTAAAACAACCTCATTGATATTAGCACAGGTGTCAGGAGCAGCAAACCTAAAACTTCCAGTGAGGTTTGGTCCAGAGCTTCAGGGACAGTGAGAAGAGAGACCATGCAAAAAAATTCTGGATCTGAGAAGGAAACACCAACAGGAGCTGCTCCTGAAAGCCACGAATCAATGTCTGAAGTGAAGCAAAACTTCAGACAAGGATCTCTGTTTTGAAAAATCTTGGTGTATTTTGCCCTCCCTGTAAAAGCCTGGTCTTAAAGAGTCAAGAGACTTTGAACATCCTTCACTAACAGAGAGCATTGAAAAACTATGGGATATTTGGACTAAAAGCCTAAAGGCATCAGAATTTGTCAGAGAGGAGCAACACACCAAAGCACCTTCAGACACAAGCCCCCCTCCACCCCACAGCTCCCTTCGCCTGTGCAGGGGGCTCCTCGCTGCTGGCCGTGTCCGTGGCAGGCAGGATTCCCAGTACTCACGCGGAAAACGTCCTGGTGCGGCGGGTGGGCAGCGGGCTGGGGATGAGGTACCCCCTCATGGGGGACGGGGAGCGCTCCCTGGGCCGGCGGCTCTCGGGCAGATGGAGGGAGCTGGGCGAGGGGGGAGAGGCGGGGGACTGCTGCGAGGAGGATGAAGTGGGCTCAGAAGACATTCCTGAGGCCTGAGAAGAGCCTAGAGGAAAGAAGAGATCTGATTTAGTCCAAAATGGGAATTGTCATAAAAGTCACAAATTCTTGCAATGCTGATTTTGTAAGAACATGACTCACTTCCTGTGGATGTACACACGACACAGTCGCACCAAACGCTCCTGCTCTGTATCAGTGAGTTCATGTTTTGTAAAGTTTATTTATTTTTAAATGTCACAGCTTTTGTCAGCTGTACCAGGAAGCTCCACTGCAAACAGATTACTCCACAACTAACGCATTTGCTCACTCCTGCCTCAGTCACAGGCTCTTGAGGCACAGCTGAGCCCCAACTCTTGGTCTTGGTGCACCCCACACACCTCCCTGACTGATGAGCTTTGACCACAGGCAGCACAGAGGAGCTCCTGCACCCGCACATAAACACACATTACAAGAAAGAAGCCCTTGAAGAAGAAATGCTGAGATAAAGCTTTACCTCCACTGCTGCAGGTGGGGTTTGCAGTGTGATCGCTACGATAACTCCACTGCTGCTGCTGCTCACTTATTAACACAGCTCTGCCAGCTCATAACACCTTCAGCCTGACTGTGAGAAGAAAATCGTAAGAGTGCTCCTTAATTCCCTTCGGACTGAGCCAGCCAGACAGCTGATTTGCTCTGCCTGGGACAGGAACACAGACACAGCTGGGAGGCAGTGGCTGGCCCTGAGGGGGTGACCCCTCCTGCCTGGAGAGATCTGGCAGACCCAGCAATCCCTTTTGGGAGGTCTGAGTCTGCCACAGTCTCCCAGCAGCTAGGAAGCCAACAGTCCACATCTTCATTCAGACCCCCAGCAGCCTTAGGTTCGCTCTTGTTCAGGTCCTACAGCAGAGGAGGGAGAAGATCCCTTTCTCAGCACAGCAGCACACATCATATGACACAACAAGAAGAACTCCCAGAATCCATGCAGCAGCTCTTCTACAAAGACAAATGCAAGGCTTACTGGTGCAGCAGTGGCAGAAATAAGATGAAATAATCAGCACTGCTCTGATATTACTGTGCAAGTCCCCATCCACACTGGAAGGGGAAGATGATGTACCAAAATAACCAATAACCCACTACAGTCTTACTTAAGAAGACTAAAAATATCTGGTTATCTGGATGAGTTAGCAAAAAATGTGGCTATCTGAGTCAAGAAAATTATCATGAAGGCAAGAAAAGCTGCCTTTAAGACCAATAGTTTAATTGAACTGAAATCTCTCACATCCATTATGCACCCTCCTCTTGACACCCACAGTCCCTAACCCATGAATTATGGAATGGATCCTTCACATGACATTTGAGAGATGCAGCCTCCTTGTCAATGACAAATCCATATTATTTCTTCCTGAAAATAAAGACTAAAATTAAAAAGGCTTCTTAAGAATGAAGTCACCAGGGAACAAAGCTTTTGTCTTTAATTGCTCAGGGTGCTGAGAAGATAGAAGTGAATAGTCATGTTCCCTCCTCTACCAGCTCGAGCTTTCCTCGCTGTTCTCAAGAGCAACTCAGCTGAGAAAAAAACCCCAGCTTTAGGGATGGCATTTCAAATATGGATGGCATCTGTCACCCATGAGCTAATGCCCTGCCCAGTGTCACAGCACAGAGTTCAGCTCCGACCAAGACGATAACACCAAAGGGTCGGGATTTTCCGGACTTCCTCCTCCTCAAAATAGACCTGCTGTGCTGACTGGTACAGAGGAAGTCTCAATTTTCTAAAGACCTGTCCTTTGGACACCTTGCTTTCAAGGAAAGTGTTTGACATGGCAGGAGCATAGCCCTAGTAAGTCACAGGAAAAATAAGAGCAAACAATTAAAACAAATTCTGATAACTCAGCACACATGGGCTGGCCTCTTCACAAGAGAAAATGCAGCTTTCAGAATCACACACTTTCTCTCCTCATCTAAACAGAAACCAGCTTGTCAGGTGACAAGCAAAATGCAGAGTATTCACCCATCTACTGCAATATAACCACAAAGTACTACCTGTGCCCTTCCTCAAACAAGGCTAGAGAGGCAGGAGAATTTTCCCTTTCTTTAAAACACAGACAAACCACAAAAATATTTACAAATAAAAAAGACTAAATGGAGTTAGAAGTGTGCTACCATATGTTATTGCTCCCATTTATATTATTTTGGTGCCCTCTGCTCTGTAAACATAAAATAAAACAGTGATGTAGAACATTCAGTACCGTTTCACTGTACAAATAGCCTTTTTGTTCTCTGCCCACGGCCAAGGTAGAAGAATAGCCTCGACTCTTATCATTTCTATTACATGAGCCCGACATCGTGCTCAGAGCTGGGTGAGAGCTGACCCAAACACAGAGCTGGGTGAGAGCTGACCCAAACACACACAGCTGGAGGCAGCCAGCGGCAGCTACGCCCGACCTGACCCTGCCACAGCCCGCAGGGCAGCGCGGCACGGGGGGATGCAGCAAGGGGCAGCCTGTGCCCATGCTGCAGCTCAGTCTGTATGGGCAGTGTGCTGCATCTCTGCACAGGACCGTGCACTGGCACATCCCTCTGCCTCTCGGGCTTCTCTGAAAATTGTAAAAACCAGGCACCGTGAGAAGGATTGGAGACTGAACGGCCAAGTTTTACCGTGTGCGTACAGCGGGATGTCAGCAGCTCCCTCCTCCCGCGACCCTCAGCAGAAGATCACTTCATCTGGACCTTTACAGAGACAAAGGTGCAGCTTGGCTATTTCAGTTCGTGCTGGTGTGGCCACTCCTTGACGTTGTTCATACAGGGATGAACTCATTTCCCTTGGCAGCCCTCCTGCAGGAGCAGAGACACTCTCCCCACTTGCAGGCGCAGCGGGAGGCACTCAGAGGCCGGGCAGTGTTGACACAGGAAGCCTACAGCAAAAACTCAAAACAAAACAAAACCCACGCCCCAGCCCTCCCAGCCTCCTCCTCGCTAATGCTTTGCCTTCCTAAGGCAGCTACCAGCAGTCTTCAGAGATGTTTTCCAGATGTTATCCTGCGTTCTGAACTGACTCCCTGTAAATCAACAATGGCCCCTGGGACTCAGACAGCTGCCTACCAGCCCTTCCTCGGCGCCCACAAATTCCCTCCTCTCTTTTTGACTCTGTGACTAGTTGAACAAACCAACTTTCCTACCTCTCTCAGAAGCCCACCACTTCCCAACCCACTTCCATTAGGTTTTCCCCTGTCCCTCCAGCCCAGCCACCACTCCCCACTTGGCCATGGCAGGGACAGCATCCCAGGAACCCCAGACAGCACCTCCGGTGCACCCACCCTGAGCTCCCAGGAACATCCATCCATCCATCCATCCATCCATCCATCCATCCATCCATCCCCCTGTGCCTCATGAGGGCAGCCAGCCCTGCAGAAAGCCCAGCAGTGTGAGATCCCAGGGGCAGAGACCAGGGGCAGCACAGACAGTATCTCTCTCCTACTTGAGCCAGCAAAGCATTTGCCTGTGGGTGTTTACAGAATGAATGTAACATGACGTAAGGTCATGTTTTCAGGCTCTTTAGGAAACTCCAGCCACGTGCCACATTACCCTTAAATCTGCCATATTTCAACATGCACCATTTCTCTTTCTCCAATGTGATTTTTAAAATATTTATGTGTAGGAATGCACCGAACTAAAATATAAATGAAATAAATTACAGTAGCATCATGGAAACAATAGACTAATTTAACATTTCAAAGCAAAAATATCTTATTTTTTTACCATATCTTTTTTAGAAAAATTGGCCAATATGTGCAGAAAGAGACCCCAAAATGTCATCTGTAACAGGTGACCTACAAAGCACCTGTAACAAGTGAACTACAAAGAGCACAATACACGCAGGAGAAATTTCTGAAAGTCTCCATGAAAAAATAACTAAAAAAAAAAGCTATTGAAGTAATAAGGTTTGGGGTATATAAATGCCATCATAATTCCTCCATATATCTATATATCCTATTTCTCTTAGAGTCTACCCCATACCTCTAGAAATACCCTAAAAATAGCAGGTTTGGGGAAGTTATCCATTCTGACCAGCACAACAGTATCACAGAAACCTTGTCTCACTCACTTTTAATTAATGTAAATGCCTGGAAATAGTCCAAATGGATAGGACAGGGTGACAGACCCCATGAAATCTCTCCATCTAAGAATGGTTTCTTTTTCATGTGGCAGACTGCAACACCTCCAGTGAACGGGCACAGAGCTCATCCCCAGGGAATGCTGCCCTGCACCCATCAGTGCTCCAGCACAGAGAAAATTCTTTTTCTGGCCTCCTTACTCTGGAAATGACCCTGTCTGGAGGAGCTGCTTTCAGATGGTACCACGATGGTCCATGAACAGGACAGCACTGGCTACGCTTGCCTGGAAAATGAGTTTTTTTCTCAAAGATAGAACAAAGTTCCCCAAGAGGAGCTGCTTTCCAATGAAGATTCTGCAAGTTCTCTTTCATTTCAGTCCCTAAAAGGAATCTGAAAAAGATGTCTAAAAGACATCTGAAAATCTGATTATTTTCTGGGCTTTTCCTGGATTTAAAAACAAGACCAGAAACTCTTCTTATTTTTTAAATTTTCACTTTCAAGTGTCCTGGTTTCCAAATTTATTCTGCGCAGCTGCATTTCTTTCCTTCTCTAAGGAAGCCACACAGATAAACCCCTCAGCTTCACCTGCTTTTCTGCTGAGACCTAGAAAACCTCCTCAGCAAGAAAAACCACAGCCCCTTGTGCCCATCTACTGAGAGAGTGAAGGCACCAGGACTCCCTGCTCCCTGCCCTGATGAAGGTGAAGCACTGAGGGTGTCCTACAGCAGCTCCCAGCTCCCTCTCCCAGGTACCTGAGCACTACTCACAGCACTGCTCCTACCTGCAGCTCTTCCAAAGCCCTTTTGGGCACTGGGACCCCAGTGCACACAAGGATCCCAGCACTGTGAGCAGCCCAGCACTGCCCCTGCACCATGGAGTAAAGCACTTACAAAACACAAACAGTTACGAAACAGCGGCTTCCGAGAGCTTCCCCGTCCAGCTTAGTTTGCATGAGTAACTTTCCACAATTAATACTGGTATTTCAATTAGCACTGAAACTCAGAGGAGTTGCAACATGCATGTGACATGTCACAGAGGATTACGGTATAAACATGACGCCCTTGGAGGCTGCAGAGGAGTGCCCACACACTGGAGTGGTTTGGCAGTTTATGGAGACCAGGACATTGCCCAACCATGTTCAGTAAAAGCCTAATTATAAGGTAAACAAAATACAACAAGGAAAATTCCTATAGCTTGCCTGTGCATACAAATTAATTTGGATTAAAGCAGAGTTTCGTTTATAAACAGCAGCATCTATTTCCAAGTGATCTCAGCACTGAGCACCTTGTCCCCAAATGGTGGGGATGCTCTTCTGCAGTGAGCAGTGTGCTGTGTCTGAAGGAAATGCTGCCCGGGCAGCAGGAACCCACCCTGCACAGCAGAGATCACAGAGAGGGATGGGGAGGAATTAAGTCATCAGCAGCCTATACAGCACATTGATAGATGAGGAATTCCTACAGTCCTGTATTTTCCACTGCTCATGAAAGCTGATGGGTACACATAAAAAACCAGAAAAGGTTTAGGTTAAGGAACTGAGTGGTTAGTCAAGTTAGGTACATGTTTCAATTGATTTAGGATTATATTGAAGGATACATGGTGATACCCTGTGGCTCATTTTATCAAAAATACAGAGGAATTGGGATCCTATTTAACTGGAAATCCAGTATTTGCCATGACTGACGATGCATAAACTTGTTGCTCCAAACTTCCTAGAACAGAGCTATCCAGGGTCCTCCACTGGTAAGTGACCACAGGAGGCTGTAACCAGATGTACTGCTGGCTGCCATGGGGACAGCACTCACCTGGGTTTGCTCAGAGTGTGCACAATAGCATGAGAAGGACCAGGTTCCATCCTACCTCTTGTAAAAAAGTACTTCAGTGGGAGCAGAACACACCAGCAGCCAGTGGTGAGGTAACTTCCTCAGCACGGAGCTGTCCCAAGACCAGCATACATCTCTCACAGAAGAAGTCCAAGCCTTTAGTCTGCTTACAAAATCTCACTTATCCAACTGCTTTTGTTTAAAGGACAGATTGCAAGAGGTGAAAAACTCTCCCCAGCTCATGGCGAGCCTGGACAAGCGGTGACAGGTCCCAGACAAGCATCCTCCTCGGGAAGCTCTTCCCAGGCAAGGATGAAGATGATGGTTGAAGATGATGGTGGTAATTAGGTGCAAGTGTTGCCCAGTGACTTAAGTTCCTGTGCACTTATAGTACTGGCTAATGTCATCAAGTATTTCAATGACAGCAGGAAGAGGGGGGTTCTCACCAGGGCAGGACACCACAGCCTGTCACCAACAGACAGGTGGCAGTGCCCCGGTGGGATGAGCTGTTACAGCCATCCCTGTGCAGCTGATGGCCCCCAGCACATCCAAAGGCACTGAGCCAGCACCAGCCTGGGATGTGAAGCCCAGCATCTTGCCTTGCTTTTGGTCTGCCAACTGCTTTCTGTGTGAGCTGCCAGTCCACAGCCCTGGCTGTTTCTGTGGCAGCAGGGACACCATGTCACAGCACTGCCCAGCTGCTCCCAAAGCCACTGCCAGCCATCCCCACAGGGCCAGAACCTGGAACAGAAGCACAGATACCAGCTCCCAAAACCCTGCCCCAATCCAAGTGCTCCCTCCTTGGGGCCAAAGACACAACAGGTCACCTCGAGGAGCAAGTGTTGGTGTCCCCAGCTATGTCAGTCTTCACACAGCTGTGATAAGGGGACAGGGAAGTGTGAATGGAGATCACAAAGGACCCTTGCAGTAAAATTGGGGAGCATCAGGGTGACTTTACTCAGCCAGGTGTGGCTACCTAGGTCAGAGTTAAATATAAGGTGAGTGCTCAGTGGTGCTCACTCTCGACAGCTTTTCAGCATCCTCGTATAAATAAATGGCAAACTAAAGGTTGCATAGTGGTATTTAATAACCTCCTATGAGATTTTTCAGGCCCTTCCTGAGCTCATATAATCACTTAACCTCTGCAGTATCCTGTGGCAAGGAGTCCCACAGCTTAACTGTCTGTGAAAAGAGCCTCCACTCATTTTAGTGGACATTGAGGAGAGGCCCTTTTTACTGGGAAATTAAGAAAGGACAGTGAGACCAAAAGGCATTAGAAAATTAGAAAAGGAGAGGGCAGGGAAAAGGAATATGTAAAGAAACAAATGGGAAAAAACATTACATCAGAGGAACACACAAGAAAGGGTATACAAACTGATTCAAAAATCAAACCTTAAATTTTCTAACAGAAGTGACATTGATGGGATAGAGCAAGAGGACTTACAAGCTGCTTCTGGTGTTCTTGCCCCCCCCCTTTAAATTTCCAAGTACAAATGAAAAACCTTATGCCTTTTTAAAACAAAGCACTCCCTAATTTGTCACTTGAATGGCTGCCATTACTCTTTCTTAGACAATAAACCTTACCAGTATCAAATATTTCTAAAGATTTAGCTTTGTCAACAAGTTAGCTGGTTTGGGCCAGAAAGCAGATATTATCTATTCAATGCTTTATGGTCCCCAGCGCAGAAGCATTGTGCTGGTCACTCCCAGTTCCTGCTGCCTTCATCACTCCATTAGCCAGGGCTGGGAACTCTGTTCTGGGACAGCAGAGGCAACACTTCATATATCCCATCCTTGTTAACATGCTCAGTCACTTTGAGCTGATGTATTTCCCAAATGAAATAGAATATATGGCTGAAAAGGGAACTTTGTGTCCCTTCCAGTGCCTGCTCTGGAGCTTTGGAACCCAGCTCCTCCTTCAGTGCTTTTTCAAGACCGAAGCTTTCCCTCTGCCATTGCTTCCATGCTGGAGCACCCCCTGTGAGTTTATTTCAGGATTTATTTCATATTGGCAGAAAATGTTTATACCAAAATATGAGAAATCTCTCATGTGTCTTGTGTCTAAGCATCTTAAAGCTCATCTGCAAGGCAAATGGGCTTATACAGTGTCATACTATTATAAAGAAGTTATACATATGTAAATCCCTAAGCACTTCTGAAAAGTTCTCCCCTTTTCAGCTTCCTCTCACATCACAAAACTTCAGGCACAATTATGGTTAAGTTTGTTCTTGTGCAACTTTGAGCCTTTTAAGGCTACTGAAATCCCCTGAAATATTTATGTGGCTCAAGTGCTACTCAGAACAATTAGTTCACTGTGTTTCCTCCCTAATCAACATTTTCAATAGGGGAAAATAGTTCACATTACAGAGATCTATAACCATGGAAATTTATGAGCCATATGTGTATTGGCAAAGAAAAATATAAATCCTCTGAGGGTATTTCGTCTGCCAGCATTCCAACAAGATGCAGTTGGCAGGGTACAGAGTCAGAAACCACTCAAAAATAACTTGATCCTCAACACCAGTTCCGTGAGGCACCCAGAGACCCCAGATGCCCTTTTTGACAGGCCAGGCTCCACTTGCTGGTTATCCCAAGGCACAGGCCACATCCCAGTCTCACTGCCTCACACTTCCTATGCATATTTTTAAGCATCCCAGGCTAGTAACTCGAGTCTATTCCAAATAGATAGCTTAGAAATCAATTAAACAAAAGTTTTGTGATTGAGACAGAATTATGAACCTACATTAACACCAATTAATGACCATAAAATATATAATTGACTGAAATAATTCAAGAAACAGAAAATGCTCTGAAATCTGATGCGATGATAGACCTAAATTCTAATTGAGAAAGCTAAATATAGATATATTTAAAGATCACTGACCTACTTAACAATTGCATTTCTGTTTTTTCTTCCCTCCACTACATCCCTCAACAAAATTTCCAGTATATCTCACCATGCTGTACACAAGTTTGTGCTTGTGACCCCAAGACCCACTCACCATCCTCATGCTCCAGCAGAAGGCAAGTGCTCCATCAACACTGCAAAACTAATGGTTACTTCTTAACTCTCAAGCTGAAATTGCCTTAATTTGTTTAACTGAAGTCTACGGGATAGGAACTACATGAATATACACATGCACAGATCTGGTTTTTCTTACAGAACCAAACTACTTGTGGAACAGAGAATATGTAAGCAAACATGCATAACCTACCTCCTTGGCCAAACAGAATATGTTGCGTTTTACCTTACAGACCCACTCAGTCCTGGCAGCACAACCATCCCCGCTGCCAGCTGCTGCTTTAGAGCTCTGTGTGATCTGCAGAACTGACAGGCAGTCCCTACAAGTGCAATCAAACCTGTGATGCATGCGGAGCTCACCCCACAGCTCACAGCCTCCAGAGCTGCTCCAGGGACAGCAGCCACCCCGACAAACACCCCAAATCCTCTGGCAACTACACATTGTACAAACCATCCATCACATCCTCTCATATGGCAGCTTGGAAAACACCACCCATGATGCACTTTGGACTTGTAGGAAAAAAACTCTTTTTAGTCTCAAAAATGCTCACAGCACCCCTAGCCGAGCAAGCCTACTGCAGGCAACACATCGTTCACAGCCGACTAATGAGAAAATGGACCTGTGGGGACTGCGACTGCCCTCCCTGATTACCATGGGTGCACAAACCAGTCCTTCTTGCTCAGCACATCCACCCTGCGTTCGCAGCCCGTCAAACGGCAAAAGGACTCATATTGTGCTGTAGTGCCTGCAAAACCGCAGCGCCAGCACGAGCACGTGTGCGGGGCTACATTTCGTGCCTGCTTACACATCAACAAAACTATTGACTGCGCTGTGATTTCCAGAGCCCGGCCCCAGTGCTGTGCTGGGAGTGCGTGAACAGGAGAGAGCTGTCCAGAACCACAGGCGCTGCTGCTGTTATTTACGGCTGCTGTGTTAGTGCTCAAAAGCCAGCACAGACCAGAGCAAGGGAACAGGCAACTCAAGCTTTTCAGGCAAGGTACAAAATCAAGTGTAATAGTTGAAAAGAGCAGGCAAATCTTGAGGCATGTATGTTCTTCAGGTATAAAACTACACCTCCATATAGAAGCACATGCTTAATAGAAAATTGTACTAAGTGTTGTGTTAGAGCAATCACTACCCCAAAAAGCTGCATCTACTTCAACTGCAATCACAGAGGGAATGGGACACACAAGCAGAGCAAACTCTGCACACAGGGACAGCAGTGAATGCCTTTATGAAAGATTGTTTTGATTCAATTTACCTGTTTAGCCACATGCTTACAGTTACATGACCGTATGAACCTGGGCCAGACCCACTAACAAGAGAGATGTGAGATCAGTAAAAAACAGAGGCAAGGATATGTTTAACAGTGCCTTTGTTACTTTTATCTAGGGCAATGTTTTGTGTGAAACCCGGTGTTAGACAGCTAAGACTCCTCAGGGTCTGCCTGCATCAGGAACAAATTCCAAGTCCAGAACAAGTCATGTCATGGTACTGGTGCGTGCACATCTCGTGGGTTCACCCTGGCCCTGGTGGCCAGGAGATCCCAGACTGCACAGGTCCACACCATGGGGTACCAGAGAGTTCCTCCTCAGGATCTGTGTCAAGGAAGAGGCAATGCAGCCACACTAAAATGTTTAAGAACAAATTTGATTAGAACCCCAGACCCCAACTGTACCAGTCTAGTGAGTGTCCGTCAAAACCACCTTGTCCCCATGGAGTTGTGATAAATGCTGAGACAGTTCTACACTACCTTTGTTTCTTATTTTATTCCTCTGGGATGTTTTCGAGGTGAGGTTTGTCTACCTGAAAAGCCTGAGGGATGGGAGGGTGGGAAAGGTGAGCATGTGAAAAACTGACAGTGCAGACAGCAGCATGGTGACATCACGATACTGGGATGCTGCTGGCAGTGCCTGGGCAGGAGCTCTGCCAGACTCAGCCTGAACTGGGTTCCAGCAGGGAGTTTCTGTCCTGAAGTCCCTGCTACTGTGGGTCAAAGACACTGCAGTGTATCACACATCCCCAGGGACAGAGACCTTTTTTGTCTAAGCCTACAGGGAGAAAAGACAAAATCAATTTTAAAAAAATAATGTATCAGAAAACAGTGGAAGTACACAAATATTTAAGTATATTAAGATACTCTTTCTACTCTAGGACTGGTGTCCTAAACATCAGTGAGAATAATTTCTAGGACTGACACAGTTCCCAGGATAGGGCAAAACTCCCCTTCAGCACAGAAAAAAAATAACATGTTCATTCAGAAACTGAGACCTGTGTAAGATTCAAACACTTTCTGTAACACCATATAGCAGAAAATCAATATTCACTCTATTTACTCTCTCCCCTACCAGTAAAATGAAAAACCCTCCACTTGAAATAGTTTGAAATAACTTGAAGGACTCCTCCTATCATTCTCCATCACAAAGAGGCTCCATGAAAATGCTATCACCACATTTCATAATTCCCATTCCTAGATTTTCTCCAAATATTGGAGAAAACAAAGTCACAGTCTTCACAGCTGAGTAAATTTTGCCTTTCCTGGCTGTGGTCAGCAGAGCTCCTGTTCTGGACCTGCCACTGCACAGACAAGCACTGCCTTGATGAGCTGGGTGAGAAGATCCAAATCACTTATTTAATCATGTATTTACACTTCAGTAACAGGTATAAATTTTGTTAGCAGGAAATTCTTTGACATTGTTTTGTGGCAGTTTCATTTACCCTTTTAAGTAGTTGTCAAGAAGTTGCAATAATGACGATGACTTATTTTATCAAGTAACTGATGTAACTGAAAACAAGCAAATGCCTTTGACCAGCCTTCTGAAATCATTTCATGAAGGGAAAGCCAGCAGACAATAAGCACTGGGAAGGAGGAGCTCATAAAACAATATAGTCCATTTTGCCAGAGGGCCTCCATCAGCGTGACTGGCTGTGCAATGTAAACAAACCAAACATTAAACCAGGACTGACATAAAAAGAAAATTCCTCCCCCACTGGACAGGCAAGATTGTTAATTTCCTGGACACAGTCTACTCTTTGTCTGGGCATTCTCTTAAATAGCAAGTGGCAGAGAATTTGAAACCCTGGGAAAAGCAGTGCTCCTGGAAAACTTTTAAGATGCAGAGTTGTGCCTGAAGGAACTCAGTGGGACTCTCCATGGCAGAGAATTCACCACCCCTCCCACTCTGCCCAAAACCAGCACTGGGAAGACAAGGTGAACATCAGATGCTGAATGAGCTCCTTATCCCAACAGTCAGCTGGATAACCAGTCTTTTGGAAGCAGAAGTTCCCACTCCAATTCTCAGCAATTCTGTTTTGGTTTTGCTGTTAGTCACCACGATCTGCAGCTGCAGCAGGCAGCTGTGTCTCCACTGGCAGCCTGTCCTCCACCATGGGACGAGTACACCGTGGTTGATGTGACAAGTGGCTGAGCAGGACAGACACCCTTTGCTCGAGGCTCTGCCAGCAGTGTGGGAGCTCTCCCCACGCTGGCCACGCTCCACTGGGGCCTCACGGCTGCAGCACCATCAGTGCCCCATCCAGCCTGGCTCCCCACCCCAGCTCCCAGGCAGTCCTCCGGGCTTTGGCCCACAAGCTCCCACCTGGAGTAACACCAGCATCCTCTTTGCTTCCCTCCTCGGGATCAGCCTTAGCTCTTAATGCTCTGCTGCTTCCCCAGTCATGTGCTGCTCATGGGGCATGGCAAAGGACCAGCATGGTTTAATATTCAAGAGAAACTACCAGGTCAAGGTTCTCCGTTTTCCTTGGCGCCGCACAAAGCGCTCTGTGATCAGATCAGGCACAGAGCCATCGGGGTGAGGAGCGTGTGGCACGCACAGGCCGGCTCGCTTTTTCCAGAGAAAGGTAATAGAGCCCTCCCTTGCAGCTCAAACCCCCCGGGGATTTAACTGCAGGTTGGTTTGTTCTCTCTGTTCGCCCCTCCGCTATCTGATCACAGGAAGGCTGCAGCTCAAGCCCTGGTTTACCTTCCCAGACCCCACTGCTAGGCAGGAAGTGTGGTCACAGGCCATCGATTATTGCCCAAACAACTGGGCGAGCACCCAAAGGCCAAATTCATAACTGCTGTCCTTGAAACACCCTAGTATTTAAACATCTGTTGAGACCTTGACCCTGTCACCAGCTCCTCTCTGCAGAAACACACTATTCAAGGCAAGCAGAGCCTAACGCTCACACCATGGGTCAAAAACTTAATGTTCATTTTCTTTAGACTACTATTCAGTTTCCAAATTGCATTAATAATGCAAGAACCTCAATGCGAGTGTCATTACGCCCAAGATAATCATTATTTTAAAGAGATGTCATAGATTACTTTGTTTTATATATATCTATCTATCTATATTTGAAATCGACCCAATGAAAAAAGCTGCTGTGCAAAGCAACAGCAAATAAGGAACCAGCAAAGCTCTGAAATCAATCATTAGGATTGTAGCACCGGAGGAATCACACGGATGAAGCTGATTTGAGTGAAGCAGGAGGGGTTTCCAGGCTGTTGAAGCCCTGTCCATTAGTGCCAGGTCAGGCTCCCGGGCAGCACCCCACGCCCCATATCTACCTCGAGGCACTACAGCCAAGCCTGGGCAGATGCAATTTGACTCACATTGTATTTTACAGCTTCCCTCGGGGCGGGGGGTGGGGCAAACAACAGAAACACCACTTAAGTGTACTCCACATGCCCCAAAAATGACAGAAACGAAAGCTAAGTGAGTGTCTTCCTGCACAGTGCAGAGACAAAGAAAGCGTCAGTTCGCTTCCTCTCCCGGCTGCCACCAAGGCGGGGACGATGCTCCGAGGTGTCACCTCCTGTCACAAGGGGATCCCATCTCTGCATCTTCTCTACCTTAGTCTTAGCAACTAGCTGAGGTGCGGGGGAAAGCCAAATCTCTGCAGAAAGTGATCTCGCTTTGACAAAACGCGAGAGGCACCTGTTTATTCTCAGGAAGGGGAGGCTGCAAGGAGCGAGGGTGAGCAGGGCGAGCTCCGGGGCCGGCTGCTCACCCCGCACTCGCTGCCGCCATCAGGCTCTCCTGCTAACGTGGGGCGCATCACGCCAGCCACAGCCACACGCGTCATGAAAAGGAGAACGGGCACGAAGACAAATCCTGAAAGCGCTGCCTCGCCAGCTGAGGTTTGCTCAGAGGAGTACAATTGCAGCAGTGAGAGCAGGCAGCGGAGCGAGGCGAGGCTGCTGCAGCCGGGCTAAGTTACCCCGCAGCCCCCGGGAGCATCCGGAGCGGCAGCGGGGAGCGGAAACAAGCCGCAATCAGTGCGGGAGGGGGAGGAAATAAAGATTAGTGATCTGTCCAGGGAGTTGCCTCAAAAACGAGGAAAAGACACACTGAAAGAAGGAAGCAGAACAATTGCCTCTACCCTGCTCTGAGAGCAAAGGCAAAGCAGTTAGTCAGATGAACACTTTCTATTTTTGATTTTATCTGAACTGTGCTGGGGAGTGACACATCATGCAAACCCAAACCACCTCTCTGCACCTCTCCCTTCTTTACAGTGCTTCAGCTGGATTTTTTTTTTTTAGTTTTCCAACATCAACCTGTTGCAAAAAGCAGGATTTGAGTTTCTAAAACTGTTGTGCAGAAAGAAAAACAAACATTTCATTCCTTTTTTTTTTTTTTTTGCCTCTTCAAAGACTGCCACCCCTCTGCTGTTCCCAGCCCTCCGGCCCCCAGGAGATGGCAGGTCCCAGCCCCAGGGAAGGGATGTGATCCCCACTCATCGTTCCCCTTGATGGGGAGTTGATGAGATTTACACTTTTCAAACTCAATTCCTCTCCTTAGTGTCTGGCAGAAACCTTCCAGATGAGGGGCAGATTAACCAACAGCTCTCACCACCAACACCCAGAATAATTATCAACCTAGACTTGAATAGTTACAACATCAATAAATTTTGCTAATGATGATCACCATCAGTCTTTTCCCAAGTTTCAAGCAGTTACTATCAATCCCTGCCAAGTCTACTCCATGCTCAGGGATTCAAAAATGGTTCCTTATAGAAACTTGAGACAAGAATAGACAAAAAGGTGCAATAAGTAACAGCTTTCACCCTGAAGACACCCCAGCCACAAGAGTCCCCAACCCCATCTGCACCCCACAGCCCATTCCGAGTGAAATGGAAGCAGGGGAAGGATTTATTTACTTCTGTTACTGTCAGGCCTGACACCAAGAACAACCATAGCACAGCCTGCTGGTCCTATCACCTAGAAAGAACCACACACGCCACATTTCCTCCCAGGAACCACACGTGGTGTGGTGCACGAACAGGGTCTGGCAGTTTGCTGTAAGGGAGCTCTACTGGCAGCAGATACATTCATGTTCGTGGTGGGTTTCATTCTTTAACTGAACATAAAACCTGGATTCACCCAGAGGACAGCACTACCCAGAAAGCAACAGTTGTAAGAGAAGACAGAAGGCAGCATTAGCTGGCCTTAGCTGGCTAATTTCAAATTCTTGCAGATAAACACTTCTGTGTTTACATGCATGTAGGTAAAGGAGGAGATGGTGCTGGTCAAAATATTTACAAGCACAGTGCCAGAAGCTCAGGGCAGTGCAGGGGGTAGCTGTAGCCAGAGGTGCCCTGAACACGGGGGGACAGAGCAGCAGCACAACCACGCACTCGGTTATGTCAAACGTGGGTGTCACAGCACACATGGGGCCGTGGGATGAGCTCCTGCCTCAGCTCTGCCCCTGCAAAGGGCCACTTGGAAGAAACGTGTTTTCTCTGCTTTACACCCCCACGTAGAATGTGAAAATAAACCCCATTGTCAGAGAACAGGCTCATCTTTCCTGCAGTTTCTTTGGCACACACAACTTTTTTCCTGTAAACACCCAAAGCCTTCGTATAAGTTGGGGCTTTTTTTAACGTTTTTGCTACATGTTAAGCCTCTTTAGATTTAGTGAGATACTAAGATGTATTTGTGAAAGCCCAAGCCCTCTGCAGCTACATTCACAGGCCTTGCTGTCTTCCATTATTAATAACCAACGGAAGGAAAGAAAATATGTTTGCCAAACATAAGATAATAGCCAGAAAGTAAAGGTTAACAGCAGTCAAAAAACCCCTTTCAATCTCACAAAAATTAATGACTAGGAGGGTCACATCAAAGCAGCCTAGAAGTTTACTGAGACTTTCTAAGAAATCAAATCTAGCACCACAAAAGGTTTTGCAAACATTTCTCAGAAGTAGCTCGACAGTTCCAGCAAAAACAGCATCAGAAAAGAGTTCCAGATCCCCTTCTTGAAAGCCAAATTCAGAGGCACAGATCCAAAAATCAGCGTCAGAGGCTCCTCTACAAGAGCAAGAAGTGACACGCACACACATCCAGCATGCCGAGGGAACACGAAATAAGGGTTGCTTCTCCCGTTTCTTTGCTTTCCCCGTTTTCCTGAACAGAAGTGCTGACTGTAGGAGCGGGCAGTTCACGCTACAGCAACAGAGTCTTTAGCAAGGCTCCGAGTTCTGCAGTGCCCCTCTGAGCAACCAGTGCTGTGAGTCCTTTATCTTCCTACTGGTTGAAAGCTCTTGTTTAGCACTCTTTGTCTCGCTCGTCATGTCTAAAACAAGCGATTCTCAGAGTAACAATGTCACATCCCCAGTTCCAAAGTGCAACAAAAAGGCAAAAGTTAAAACAAACAAGCATAGAAAGAAACAAAGAAACAAGCAAAACAAAACAAAAGAAACTCGCCCTAATCTCTGAAGCGAAAGAAATCCACCTCCCCGGAGGAGGCGAGCGCGGCCCCGGACACCTCTCGGGTGCTCTCCAAGCCCGCTCCCCCCGGGCCGGCCACCCGACCTCCCAAAGGATGTTCCGTCCTCGCCCCCCGGGAGAGACCCCGCTCACCTGGGCTGGGCAGGGCAGGGCAGGGCTGGGCTGGGCTGGCGGCCAGGCTCAGCTGGGCAGCAGGGGCAGGGCAGGACGGGCAGGGCAGGACGGGCTGGCGGCGGCCCCGCTCCCCGGGCTGGTGTCGGGCTGGCCCCGGCGCGCTGCGCCGAGGGAGGAGCGGGCTGGCCCCGCCCCGCCCCGCCCCGCCCCGCCCCGACCCGACCCGCCCCGCCCCGCCCCGCTCCGCCCCGCTCCGCTCCGCCCCGCTCCGCCCCGCCCCGCCCCGCCCCGCCCCGCCCCGCTCCGCCCCGCCCCGCTCCGCCCCACTCCGCTCCGCCCCACTCCGCTCCGCCCCACTCCGCTCCGCCCCACTCCGCTCCGCCCCGCTCCGCTCCGCCCCGCTCCGCCCCGCCCCGCCCCGCCCCGCTCCGCCCCGCTCCGCCCCGCCCCGCTCCGCCCCACTCCGCTCCGCCCCACTCCGCTCCGCCCCACTCCGCTCCGCCCCGCCCCGCTCCGCCCCGCCCCGCCCCGCCCCGCCCCGCCCCGCCCCGCTCCGCCCCGCCCCGCCCCGCCCCGCCCCGCCCCGCCCCGTTCCGCTCCGCCCCGCCCCGCTGGGGACATCTGGCTCGGCCAACAGAGCCTCAACTTGTCCGGGATGCTGCGGCCCCGAGAACGCCTGCCCGAAAATACAATTACAAGAGCCGAGTGGAAATGGTCTAAGGAAAGGACGGCACGGCCAGAGAGCTCAGTAAAACCAGGCGAAGTTATAGATGAATAATTCTGGAAAAACTTCCCGAATGTTGCAATGAGGATGAGGAACGGGGCTGTGGTGTGCTCTGTACTGTCATCATTTGGATGTGTCTGGCGTCTCCTGCCTGAGCCAGAGCTGTCACACAGGGCCTGGGGTGGCAGCTGCAGCAGGACAAATGATGGCACAGTCCAGGGCAGCAGTGACAACAGGCTCCCAGTTAACGGCCACAGACTTTACTGGGAAACATCACTGACAGGTCTTGGGGCAAAGTGCGCTGTCTTCATCCAGCATCCAGTTTTAGCAATGCTTTTGTTTGTGCATAATTTTCCTAGCTGATAATAACCCACCGTATTTTAAAGGTGGTTTTACAAAAACAGATTAGAAACTGAATCCTTTCTAGGTCTTTTCCACCTGTAGATACCAGACAAAGCATGTCCTCATGTCATTACAAGGGTAAGACTCAGGAGACAGAGGTATACACTCTTTTAGCCAGCCATAATCACACAAGAAACAGCACTGAACGATTTGTGATAAAACTGCCACACACAGGTCTTAGCAGGGCATTTTATTTCTGTTCCTTGAGGAAAAGCAAACAGAATACCCATGACAGAGTGTGTGTGATCTGAGACAGGGCATCTAGAAAAGGTCTAACAATATGCACCAAGCAGTTTCCTATGTCAACCACATGGTTGTCTTGCAAAGTACTTTACCTCTCCATCCCATCCTGTTCCACACAAGATCTTACCTCTTTCTAAGATACAGTTACAGGACTGATGACTTCTTTTGCTTAAAATATTAATTAAAGCTACAATTAAATATTTATTCCTGGAAATCTTTTCTGCTTTGTTTTGTGCACCAAAACTGCTTGTTCCAAGGTGGAGGAGGATGAACACACTACATGAGCAAGCACTGTTCAGAGCAGTCCCTCCAGTCACACAGTCTGGGATTACAGCTGTGCTTTCCTCGAAGGTTCGGCACTCCTGAGTCATCCCTCTTCCTTCCCTCTCTGCTTCCCAAGCAGAAATGCACAGCCCTTGGGAGATCCATGGCAATGGATGCCCACAGCCTCAGGCTGGTTTTCAATGCCAGACGCGGGGTTTGAGGGACCCTCCCTGTGAGAGTGTGTGTTTGTGTGAGTGTGTGTGTGTACCCCCAGCTCCCACAGTTAGGAAATGGGATTTTGCCTGCCTCCTTTTTTCAACAACTGCCCGAGACAGGAGAGGTTCCAGCTTCCCCCAAACTCCAGCTTGTCTCCCTCTCTTCTCCTTTCTGTCAGTACAATTACTGACGATCAGTTAATCATTTCCAGCCCACGTGCCTACCTTGCTCCTTCTGTCCCTGGTGTGGGGTGGCCGGCAGCGGGGCAGCTCCTTCCCAGGATGCAGACAGGGCTGGGAATCTTCCCTACGGCCGATGCTTCTTGGGTTGGGCCAGCAAGGGACACCTCACAGCTCGGAGGAGGGCAGGAGGAGGTCCAGAGCTGCAGGACTCGCCTGCCTCTCTCTTTTCCTGCTGGATGATCCCCTGCTTACTCAGACACAGCTCTGGGCTGTTGCAGGAACTGAGCACTCTCCTCAGCAGTCCTGACAGGGAAAAAAACTCAGAAGGATTTCTTGATAGCATAGCATCCTTATACCCCTTTTCATTCATTTAAAGTATCCAAAGTGCAATTACTTACACAATTTGAGTCAAGGAAATGAGTGTGTAGGGGGAAAATGTATCAGGTAATGTGATTCATTAGTAGTGGTGGGTGATACACGTCCCTGTGCAGCAGCAAGGATGAGGTGGCTTGAACAGCTCTTAAATAATTAGATAGGTGCTTCTTGTCAACATAGGGCGAATAATGCCCAGCTCTATTAGAAAGGCATGAACTTACCTAGGATTGCTCCACACATTACAAAGGCAATCCTCATTTCCAGTTCCGCACTATTTTTCAGAACTATTTAATCTAAAAGATATTGTTGGCACAAGCACAGAGAGTGTAGGCTGGTCATGAATGGACTGTGCCTGGAAATTAGAAATAGGCTCTTAAAGATTAGAGCAATAAGATTGTAACAGAGAATAATAGGAGGAAAATACCCTTAAGTCCTTGAATATGTGGCATATTAAGTATGCTTCAGTCCAGAGTGCTCTACTGCACTTCATGTTCTCATGTCCAGTCCCCATACTGGCTGGAAACCCACCAGTGTGCCAGCCACAAAGAGTGGGATCTGCCTTTCACTTAAGGCTGTTTACTATATAATGGGATACACTCATTCTATTTTACCAGATCAATTTTTTCCTACCAGGCATCTGACAAGCTATTGTGTGCTCTCAATATCTTAATCATCTGTAATTTTGAATCATGCTTCAGATGAGCTCTGTTCAGTTTGCAAAGCGTAGGAACTGAGGACGTCTTTGCTGTTCTCACAAAAACCATAGCAGCAAGACCCAGAGGAAAAAAAATGGTCATAAAGAAAAGAATCTCATGCTGTGGTTAGGGTTAAAATTCAATTCATGTTAGCTAAAGGTACAAATAACCTTGCAAATACTTTACAGAGATTTGAAATAATAAAAACAAAGCCCCAAATTGCCATTTAGTGATCAATAACACAGTGTACTAAAAGTAGCACTAACACAACCTTCTTAACAAGGATTTAACAAACATCTTTCCACCTTTCCCTCGGGGAAGGATCTAGCCCCCAAACTCAGTTATCAAATCCAGAGCACTCTTAATAGCAGGGTGAGAAATTAGTTCTGGAGCCCCACAGCCAAGCTTGGGACACTATGTCATGGACAAGAAGTAGGTCAGCTCCAGGTTGTAATCACCTCCCATTTTGTCATCCTGGAAGGTGTAGCAAAACCCTACCAAACAGGTATTGCTTAACTCCTAATCTGGCCAGCTGGCTATTTCATTTGGCTACTGAAACAGTGAGAGCTGGCATGAGCTTGCCTTGAGCAGGGGTATCTTCTTATGTTCCTTTTTTCTTTTCTTGCGCTAAAACAGTTCCAGGTTCTTTATTAGGAAACAAGGGACTCCATACCAGTGCAGAAGTCATCAGGGAGCAGCTTGGCAGGAGGCACAATCCATCCAGTCGCTGCAGATTATTTTTTCTCTTTGCTAGCTTTTTTTCAGGTTCCACTCCTTCTAAAGAAAGATTATGTTTATCATGAGCAGAGGAATCTTTTGATGCATGAAATCAGTCAGAAGCTACACAGCTACCAAAGATTTTAAGGTCAGTCAGGCTGTCTCTCTCTTGGTCCTGATACAGTCACCGAATATTCAGCTCTCAAACCTGATTTTTCAGATCGTTTGTCTTCACAGTCAAAAGGAAAAGTTTTTTACTTCAGGAAAAATAACATCTATGGATTGTGCTGAAGTAGAAACACAGAAAAGCTGAGCTTTTCAGCAAGGTAAACTCCAGGAAAATTGGGGTGTTTTAAGACCATATGTCTTGTCTATTTGGTGTTTTTACTTCACATGCCATAGGCTTCCTTAAAATAACCCAAACCCATTCTATTAGAAAAACACCACCTTAAAGAAGAACAGTTTCTCTGTAATTTACTTTTGTTAATATTGACTGCCTGTCAGAAATAAAATACTGTTCCCTGCTCCCTGCTCTTCAGCTGCCGTCTTCTACCCCTTCCTTCTGTTGTTTGTGTTTACTCTCAGTCATTATCACCAGTTGCCTCATTGGCCACTCTGCTTGCTCTGTGGAGACTCACATCCTTCAGCCTCTGCCCTTCCTGAAAGCTTCACCTGCGCTTCCAGTCACCCCTGGCAAACTCAGCATTGCCTCCACCATCAGGCCTGTCTGCTATGAACTCTCCATGAGATGCCAAGCAGCTTCCTTTCCGTCCTGTTCTGAGATCCACGGGGTTTGCATTATGCATGCAGGAGGGTCAGGCCGGGAACTGATAGGCAAAGGGCATTAACATTTGAAGATAAGATGCAGCATCACAGCTGAAGTTTCCTTTCCAGGTACAAAGTGTTACCAAGGGGTTAATCTACATGTGCAGTGCAAGGCACAGAGCAACCATGAGCACTGAGGAGTGGGGAACCTCCTGAGTATACACACTGTGCACAGCACTGAATCAGGCAGCTCTTTTTGGAATACAAAATATAGAAGCAGCTGCTCAACGAACATACTGCTATGGCCTTCATACAAGTTTCCAACTTTGAACTGGAGCAAAGATCAAACTGACTCATATTTTACTAATTCTGACAGATCTCATGATCCAAAGATGGCAGCTAGTTAACCAGTCAGACTGCTGAGCCACTCTTTGACAAAAGTGCATATATATAATGTTGTGTTATCTGCAGCCATTTAAATACGTTTGTTTTACCACACACTGGATGATAATATTCAGAATTCACAATGATGAAGAATGATGATGCTAATGATCGCATAATTTATAATGATGACATGCTGATAGCTAATTATAGGGAAAAAAAGAAGAAAATAAAATGGCAGCTTTGCTCTGTCCAAATGAACACACAGCAAAATCTTTATGGTGAAAAAGAGCCTAGAAAACAATCCTCTCCCACATGTGGCTTAGGTTGTTGTGACCTGCCTCAAGAGATGGCAACTGCCTGGAGAGAAACCACCAACACAGAGCACGTGACCAGCAGCATCCCTTGAACCTGTGACAGCTGCAGCTGCTGGGAGCTCAATACAAAGGCTGGACATTTCCATGTTTCTTCTTCCCTCACTACCTGTCCATCTTCAGATTGTGTACTGTTGTCTTCTTTCCCCAGTCTGTCTGTTCTGTTTAGATCCCAAACTGCACAGAGAGGTCACGTCTGTGCTTAAACTGTACATGCTGCAAAGAGCTCTGTTCGTTATCAGTGGATACTCTGTCATAGCTGGGATTAAACTGATACAGATATTTTGGTAAAAGACTGGCTCTTATTAGCAATATGAATTGACTGGACAAATAGATTCTTCCAAAACACTTGTAAATGCAACACACCACACAGCAAGAAAAATTACCAGGTGGAGTTTTTTTCTTGAAAAAAGGATTAGATGGGACTCCCCATGGTGCTAGAACTATTAAGTGAATGAAAACAGAGATGGAAAATAATACCATGGAGAGAGATGAGTACAAGGCTCCAATGTCCCAGCATCCAGAAGATTCTGTGCACTCTCATTTCCAGAAGTTTGGAGCAGAAACCGCAGTCACAGTCCATGTAACAAGATGCTATTTCCTGTGTTAGTGATCATTGTGATACATGGGTTAGAAAATTTGTGTTTGTTTAATTTTAGGCAACGATCCCATCAGCGTTTTCACTCCCACACCAGGGAGGGAGAAATGCATTCTCTTGGCTACATTTCTTAATGTATGGTTACTTGTTTCAATCTACAAAACACAATTAAAGGCAGAATCTCTGTCCATTTTTTCTCTTAAAAAACACTGGCTATTAAATCTCATGCACACATTACTTCAAGTCTTCTGCAAATTGACAACAACAAGTTAGATCTGGCAAAACAAGGGTGTTTTCACAGGCTGGCAAGCCTGCCACTCTTGAAAGCCTACCAGGTTTAAATATTTAATGATCAGTCATGGCATTCATTGTCCTAATAAATTCTTTTTTTAGATACGAGTCTGAGGAGTCTCAGAAAGTGCAATCAGGCTGTGCTGGAGACCTGTAGAGGCTTCTCACACCAAACAGTCAATAGCTACACTTGCTAGGAAAAGAGATGGGAAGGCAGAATTCTCTGCCCTGTTCCGTTAGATTGATGCCATAAAAAGGGCAGATTGCCTTGAGATAAATTGGCATCACAAAGCCTTTTCTTTATATCCTTCATGTTCGTGGCATTTTTTACTTAGAATTAAATGAAATGGAAACTTTTACAATGTTGAAATAAGGAAAATTCTTTCTTGGAAGGCAGTGGACAGATGTAAGCTCCTCCCATGCAGAAGAACTGTGCAGTGGGTGCATGTGAACACAGACATGGGTTGGGTTCAGCCAGGCAGTGGGGCACACCATTTGGTTTAGAACCCCATGGAGCACTTGTGGGGCTGATGGAATATAAGAAACAAAACTGACAAATAGTCAGAAAAGAGTGTCTGAAGTCATCTTTTGGAAAGAATTGAGGTACTTTCAGCCAAATGCTCCTCCTTCTCTGATTGGGGTTTCTGACCCTCCCTCCCTTCAGGAGCTAAATATTTACCCCATTCCTTTCTGCAAAACCATAGCCAGAGGGGGATTGGTGCTTTTCCCCTTTTTTAGTAGCTGAAGGGTCAGGATGCTTAATGTCCTGAGCCATCCCAATGAGTGTGGGAACCTCCAGCAAAGGCATTTCTTAGGGAAAACAAGACTTCTCCAGGGTCTCTCAACTGGTCTCTGGCACAAATGTACAAATCATCTGAGATGGGCCTTGAGTACTGGCCTCTCCTCATCCAGAAGATTCCTCTCATCAGTAGATGATCCTGTAACTCCTTCACAACTGGATTAATAAACTTTGGACTGTCCTTAGCAAAAAGAACTGCATTGACTGAGAGCTGAGACCACACAGATCCACAAGAGATACACATTCCAGATGTAGACTCAGACCAATTCAGATGGAAGAACAGACTAAACCCCACTCCCTCAATATCTTTGGTGAAGTGCTGAGTGTTATGACATCTTGCATTGCAGAAATTAGTTCTTGGGAAAATATTTTGCTCTAAGTGAAGCCAATAATAAAATGTCTGTTGTTTCCCAATGAGATCCAGGCAAGGCACACAGTGCATTCAGCTCCTAGAGAAAGAAATGTGTGAAGATGGACACATTACCAGATAATAGCGCTCCCTACCCTGGCGTTTCTCTTACAGCCCCATGGACAGAAGTTGAACTGTGAGAGTTCATTAGCACCCTTCCTTTGGGCCCAGGGTTTTATACCCTGCATTTGATACTTAGATGATGATGCACCATGAATACTCATGTCTAAACAACAGAAATCAAAACTGGTTTGAAAGAGATGTCGTGAGAATTCTGGTTTGCAGGAAAAAGAGAATGGTGTCTACAAGGATAAAAATCTCTCCTTTCAGAGCAACAGGATTGATCTGGCTTGTTAAACCCGCCCAATAAACAGTGGTGCTGTTGTTTTTTTAACTGCAGTTTGTCCTTATGAAAGAAGCTTGTTTATGCTTTCCACAACGTTCACAAGTTCCTTTTATGGCACTTCATATTTCTCTACTGCACAACTGAATAGAGATTAGGACAAAATGTTGCTGTGCTCTATTTCAAAGGGCTGTACAATAATGACAACTTTACTGACCTTTGCATTAAGTCCAGGACAGCCACAACTGATGGCATCTTGCAAAGAGATCAATAGGATGAGCTGGTAAAGGTGAACATGCTTAAATATGATTGCACAATTCTCAGAGAGTACTTTTACAGATCAGATCCCTGGCAAGAAAGTAGTCATTAGTGTATTGAGGTGAAAAATGCATGGGAATATTTTCACTCATTCTCTTGCAGAACTTCACACTTCTCCATTTAAACTGCTGCTGCGTTCCACCTCGAAGGAAATCCCTCCAAACTTATAAAGGGGGTCCCAATACAACAAACTATTTAATCCTGTCAGTCAATATTTAGTTGAATGCACAGGAACTGCACTGAGTGGGTAGAGACGTGCTCACTCTGTATTTTATATTGACAGAAACATTCACGTAAGGTACAGGCAACATAAACAATCCTTGACTCCAGGAATTCAATGTACTTTCTGCAACTCTGTGTGCAAGATAAGACCAAACACTGACAAAGAACTTGACAATTGAAAAACTGAATAAAAATTGTTCATCTAATTTTGAATCTTCATCAGGAGCTCAAATATCAGAAAAACTGCTCAAAAATGCGTGTGTGTAGAAGAGTCAAGGACAGGTCAGATTTGAAGGAGTAAGGGAGTAAATGTATTAAGCCAACAAGTAAATGAGATTTAAAATCTTCAGGCAGTGCCATGTCCTTTGGATGGATGTGTATTGAGGCTCCCTGCAGTCATTCTGGGGGAAGGGTCTAGAACCAGGGTGAGGCTGCTGTGGCTCCTGCAGGAAACTGCTGAGTTCCTTGTGCTGGTGCCTGCAAAGGTCGGTGCTCACTAAATTCCACCGTGTCACTGTGACCTTGTTTGTGCAGGAGCTGTGGCAGCAGCAATGAGCCTCCAGAACATTCTGCAGCAGAGAGGAGTTGCAGTTATCCTCAGCTCTGATTAGCCATGGCTGTGGAGATGTTACACACATCACATTTCCCAGCAGTGACCCCGCTCCCGTCACCAAGAGGAAATGCTTCCCAGCCCTTTTGTTTCAAACAAAGCAAACAGGAAATACTCAGCTACCTTGCTCCCAGTCTTTCACCATCCATTTCACTGCTTCCTGCCTCTATCTATTTTGGGAGAGAAGTGTTTAAGAAAATTGCCTCTTCCACAGTTCAGGTTTCGCTTACAGAGGCAGACTGAGCCTTCAGTGTCTCACTGGGTGGGGACAGGGCAGGAGCAAAAGGAGGATGAAACCAGGACTGCTCACAACATCTGCTTCTTTTAGTTTTAGCCTTTTGTTCCTTTTAACTGAGGGCTGTTTCTCATAGCATGGAGAAATTATTCATGAATATTCTCTCTGTAGTGACAGTCTGGAATCCTTTGGCAGTGGGAACTGGCCATGCAGGAGCAGGCATCACGGTATATTTTTTTTTAACTCTTTAGACTGACAGTTCCAGGTGTTTGATTTCATTAGTTATTTGAGCAGAGTCTATGCTGGCTCTATATTTTTGGAAAAAAAAAAAAAAAAGCAACCAAAGAATTTAATGCAGTCTAACAATTTCTTGTCATTTTCAGAAAATGTTGAGGCATTAATGCAATGCTAAAAAAATGCATTCCTCTTTGTATGGTAAATATATAAGTATAGAAAGATGATGTGTTTGTGTCACACTAGTGTATGACACTGGGGAAGATTGGAAACATAAGAGAGGTGTTTGCACAAAGATGGCAGCTTAAAGAGGCTGTCCTTTCTGCTTACAATGAGCTTCAGTGGTGCAGAAATATCACATCTTTGTTGGTTTTTTAGGGAATATTGAAAATTTTTTTATGCCAACACCACGGCAGCTGACAAGGAAAAGGCCAAAATAAGGGTGCTCTGATCAGGGAAATTTTTATACCTACTCTCCTTTCACCAGCCATATTTCCTCAAGATGAAACAAGTCATTGGAAAATATAAAAATTATATTTGTAAAAGGAAATTAATTGAACACTTCCTACTAGTTCATCAGGTCAGTTTGCACCTCATCCTCTCCAGATTTGCAGCTGCACAGCTGGGTGTGTGTGTTTAATCCCTTTCTGCTGATCTCTGTTTATCTTTTTACTCTGGTAAAGATTTCACAGGCAGTCTGTAGAAAGCTATTCCTGCACAATGATGTTCAAGAACAATAACCCCAATCCATGCTCAGTTGTGTATGTGTTAGTGACAGCTTTGAGGTGTGTCTCACATCCTTAAGCCTGGGGAAAACAGAGAGAGCACACATGAGGCAGAAGCATTTGCCAGCTCTGATTTTTTCAGAATGACACCAAATTCAGTGCTTGGTTCAATTAATCATTAAGATGATCCCATGACTAATTCCAGTTTCTCTTGAAGTAAATAGGAGTAAATAGGAATAAATAGAAATCAACATCTCATATCATAAGCACCAAAGAAAGAAGAGGGCTCCTTTAGGGTTCCTTAGGGTTTCTCCAGGTATGAGCTGTATCCAGGTGACAACAGTAATGCAGCAATCTTTTTCGTTTCTTTTTAAAATTTTCTCCTGTTGCCTTGTGTTTTTCCATTTATCCTCCTCCTGCAGTCTCAAATTCCAGACTGATGGACTAGAACTTGCTGTATAAAGGATTATTTTATTAATCATATAAATTCTTGTACATGATTCAATACTCAACCTAGACACATAAGTGGACATGAGAGGAATAAAATCTCTGGGCTGACTCAGTAAGAAATGCTCACTGAATTCATTCTGTGAGCAATGAGGCGATTCCTCACTCTGATGTTAATTCTGCTGCAACTCCACCAATGCTATCACTCCACAGCCTCTGGCAATACCACCTCAGTAATAGGTTTGTAAGTTTTTACTGTTATTATTATTATTATTATTATTATTATTATTGTTATTAAAGTTTGTGAATGTCTGAAATGCTGCATTGTGGCAGAGATGCTTTATGCTAAATGCAGTGTTCCATTTAGTGCAATCTCTATTTTCCAATTCAGTCCATGTTTTGTTTTGAGCTGATTCAGAGTGAAATTGCTTTCAATTTTTCACTTTGGCCAGGCAATTGGAGAGGCAGCCCTGCAGCCTCACCACTGTGCTGCCACCAGGTACTGAATTGTTCAGGGATGACTTGCAGAGCAGCTTTTCTTTGGAAGAAATTGGTCAGTCTCAGATCTCCCTTTTGTCTGAAGACATTCACAATCTATGCATGTGAAAAACACAACAAAAAAAAAAAAACCAAGCCAGATATTACTTATATTTTCAAGTTCCTAATGATGTACTCAGGTGCTTTCATGACAAAGGAAAATGTGCTGATGAAACAGACTTGAAAATAAAGAGGTTTAAACTTGTTGAAGCTCAAATATCCCAGCAACACCTGGTCTGGGAATCAGCAGACTGGGAATCAGCAGAAGCACTCCATGCTCATGGATTGCAGCACTGACTCTCCCAATTTTCCTTCATTTGGTAAAGGTAAGCAGTCTGCATCCCAGCTTTTCAGAGCATCATGAGGGAGAACTCAGAAGGAAGATCTGAGCTGAGCCTGCTGAACACAAAGACTCCCTCCCATCCCATCCCAGGCCATAGCCTGGTGTGGTTTTTCGTCTTCTCAAGCTACACACATTTCTCAGCTCTTTAAACACCGTGCTGTCTCTCAAGCATGAAATCTGGGGGCAGCCAGTTGTTTGGCACAGAGAGTAAAAGTGTCAGAGGAAAAAGCACAGAAACAATGGCCCTTTGACAAGGCAGCTTCACAGCTTTGATGTTTCCTCTCTCTCCTTTTCCCTAATTAACTCCACGGCTACTCTCTGCACAGAACTCGAAAAATGCTCTTGTACTGGAGCCATTTGGGGTTATTTTTCGCGCTTCTCATCTTGCCATGTGTGTCTAGTCTATAGCAGTTCTTCAGTCTGTTGTCTGCAGAGATACTTTGAACTATGTCTTAATTTGGCGTGTTGGAATACAGACTATTTGAGACATTATGGACTATTTCTTAAGGTAAAACAGCAAAGTAGAAAATTACAATATTGTCAGTTAGTCCAAATTCATTGTCCCAGGGCCAAAAACTCAGCTATTTCCCAGTCACAAGAGCCATGAAGCTGCCAGGCCAGGATGTCTCCATTTCTGCCAATGCTGACACAACTGTCAGGTCTTTTGTAGTCAGCATCACCCTAACAGGCAAATATTTACTCTTCAAATATTGCCCCACCTTCCAAAAGATGTAAAACTCACTAGCAGGCGGTGGATTTTATTTTAAACAATGTGCCTGTCTTGTGGCTCCATTCCTGACTGAGAAATTGCTTATATTGGTTTTCCCTCAAGGGCCTCACTTACAGTAAACAAAATTAGGGCTAAAGACATTATCTACCATTAGAAACTGCCTGTTGCTTTTAGCTTTGCTTTGGGTGTAGTCTGCTCTAGACACAAGCCATCCCTCAGTGATTAGGGTGCTGCAGCTCCATCTCTTGGAACTCTTCTTAACTTTAAGGGGTGGACAGCATTAGGTGCTGCAGGCTCTAAATCACAGTATAATGACTTTACTTTAAAAATGCTGCAAAAGATTTTAAATCTGGTTCCAAATTTAAGCTGGAAAGGCTGTGCTGCTGCTGGCTGGCACACCAGGCTGGCTAAGAAGGCAGACAGGATGGTGGTACGTGCTTCCCAGGAATGTGGAAACCCATCTTTGCATTCTCCTTCTGCACCAGCTTTGGCTTTATGGTGAGTGACTGATGAGTGGCTTTGTCAGGAGCAAGTGTAAGAGGCTTAAATCAACATTTCCTGGCTTTGTCCTGAGAGTGACTTTATTCCCAGAGGATGCCAGCTGGGCAGGGTACTGATAACCTGTCTATCCTGGGAAGGAAGGAATTTTTCACACTTCCTGTGTGTGTCAGTGCAAGCTGCTTTAGTTTCAGTAATTCCTGTGCAAAAAGCACATCTCAGACAGGCACAGGCCACGGACACACCTCCTGCCAGCAGATCCTGTTACAGTCCCTCCCCACGAGAGAGTGAGAACCCGAGCCTGAACTCCCCGACTCTGTGCTGCTCAGGGGTCTCATCCCTCAGGGAACTCACGGAACACCCAGAAGTGTTTCAGAGCAGAGCAGGAGGCTGACGGGCTAGGGCAGAATGTGACTGATCAGCCCCTACAAAAGCACTGATGAAGCAACTCTGGGTCTTTCTCTGCTGTCACTCATGTCATTTGGGTTTTGTCAACTCTGCTGATCAATGCTGTTACAACAACCCAGAGACAGGTTGCAAAGGCAGATGGGAAAGTGTCACAGCTGACAGACAAAAAAGGAAAAAAACAGTATTTCTGAGCTTCTTAATGCACTGGTCTGTCTGACTGCCCCAGGAAAAGCTGAGCCCTTTCACCATGAGCCACTGAGAGCAGCACTCAACCAACAGCCCAGCAAGAGAAATACTTTCATTTGCTCTGCAGAAAAAACTCCATTTCACAGCAATGCCAGTGCCACTGCATCTATTAATCACTGTTTTGACCATTTTCTGAGAAATAAAATGAAATGGATGCCAGGAGCAAAGAGGTCAAGGAAAAAGACTAGGTTCAGCCATGAAAGGTTTTATCATCTTTTAATTTCTTGCATAATGTCATTGTTATGTTCCTAATTGATAGAGGCACCAAGACACAGATGAGTTATAGTATATTTCTCTGACCAGTAATTTTGCAAGAGTTAATGAGAGACAGAGCAGTGCAAAGCATATCCAGAGGTACATAATCTAACTTATTCTTGTTTAATTATTATTTTTTGAGAAGAAGCACTTCCCCTCCAAGCAGGGCTGCTCAAGAGAAGCAGGCTGTGTTCAAATTAATCTGCTCTGTGACCTGTCAGTTGCATGAGTTCCTTATGCTCTGAAAGTGAAATCATTTGGTTAGGAGCACCAGTGTGTCTCTTGATCTTTCAGTACGTAACCACTGGTCATCTTGCCTGTCAAAGTATCTGAGAAGCAAATAGAGCACCTCATGTACAGCACTGAAATCCTCCTAAAAGTGTCCAGTAAAATGCAGCTGACTCATGTCAGAGTTTTGTGCTGAAGGAGTCCTCTGTATCTTCTTTTTCAGGCTAACATACTCAAAGCCACTTCAAAATTAAAAATGGCATTACAGAGCTTCAGACACTGCAAAACTAAGCTAAACTCAACTGAAACACTCGGCTTGTGCTGGCACATAGTCATCATGTTCTCTCCCACAGTGCCTCCTAACAACACTCACACAAACAAATCAGCTTTGGATGGGTTCTGCTGACGTTATCTTCTCTTCCCATGTCAACATTTTAAGGACCTCCACAAAAACAACCCAAGGAGTTTAGAGCACAATAACTTCGGCATGTTCTATTGTCTTATCTTTTTCTTTCTGTACAGGCTCACACAGACAGCCAGGACAGTTCCCACTTCCTGCACTTATTAGACTGCCCAGCCAGGTCAGTTTTTCGTTGTGTCTAATTTCTGGTCTTTGGGGGTGGTTTTCAATTATTTTACTATCACCAAATACAGGGATGTTTCATGGCTCGCTCAGCAAGCTGGCACAGTTGCCATCCAAGTGAAGGGCACAGCAGCCCAGCCAGCTGGTGCTCACAAGGGTACACTCTACAGGGGCAGAGAACTTCTCTCCTCATGCCAGAAAAAATAAAGCTGGATCAGTCTGGTTTTCACTTGACCATGGTGTTCACAACTACCAACCTCCCCAGGGTACATGGTTGCTTTTTCACAGGGCCTGCAGAATAAGGGCAGCATTAAAAAGGGTGGAATTTCAGCAGTTATTTGGGACTGAAACCTGAAATAGCAGAAAATGGCTTTAAACTGAGCAAAAGCAATTTGTAAATTAGAAGGGACATACCCCAACATAAAGATGTGGTTTCACAGCCTGACAGGAGAGCATTAAGCAAGTTCTACAGTGCAGTAAGTACCTTAACAATCATCCTGCTTACATCTGATTTCAGGATAATTCCCTCCCTGATCTCCTGTACTACTTTTGCACACCTTTAACTCTCTACAAGTCTCTCTTGACATCGTTTCAGACACAGGCTGATAAACATTTGAACGTTGCTGGACAAGTTTCAGAGAATAGTTCCAGGCACAAGACTAACTTCCTGTTGTGTTCCATCAAGAAGAGCACTGCATATAAAGTAGAAGGGATCATTTTAATGAGTAAGGGCTTGATACCTCAGCTGCTGCTCAAGGCTCAACAACAGGGTCATTCAGGTATGAGAGGACTCCAGGAGCAAGTCCAAAAATAACTTTAAAGGTACCTAAATTGTAAGGAACAGGATTATGGAGCACTGCAGGTTCTGGCCCCAACTTCAGCTGCAGAAGACAATCCCATTATCTTGTCCCCACACAGATCTTTGAATGGCCTACTTTGAACTCAGTGATGGAAAGGATTCATTGCTTTTAAGCTGTAATCTTCATGGAAGAGATGAGATACTGGATTACAGACCTTGTGAGTGACCAATAATAGGCAATACTCTTTCTTGTTGCATTTTTCATGGAATAGATGATAAAAAATGAAGTAGATGGCTCCGGGTTTTCCATTACTCGTTTGCTTTTGTAATTCCCTAATTTTTGTTAACTATTCTGTAAAATTACTTGGAACCAGATATTTTGGGATACCAAATATGAATACATTTTACCTTGAGGCTTCTAAAAGCAAGAAGCAGAGGGGACAGAAGTGTCTCGGACCTGTCAGTGCCAGAATCCCGGAGCTCTGGAGCTCTGCAGGCTGAAGAGGGCAGCAGCCTCTAACCCAACCCCAGCAGGGTGAGCTGCACCCAGAAGAAAGGCCATGTGTGTTTGTGGGGTTGGAATCCACTCCTACACACCGACTGCTGGGGTATCCGTACAATCCCAGCGAGAGTTTTCCATTTTAATACAATACTGGTTCTATTTATTAATGTGACACCAATGTGCGTTTTTGATTTTATGACATTGCTTTCTACATGTCACAGTCACAATCTCAAAAACTGCAGGTGTATATGGTTAGTGCTTTGCAGATAACTTGTATAAATTATTCTTTGGCCAACACTGTCTTTATCAACACACCAGCGACACAGAAAAGCTGCTTTGTCCTTTGTGCAAGTCAGAGTACAGGGAATGCTGCTCTTCCTCTTTTCTGGCAGATTTTTGTTAAGTGCTCTGGAAGTTCAGTCAAGGGAACGAGGTAAAAAAAGACATGATTATGAAGTATAAAAAAGGAATATATGTTGTCTTACAAAATGTCACTCTCTACCTACCAGGCAGGTGAAGCAATCTTCTAAGAAAATCTCAGCATAGAAATACCAAGAACACGTTGCATTTCCAGGAATTTACTGATTGGGATTTGTATCTCTGATAATGTCAGTAATTCAGGCATTAACCTGCCATAACTAGCAGCGGCTGTGCTGAGCTCTTTCCATCCTTTCTCTTATAGAAACCATGCTCTAACCTGCTGCTTCTTTCAAGTGAGGAAATTGAAGCAAGGTCCAGGTGTTCAAGATTTAAATTTAATTCTCTCAGAAAGAAAAAGAAAAAAGAATAATTTTCGATTATTTTGTTTGCTTCTAGAAGCTGAAACAGAATATCTCAGGTTGGAAGGGACCTACAGGGAACATCAAATCCAACTCCCTGCTCTTCACAGGACTACCTGAAATTAAACTTGGGAAACAGACCTGAAAACCAAACGAAAAAAAATCCATCTAAACTCATAAGCTATGGGTGCCCAAAATTAACAAAAGGGTGCATTTGCCAGTGCAGGGCCCCACACTAGGACTGAGGTTAATTACTGGCCCAGTTAATTAGAGGACTCCAGAGCCTCTGGGAGCCTCCCCCAGGCTGAACCTGCAGCAGCTCCCTTACCTCAGGCTCCTCCTGGCTGCAGGAACTTGAAGCCCCTCTCATGAGAGGGATCAGGCACTGGGAGTCTGTGGTTTTGTGCCTTTTGCATCCTTCGACCTCGTGGTACCAGACAGGAGCGCACCCACCCCTCTGTGTGTAGCAGCATTCCCTGGGGGAAGCAACTCTTAAAACATTCTGATTGCACTTGCAACAAGTCTTTGCAAAGCCTGTGCAAAATCAGCACCATCTTTGCCCAGGAACAGATAGTCCTGGCCTATTTAAACTGTGTTCAATCTCCTTGTCCACTTTTATAATCAAAATAGAGTTCTAGGGACAACTGGAATCCTGAGATACTTATTCTTCTGACTGCACCAAGGTGTGCCATTAGGCAATAATTCAGGCATCTGACCACATGCTGTTTGTTACATCAGAAACATCCCAGACTTGCAAGCCAGTGCTACTGATCAGCTCTTTCCAGCATCTCAGTCCTCACCACTGAATTAATTACCTGGATCTGGGTAATGAACTTCCCAAGTGACCCTGAGGGTTAAGGGCTCACTCCTCTTCCTTCCCAGATCAGCATGATGATCTGTAAGGTGGTTTTGTCATGTGTATCATGTAGGTGGCAATCCTGTTGATTCCCCTCGTTGGAAAAATCAGAAAGCCCCTTAATTCAAGCAGAAAATGTTAAACCTCTTGGACATGCCAAGCACAGCCCAGCTGTATAATCACCACTGTCAGCGCCACAGTCACGTCAACAGAACAGGCTTTGTTCTCCTTGCATGAAATTTCACAATTCCCTATTTTTTTCCAGTCTGGGGGTCTAATCCTTCATGGTTCTGGCTGTAGCAGTCGTTAAGGTGTGATAATAACCAGCAGATGCCATTCCATTCCTGTAGCAGGGTGTCTCTGCCGTAGGCTCCACACTGTGCTCCATCCCTCCGAGGCATCAAGGGCTCAGCAGTGACCTCGCAGCTCCCACTGATTCCCTGCAGCTCTGCCTGCCTTGTCCAAGCCAAACTGTGTGGTTCAGGCTGAAAGCACAAGAATTCCTCTTGGTAGCAGGGATGTATTTGCAGGAAAGCAGAAATTGCTGTGAATGCAAGGACCTAACAGGACAGATTCTCCTCTTGAAAACCATTAACAGCCACGGTGGTCAAAACCAGCAAAAGCTTTAAAAAGTAAATTAATTTTGAGATGTTCTCACTGACTTTTCCCATGTATTGTTTCAAAAATTTTCAAATACCAAGTTAGGATTGTGGATTTTTTCCAACATCCAAAATAAAAAGAGGAAAACAATGAAATACTTTTCATAAAGGTATTCCTTGCAAACCAAGGGGGGAGGTCACTCATTTTCCTTTGATTCAGTGATTAATTTTAAATTAAACTGTTAAGTATTTTCTGCCTCACATCATTGATGAGTAAGACTACATGGATGTTATAACCATCTTTCTGACACCAAGCTCAGAGCTTGTAGAACTATTATTTTAAAAGGAAAAAAAAAAAAAAACAACAAACAAAAAGGAAAACCCATGACTTTTGTGCTAGTAACAAAATTAACCGATGGCTGGGGTCTCAGAGCAGATGAATTGCAGAGGGTACAGTGATTTTTCAGATTCCTGCATGATGTGCTGCTGGTTCTCTTTCTACATCTTATTTCAATAAGCAAATTACCAGAAAAAGCCAGTGTCCAATTTGTCCTATGAGAGATGATTTTTCACGTGGAAAGCATTGCGCAGAAGTGGTTTCTGCTTTGAGCTGTGTGCCACGTGTCACCAAATATTTATTTTGCACATTACAGCAACTCATCTCTGGATCTTATCTGAGAAGAATGGTGTTTCATATTTGAGTCACTCTTATCCTTCTGGTGTCATCAGTGTTCCAAGAAAATGCTGCATTCAGATACCAAACAGGGCAGGCAAGTTCCCAGCCAAGAGAAGGTTTGTTCAGCTATAGCAAACTGGCATTTTAATTGGGAAAGGAATTTTTCTACCTGCACTATATTTATGGCAGACAATAGCAGGGGTATTCACAGGCACTGATATTTTTTGAATTACAAAACGCTTCCAGCTCCAGGTGTCAGTGACTGCACACAAGCACCTGCTGGTGTAAACAGGAGGAGAACTGTGTGCACAAGGTCTCTGCTTTCTATAACTGGAGAAAGGGTTCAGATTTTTCACCAAGCTTTATTAGCAAAGGACCTTTACTCATTGATAGAGAAGCTATATCAAAATATGAGTTATCTGTAATAAGGTCTCAATTCAACTTTATTTTTTTCGTGCTTTTACAGAGGTTGCAGTCAGCAGGGCTAGAACTGAACACAAAACAGCAAGGAAGAGACAGTCTCACTTCAAAGAAGATATGAACTATTTAAAAGGGAAGAAAGAGAGAATTAAATCTCAGTTTCACCCACCTACAAGTCAGGAGCACAGCATGAGCCATTTGTCTGAGGCCCCCCTAAGGTCAATGGAAAGACACAAAAACTCCTTCATGCCCCATTCCACCTGCACAGGTGGGTGAACAAGGCCTGGCCATGAGGAGACCTGTCCTCACTGCTCTGCTGGGTGCTCTGTCCTGTCCTGGGCCAGACTGCAAACCTCCTAGAGCTTCCCCAGGGGCAGCGTCTCCCACATGGTTCATGTAGGGCTTGATATCCAGCAACGCTCTGGCTCTGCAGAAATCTCCGGGTGAGAATTTACAGTCTTTATCTCACACAAAGAACCTTCTGATCTTAACTCCACAGTTAAAACATCCACAGTCAGAAACAGGGCTAACAACTACATGCAAAAAAACCCATAAAAATATTGAATCCAATTTTCCCATCCCATGAGAAACTCTGAGCAAAAATAGGAAAGAAGCCACCAATAATTGTGAGCAGCTCCTACGTGCAGCAAGTGGCTATTTTGTATGACGATAGGAAAAGCAATCATCACTTGATGGACTAATTTATAATGATTATTGCAGCCTTGCTGGTCTCTGATAGCATACATGATATTCAGGGGGCTGATACAATCTCTCTCCTTACCAAGCATCACACTGTTTCTCCTAGAGCAAGCACTGTAATTAAGATTGGGAAACAAAGCCAGTGATACGCACGTAACCCAAAGTTTAAAACCACTCACTTCCCCCACGGGCTGGAGAATCAGAGAGAGGTTGGCAGGGGAGCACAGCAGGCACAAAAACACGTCTGGCAGGAGACAGGAGGGGCTTTGCACCCCCTCAGCTCACCTGCAACAAAGGCTGCAGGTGACAGAACACCTAGTGCCACTGGGAGCAGGGGGCAGAGCTGGCACTGCCCCCCGTGCGCCTGCAAAGAGCCCTCGGAGCTCCAGCCACGGCAGGGCCTTTCCCAAGTGTCAGCTTGGCAGCACCTTAAGTGAATTAAGGCTGTTGAAAATATTTAAAGCACTTGAGCCACCCTACATCACATTCTGAATGTGTTGTGCGTGAGTGCTTTTGGATGCACTCATGGTTTCATCACTTCTTTTCCTCTGCTGTTCAAGGAAAAGAAAAGGCATCCATCCCCTAAGAAATGGGCCCTCTCTCCCACGCTGATTTCCTGATATATAAATATATAGAAGGACTACCCTTAAATCCATTTTTTCTACAGATATTACCATTTTGACACTTCTCCTTTTTTTTTTCTTCAATAGAGTGTTTTCCCTAGACCTTAAAGCGCCTCTTCAAGGAATAGCACTTTGCAGTATGAACATGCAGTGACTTTCCTAAGAAAATATTGTCAAAATAAGGTCTCTTCACAGAGCATTTGAGTTTCAAAAAAGCATAATTTTACACATTTCTATTAAAATTGAGTTATTATGATCAGTCTGTTATTTTCATTTACATGAAGAGAACACAGAGGAGTGAATAACTTGCCCGATATCACATAAGAAACCTATGAAAGAGCAAAGGTTTGAAAGGCAGAAATGGGATCAGCCACAGTTACTGTCAGCCATCCTTCCATATTTCTAGTTTAGCCTGGAGATGCGACTCTTGTGAGGTGACTCTGCAGCTACTCTGGTGATGTGTGTGTAGTGCACAAAGTGCTGAGCCTCCACTTGGGCAGTGAGACAAATCTGAGTAAGTGCTCTGTACCTGGTCCTTTGAGTCTGGAGAGGGTGGTGATGTGCTGTCACCATTAACAGCATCCAAAACCACCAAAACATCCATTAACAACAACAAAAAACTTCTGTTTGCAGAGTTTCCAAGCTGTGGTGACAAAAGGGGCATGAAAACTTGGAGAGCAGAACAGTTCCCTCTCTTCCCATGGGCAGTTTCCCAGCTGTACTGGGAAAGAAGAACCACTGTTTTGCTAATTACTGTGCAATCCTGACTTTCCAAGCTCAGGGGCTTCCTGCACTGCTACAGCCCTTCCTTGAGTAAGATTTTTCCCGGGAGCCAAGCCAACAGCATGTTCTGTGTTGGTGATGAGAGTCTGCCAGACAAACCCCGGGCATCACGCTCTGTCCTTGTGGGGAGCACTGGGGATGGGCTCCTTCTGTGGAGGAAGGTCTTTGTACAAAACAGTTTTGCAGGAGGTTCAGACAGAGCAAAAATGATTCTTACTGAGAGGGTCACCATTAGACTTGGAGGTGCCAAATGTATGGCATCTGAGGGAGGCGGTTTTGTCTCTGTTTCTCACCTTTCAAATATATTTAAATTGGTAATAAATTCAGTCAGTTTTCCCCAAGTCAAGTCTGGTTTGCCTGGGATGGTAATCGGTGAGTGATCTCCCTGACTTCATCTCATCTGATGAACACTTCCATCTCATTTTCACTATTGAGGAGGAGAATAAGAGCATCTGGGTGGGCATCTGGCAACCCACCACAGAGAAAAAGCATCTATTTGACAAAAATCCAGTTCAGCCACAGACCTGGTTACCAAGAAGATCTCAGCTAAAATATCAGTGGTCACCAGCCTGAACAGAGATCTCTGCTGATCTAAGCACACTTAACTGGTCAGAAAGTTAAAGTGATCTCAATAATACAATATCAGAGGCCCAGATGTGCCTGTGCTTTCCATCACTATTTTCTCCTAGAGAAGCACAGTGGGTGAGGATATACACTTTCCTCTTCATTGTCCTCAAGTTATTCCTGTGCTGCTTCTCATCGTCTCCATTAGCTTTCAGCTTAGCACAAAGGAAAAAATCTCTGGGATATTGGGAAAAATACAAACTGAAAAAAACAAACCAACAAAAACAAGCTCTGGTGCAAGCCTGTCACACAACATTCCTTTTGTGACAGAGCAGGTGTGAGCAGTGGGCTGGGACTGTGGCAAGCTGGGGTAATTATACGCTGTGCACAGCTGACTCGCACCTTCCACGGGATGTCACTGGGGCAGGACCGGGGCCATCTCACTGCTCAGCTGTGGGCTCCCTCCCCACACACAGCCAGAGCAAAGACATGGATGAAGTGACCACCTTTTGAAGCTTTCTTTCCTCCCTAGATTTGCCAGAGCTACATAAAGGTAAGAGCTTTCAAAATGCCTGGGGTCAACACTGTGTTTCCTCCTCAGGAGATAGAGAAAGGGAGGACAAAAGGACTAAAGCAGACAGTGAGCTCAAGGAGTATGGCAGCTGTGGCTCTCTGCTGGGAATGTTAACTTTTCGTGATTAAATTGTCAAGCTCTGAAAACCTGCAAGCCTCTCTCATGTTCCTAAAATCTGGAGGCAAAGATTTTTCTCAGGATATTTTCTCTTTCTCCTAGAACAGATGAGAGATGGTAAAGAGGAAAAGGAGCTTTCTGAGAAGGTGGAAATGAGAGCAGTAATAAGGATGGAAATTCAAGCTAATGCACCATAGGAAAGGGCTTAGCTCACACATAAACACAGGGCACACACCTGCTTGCTTCAAGTGAATTTATTCATCATAACTTTGTAAGAGTTGCTAAACCAGCTCCAGATGCTGTAGGACACATTACTTGAGCTGCTCTATCAGTTTTCAATTGAAGAACACGTTATGGACATTATTTTTAGAAGGGTATAAATGAAATGCTGGCAACCCATGATTCAATGCTGTTGGTGAGAGAATGTTCATCTATAAAGGAATTAAATTAAAAGTTGGCAAACATCAATTTTTAAAGTAATGATGAGGTGCTGGAAACAACTGTGTAAGGCTGCCCTCAATTTTGAAAGCTAAAAGGAAACGTGAAAGACAAAATTGTGTTCATAGAGGACAAAGGCTGAATCTAAACTCAGCATTTCCTATCTTCTGTGTGCTCGAGTTTTAAGGCCTAACCAAATGTGACCATGTCACAGCAGAACTGGTGCAGTGTCTCCTCAAAGCAGTATTTCTGTCCACAGCAGAGTTAAGGAAAACCAAGACTAATTAACTGCAGAACGTCACTGTGGCAGAACAGGAACTGAGCCCATTTTTTTTCCCCAGCGCAGGTTAAGGCACAAACCACTGGACAATACATCCTTTTAATGGTTCTTACTCTATTTTTGGAATGGCAATTAGGGAGGGACAAGTTCTAATGCAATCCCAGGGCTCAGCTGTACTCACCCTTCAGAGCAAGTGCCCTTTAAATACGAATAAAGTTGGTCATCTCAAGGGAACAAGGCATTATACATCAAACAGTAAATTAAGGAACAAGGTTTAGTAGATAAACCTGGTGTGCATCAAAGGTTAGCACAAAAAGCAGGGATGGATCCAATTCAGTATTTTAATTAATAACCTTGGCAGAAATATAGGAGTGGCTAATAAAATGTATGACTTAAGAAACAAATTATGAAAGCAGAAATTCTATTACACAGAATAAGAAAAGTTAGAGACCTGCTGTGGCAGTATTTGTGTGCACTACAATGCTACAAAGCAGCGCACTTAGAAAACGACCAGAAATTTCAGCTGCAAGCTGGGAGTTCATTAGTACAGAATGACATTGGAGGAGAAAGACCTGCTGCTGGTTAATGACAACTTAAATACAAACCAACAGCATGAGGTGGCTGTGGAAAAGGAAATAAGTGCTGCTGGATTATTCTGCAGACAGCTTTTCCATTAAATACAAGATGACATTCATACCATCCCATAGGCTGAGGACAGAGGTCACTGACCATTCAGGGACAAGAAGGATGAATTCACTGTGCAGAAATGAAAAGGGCTCAGAACCTTGCTTAGCCCTGTGAAGGAAAGGCTGCAAAGGGACAGGAATGTTCTCGGGGCTGGCTCAAGGGGAGAAGGTTTTCTGCAAAAGCATGATGCTGGCACAATAGCACACAGCAAGGAACTACCATTAATAATTCTAGACTAGGAGGTTTGTGAAAGTTTACAGTGTTTTGGATTGATTTAAGGTGAGAGCAACAGGAGCAGTGAAGGTACTGCATTATAGGCTGGGGCTCTCTTCATGAAGGATTAACTCAACATAAACATCCGATGTGGGACAGGACAGGAAAATCCAGGCAGTCCCTGCCTATCCAGCAGCCTTGTGAGTGCACATACTGGGGAGTGAGTCAAGGCAGACAATAGACAAGAAAACAGAACCAGGTGAAGAGTTTCCAACAAGAAATATGGTGCATATTCAGTCAATCCCCTGCAGCTACATCCTCTCCATTTGAAGAGGCTGGTAGCCGGATCCAGGCTTAAAAGCCAGAATAACTGTGATATTAAAAAATTAATTTCATGTGTAAAGAATGGGGAATTGGCAGAGCATTCTTCATCTCCTTGAAAAGGTTGTCTGCTACAGATATAATGAATACTTTTTTGAAGTCCAGCTTCTCATTTGCTGCCAGCTGTCCTCTCTTTTAGCTTCTGTTTAAGAATGAGAATAGGCAAATACCTGAATGCTGCTCGCCAATTATGTTTGTCTGTATTAGAGCTGGAACTATTCCTTCTTGAACATCTGGAAACCCTCAGCACATTGTGAATGTTACCTGAAATGACCAATGCAAGACTAAAGGCAAAAGATCTTTCCACTGAGGAATTCGGTGTTTAATTGCTAGCCAAAAACTGGAATTAACTGCTTCAATCAAGTGAAACGGGCTCTTGATATTGTTCAAGCCCCAGATGTAATTGCATGCCAGCAACGGCATTTTATGGCCAATCCTTAAAATATCAGAAATGTAAATTGTCTCATAAACACAGCTGAAAGGGCTAAATGTCCAGGTAAATGTTAAACTAGTGATGACAGGAGAACAAGAACACATTGCAGCAAACTGAAAGCCTTTGGGCCAGTACCCTACAAGCCAACAGGCCACTGGAGAAAACTGCTATACCTCCATATGTCTAGGGAGCGTGGAGATCCCTCACTATAATGTTTTAATGCTAATCTTCCAAAATACCAAACTTTTGAATGTAGTACCCTATATTCTTTAAACACCCGAATCTTAAAGTTTCCTCCAAAATACCATGTTCCCTTTTTTCTGTCCTGAACACACCCTCACTGAATGGCAAATCCCACACTGATATCAGATGAAGCTGGAATGGACATTAAACACTTCTCATAAAGTCACTGCTTGCTGAGATGCCATCCTGGAGAGCCAGATATGAATGTGAAAGCAGAATTAGTACTGCAGTGAGCTTCGACTTTCAAATGAAACCCTTTTCCAAGCACAGATGACAGTGCCTGTGCCTCTGCAGGCACACTTGGAATTAATGGCACCTATGGGGTTATTCAGCCGACAGGGACAGTCGGGAGGGACATGCAGAGGTGCCGGTGAGCGCTGGGCAGTGCGGCTGTGAGTGGAATTTCACACCTCATCAGCTTTGCTTGCCTGCATGAGGCTGCTCTTCACACCCAAACACAAACCCTGGAGCAGATCAGAGGAAGATGAAGGAAACTGCCTGCCCATTCTTCCCTGGAATCTGTCCTTCCTGGAACAGAAAGGCTTTGTCATTCGCACCTCACTTTCACTGAACAGGCTCTTTGTGCACATGCCTCAGGGTGTGATTTACTTATTTTTATTAAATACTGATTTCCACAGGACTTAAAGTCAGCTTTATTTTCCAGTGCATGTCCATATGCAGAAGAGACTAAAACTTGGGAGAAGACAGGGAATTGTTTTGGTGCCCCTGGGATGATGCGGTTCTGCCTGCAAATCAGGCAGTTTGCAGTAGTTTGAGTCAATCTGCTTCAGATAAACCCAGGCTCACTCCAGAAGAGCTCCAGGGGCTGCTCTGCCCTTGCACAGAGCTCTGTTTGCTCAGGGTGACTGCAGAGAAGGAAACTCACATCACCTCCTAAGCTATTAATTGTGACCCTCCTGGGCATTACTGTAGGGAAGTTTATAGGGCATTTTCCTGCTCTTCAGGAACTGCTGCCTGATATTTCTCCTTATGACTTTTTCCTCCAGGGCTACCCACACTGTTCTCTCCCGTATCTTCTCCTCCAAGAACTGAAAAAGAGGGAATTCTCTAGCTCTAATCTATGGCAACAACTCCTACAGGTTTGGGAGTCACAGCCCTAAAGGGCTCTCAGGCACCTTATACAGGGTTGGAACCAAGAACTGGGAGTAACATACTGGAGTATGTTATATTAAAGGGGCCGCTGAGTTGCATAAACCACCCTAGAAAATGCCTTTCCTGGACCTCTGAACTTGCAGCATTCAGGCCCAGAGGGTATCCAAGCCCCTGGTGCTTTCTCCCACACAGGCTGAAGAGGCTCCTGCAGAAGCTGAGCCCCGCTGCCCACCCAGCCCTGGAGCAGGTCCTCCCTCCCAGCACACAGAGAGCACACAGCAGCAGCACTGAAAATGAGCAAATTCAGGGCTTTATCAACAGCCTCAGCCCACAGCTTCTGTGCTTGGCAGCTCCAATAGATCAAACACAAACCTGGCATCCCACACTATTCCCTGCTCTGCTGCTGATTCACTTTTGCACCTCGTGTCCTACACATCTACCTGGTGATATTATCCTGATACCTCTCTGGGTGGAACCAGGATTAGTCAGTGTGTGCTTGCTTTCAGCAGTTAACTTGACAAGTTAACACCGTGCTAACCATGATTATTCCCTCCTACCCTGTGCCTCTTGCAAGCGCCTGCCTGGGCTTACAGGCACTGGATGGAATTCAAAAGCCCTTTCCTCTTTTTCCTGTTTCACAGCGAGATGAATTCTGCAGAAGTGTCGCCCAAAAGGACACCACCCAGTATTTAGTGTATGGTGTTTCACTACCAAGATAAGAATAAGACAAAAACTTGGAGACTCCCTGTAATTTTGCCCACTAATCCCTGTCCCAGGGGAGCAGCTCTTGGCCAACCCTGGCTAATGTAACATTACCTATCACCACACTCCTGAGCCCACGGTCACGGCTGACACACTCTCCTTCTTCTCCCTTGGCTCTCACAGCTTCATCCTACCCAAATTCTCTCTACTCTCACCTTTTTTCCTTCTCAGTGGGATCCTCATAAAGCTTCAACAATGGCCTATTAATAGCTCTGACATTCTCAATCACCTGTTTTAGCTCCTTTATAACAATTATACCGAGATGCGCCTTTCTCCAGCCATTCTCTCTAATCCATGTGTTTTCCATTTCCTGGGGCATCTTTGGCCTTAACGTGGCCAGTGCTGGATTTCTGGTTTTTTTCTCTACACCATCCTACCTATTCCCTTTATTATTCATTCTCCTACCATTTTCCATATCACCTGCTGTTCATCCAGATTTGTGAAAATTGCAGCACTTCTTCCCCGATGATATTTTCAAATTCCTTCTTCTTTTCCTCCCTGAGGGACTGATGCTTTATCTCAGCACTACTGATCCCCCCTCTTTTGTCCTCCCCACCCATATTGCCCTCCAACACTCCTTGGGAACAGACCTGTTGAGACCATCCTGCCTTGCCCAGCAACTCCTCTGTTGCTTTTCTTTGACCTCACACACTCGGGCAGTTTGTGCATCTGTGCTCCTTTTCCCCCCAAAACTTCCCTTCCTCGCTGACCTGTGCAAAAACCCTGTGCCTTTCTTCTGCAAAGGACTCCTACAGTAAATGTTAGTAGGAAATCAACCAGTTAATACTGGTTCAAGGGGCAGCTAGGAATAATTAACGCCTTTCCACTGACAGAAACACAAACACATCCCCATCCGTGTCCTCTTCGTTCCACCCGCCGTTATTGTGAGGATCAGCTTCTGCTAACACCTGCAAAACACACATTTTGTGGCCTGATCTTGCTCAGAGCCTCAGGGAACGCAGTCATACATAATAAGGATGTTTCCCAACAAAAGCCTGTCACCTACCGATGAGACAATGGTTTCACAGGACAAAGCTGGTCGCGGTAACAATGGTGATAAGGTTGCACAATAACCCGAGGAAAGACAGATCCGAATTGCCACTGATTGCACTGACTTAATCACATGTGAAGGTTTTTTTCACAGGTTCTCCAAGTGTGCTCTTCCCTTCCTTGATTATTTTGACAATCCATGGGGAAAAAAAGGTTATCTTTTCTGCAGAGGTAACACTTTCAGTCACGGGTTTACACACTTTGAATAGTGTTTTCTGGGGGAACATTTTTCGCTTTCCAGCACAAAGAAACACCCCAAGATGGTATTTTCTACTCTCCACCTTCCTCATCGTGAAGCGCAGTGCGGCAGGAACTGACTGCGCTCCGGCCTACAAAGAGCCAGAATGTGAGAACTGCGATTTTCCCTCTGAGCATCACCCGAGTGCGAGAACCAGGAGCTCCAGAGGCACTGGCAAATGCAGGGCACGGAGAGGGGCGTGCAGCAGGGTTTATGATGCGCTCCCTTCGGCAGGTGAGCCGCGGAGATGCTCGGGGAGAAGGCGCGCGGGGAAGTGCCCATGGTGATGTACGAGCCGCACCGGCAGGAGCCCTCGGCCCCGCAGTTCTGCGGCCAGGACGGTAAGTGAGGGCTTGGAAACAGCAGCCACAGGGCTCCTTGGGCACACCGAGGGTTGGTTTCCTGCATGTCGCTGAACACATTCGGGCCCGGCCTTTCCAGGACGTGATGGGGTTAGAAAGCGTCTGCGCCAGGATATAAAACCCAGGGCTGGGGTAGGATCTCCTAACAGAAACACCATTAAGCGGCAGTAAGTATTTTTGTTGGTTTAGTCAATTTTCGAACAACACACACTTTTTTGCAGCAGTGTCGCTACAATAATTTCATATTCCTAACGTGCAAATGTGTTCAGCCAGCGAACTCTGTACGTGGATGGGTTATGTCCTGCTTTAATTGCCATCTAGTTTTACAGAGGACTGGCCTTTTCCCTGACATCCCTGCTGGCCAGAGCTGCCCTGCCTAGGCGAGTTCTGCAGCCAGACTCCCACAGGGATGAACAACCCCTGCCCATGGGTGAAGCGCTGACAATTCAGCTCCAGGGCTGCGAGTGAGTGCCAAGAACTGCTGCTCCTGGGTTGGCTTTTCCTTCTGAAACCAGGCACTGCTCTCACACCTACACAAGTATCTCACAGCACTCCTTGTCTGCAGTGATTCCACCTTCCTTACCTTCCTGCTACTGAGGAAATTGCCATTTACGGGACAGGACTGAAGAAAAAATCCGAGTGGGAGATCAGGTGGTGACTAATGAGGCTCCATGTGTCAGTCGTGGGCCTCTAAACCTGACTCATTTTCAGAGTATTTCACTCTGATCAGCTCTCCCTGTAAATATTTTTGTCTTCAAAGATCTCCCTGGCCTCTTTCTAAGCTCAGCAGAGCTTGCAAGAGACTGGGGAGAAGGAGTCTCACTTGAGAGCTACTCAGCCAAGGGACAGGGGCTGCACACACCCAACACTGAGCTGCAGGGTCTCGTCCTTGTGCAGGAAGCAGATCCTTCCCAAAAACACATCGAGTGGTAACTGACTTGTACTAAGAACATTCCTTTTCTAGATCATAAGGAAATTATTTTGGTTTTAATTTTTTTACAATTTTTTTCCCTACAAATAACACCCCCTAAAAACAAACAAAAACATCAAACAGAAAACCACTCAAAGCCAAAAACTGAACACCACCCCATCACCACGAAACCCAAATGCCGTTGCAAATCTTTACTGCTTCTGGCAAGCCATTCAAGAAAATATTGCTAACGTTTTTTTCATCTTTGTCACTGTATTTTGTCTCACTTTGGAAAATTCCAGTTTATATCCCTGTGGGCTCATTCCCTGGTTGCACTCACATCGTTTCTGAAAAGCTCGAGCACAGGCTGGACTCCCAGCTCAGGGCTGCTCTGTCTGGGGGTGAGGGTTTCTCCAATGCTGTCCAGGCTTGACCAACCAAGATTTCTCATAGGGACTGTCCTCCTCTCCCAAACTCAGTCCAGTAGTTTGGTACCACGCTAGCTGGCTGTTAAGTTTTGTACATGGGTTTATTTTGAATGTATCCATGAATGTATTTTTTAATACAGTAATTTATTTCACTTCAGGTAGGCTGATTGCATTCTTAATTTGAAAGATCAGTAAGAGAACTGAAAATCCTTGAGGTGTCTTAGTCACCAGCTTCCCTTCTCCCAAAACAAAAGGAAAAAGATCTCTGAACTTTGTTTTCTAGAACAAAGAGTATGATGAAATAACTTGGTTGAAAGCTGAGGAAGTTCAAGCTAGTAAAAAGGCTCGAAATACTCAGAGTAAGGACAGTTATCACTGAAATTAGAGGTACTGTGGATCTGTTATCAGTGGAGTCCTTAAATTAAGATTGAGTACCATGCCAGTGTTATGCTGGAATGGACGAAGTTGCTGCCTTTCCTAAAAAATTATTTGGTTTCTCAGCTTTTGTTATACAGAAAGTGAGACCAGCCAGTCACTGCAGGCTTTAAAAACCCAGGAGTCAGTACAGTGGCTGTTTCTCCCTGTGCTGGATTTCACCCTCTCTGCGAGGCACCTCTTGTCTCACTCCACGCAGCTTTTGGGAGCCAGAAGCTGTTTGCACTTGTACAGTTTGCCCTGGTTTTCTTTGCACAGGGGGCTACGAGTTTCCTTCTCCCCCGCCTTACTCCTACCGAGAAACCACCACCATCGAGGAGCCCGGTAAGTGCAGGGGTTGTGCTCCTGACAGCTCTCGTGCCACATGCCAACAAAAGCGAAATAGGTTTCGTTTTAAAATCAACAGAGAGGGTGGGAGTTTTCTGACCCAATCTCAATCTCATAAACTGGAAAATTTGCACAGAGATGTCAGAAGATAAACTAAGACAAGGGACTCAGACTTGCTTCTCCAGCATTAGCCAATCTACACAAGTACCCCTTTAAAAAAAAAACAAACAAACCAAAAAAGCCCAGCCAGAAGCCAGGGCTTTCAGAATAAATCATTTTAAGGGCAGTGTTCCTGATCTAGTCACCTTTATGGAAGTGGAGAAGCTCAAAGGAGATGCTGAGGAAAGGCTTTGAAGAAGAGTCAATAACACCTCATACAGGAGGAAAGGAGACACATTTTTAAATATCCCTAAAACCAGCAGGCACTTGAACTCAGACATGCTCTATCCTATTTATGAAACAGATACCTTCCCACTCCTCAAGTTTTGCCTCAGGCTACAGTGTGAAGTTGTACCCTAAACTTGTTTTAGGATCCTTAAAATAGTATTTTTTTCCCAAAAACATTTCTGAAAAAATATCCTTCATGTACCCACAAGGGGCATCCCCCTCAGGGATTATGACAGTCAAGTCTAGACTGCAAAAACATGAGCTGGAGTCTAACTGGGGACAGCACTAGCAGCTGTTTGATGGCATTTAGGTTTTAGAGTAACTGCATCGATGAATTTCTCATAACTACTGAAAAGTTGATTCAGAATGTTCCTCTGTATCCTTCAAACCTCTTCAGGGAGAACAAGCATTTTCATATGATTTTAAATATCAGAAGATAAATTCTCAGTGTCAGAGTACATCCACCAGAGGGTGGTGGGGACTGCCTGACTCCGGGGATTATCCCACAGACAACTCCCTGTGTATGTCCTTATCCGAGTAAAACTGGCTGGTTTTAGGTGCAATGTATTGGGGCACACAGAACAACCAGCACAGTGGTTCTAAGGAATATACCTGAAATCAACAATAACATGGGTGCCACCTTAAGAGCCCACATTCTCCCAGTTAAGGCTTTATAACTTGTAAAATATTTCCTGTGGTTCTAATTGGGCTGCTTCTCCTCTCCTCCTGAATTCAGTTTATTTGGTCTCCCAGCCTCCAATCATTGTGGCAGGGATCTTCTCCAGCAAACCAACATCCACAATCTGTCCTTCCTGCCGCCAGCACATCACCACCCAGGTCACCTACAGACTGGGCAAGCTGTCCTACCTCCTGTGCACGAGCCTGTGCATGGTTGGGTAAGTTTTCATGGGCACTTTAGAGATTCAGCATAGCAGAAGGTTAAAAATGAGTAATTAAAAAAATCAAAGTTCTAGTTAGAGCTTATACAGACAGTTTGCCCTTTTCCCCTTGATAAGAAGCCATCCTGTCCTTTCTAGATACAGTCATCATGCTACAGGGGATGCAAACTTGCTAAATTTAACCCAGGATGTTTCACTTTTCATAAGACAAGCAGAAATTAGTACAACGTTGTCTACTTCCCAACTGTCATTTAGAATCAGGCTCAGAAACCAACTCATGCATAAGATGTAAGAAGCGAAGATTAATTTTTTGGAAGATACTTCAAACGTTAACAGACTTGGGAAAGAAGTGGATTCATACAGTGAAAAGGCAGACAGAACAAGGCAGGGAAAAATCACAGATGCAGCCAGTAATCATTCTGTGCATGTCCATCTCCTCTTTGGCTGCAGGTGCTGCTTTGGATGCTGCTTCGTACCTCTCTTTGTGAGGGCCTTCAAGGATGCAGACCATTACTGCCCCTGCTGCCAGTTTCACATTTATAGATACAAAAGACTATAGAAACAAACTTTATGAAACCAGATGATGTAAAGCCTCAATTTCCTAATGGCATAAGATTCTGCACATAAAACTACTGCTAGGAAACTCACAGGAGTATGCTTAGGTTCTGCAGCTCCCTTGCTGGTGAACCCACCTGTAAACTCCAATTTACCACCACATGGTTGGACTGGCTTTAAAACAAAAGCACTTAAAGACTAATTTGCAGTGTCACTTAATTCATGCTCTATTTGATTTGCTGCCCTGTGCTGTGAAGTTTCCAGCTGGTGAGTACTTCAGCTCCTCTCAAACCTCCCACCCAGCTGGGACACAGACTCCTCCGGACCTCTCAGCCCAACGCTAACCAAGGTTTGGACATGGATGTTTCAGAGAAGCTCCTACCTTCTCTGCACTGGAACTGACTGGTTGAGATTTCATTTTTCTCTGCTCTTCTTCCTATGGGACCTACCCCTGCAGGGCTGTGGGTGGTACAGTGTAGCTGATTATTTATTAACAAAACACTAATTTATGATACTGTCTTTGCTCTGTTACGTATGAGGTAAGAAAATAAACCTATAATTGTTCACAATATTGGCAAAACATCTGCTGTCTGCATTGCTTCCATGCCCCATTGCACCCAGAGCAGAGATGCAGGTCACTGGGACACCCCTTTACACTAACAAGCTACAATCCAAAAGGCAAACACACAAAGAAGAAATATCAGCAAACACAGCTTGAAAAAAGTCACCACATCACAAGGCCGTGATTTTACCTCTCGGCCTTCTCACTGCACTGTATCATCTCCCAAAGCAGGGACATACCTCTACATAGAACTTTACAGTCACTTATCTTGTGAAATCAAATACCTGCTATTGCAATGCCCAGGAGGTGCCAGAACCTTCTCAACACTGACAGCAGCAGCACCTGCTGCAGCTTATTGCTGGCTGGAAAAATAAACAGAGGAAGAGAAGAAACCCATGTATATCTATGTTATAACATCATAAATGCTTTCACATTGAATCAGCACCCTGCTTGCTGAGGGCAGGTGGGACGAGAGGCAGCAGCACTGGGCTGCTCCTCTACCCCGCTCTGAGTACAGGGTCTGCACTACCGGGCACTTCAGGAACTCTAAAAGCTCCTTATCCAAACCCTGTCCCTGCTGTGTGACCACGCTCCCTGTCCCTGCTGTGTGACCAGCCCTCCTGTCCCTGCTGTGTGACCAGCCCCCTGTCCTCGCTGTGTGTGACCAGTGCCCTGTCCCTGCTGTGTGACCAGCCCCCTGTCCCCGCTGTGTGTGACCAGTGCCCTGTCCCTGCTGTGTGTGACCAGTCCCCTGTCCCCGCGGTGTGTGACCAGTCCCCTGTCCCCGCGGTGTGTGACCAGCCCTCCTGTCCCTGCTGTGTGTGACCAGTGCCCTGTCCTAGCAGTGTGTGACCAGTGCCCTGTCCTAGCAGTGTGTGACCAGTCCCCTGTCCCCGCGGTGTGTGACCAGTGCCCTGTCCTAGCAGTGTGTGACCAGTCCTCTGTCTCCGCGGTGTGACCAGTCCCCTGTCCCCGCGGTGTGTGACCAGTGCCCTGTCCTAGCAGTGTGTGACCAGTCCCCTGTCCCCGCGGTGTGTGACCAGTGCCCTGTCCTAGCAGTGTGTGACCAGTCCCCTGTCCCCGCGGTGTGTGACCAGTGCCCTGTCCCTGCTGTGTGTGACCAGCCCTCCTGTCCCTGCTGTGTGTGACCAGCCCCCTGTCCCTGCTGTGTGTGACCAGCCCCCCTGTCCCTGCTGTGTGTGACCAGTCCCCTGTCCCCGCGGTGTGTGACCAGTGCCCTGTCCCCGCGGTGTGTGACCAGCCCCCCTGTCCCTGCTGTGTGTGACCAGTCCCCTGTCCCCGCGGTGTGTGACCAGTGCCCTGTCCCTGCTGTGTGTGACCAGCCCCCCTGTCCCTGCTGTGTGTGACCAGCCCTCCTGTCCCTGCTGTGTGTGACCAGTCCCCTGTCCGGCTGTTCGGTCACTCACTGACCGTGGCCGCAGCCGCCGTCCCGGCCATCGCCCGCCACCGCCCCCTGCCGGGCACGGGGCGCACTGCGCGCTCCGCCCGCGGGGGACCGGGGCAGGGACAGCGGGAAGGGTCAGCGACACCGGGAAGGGTCAGCGACAGCGGGAAGGGTCAGCGACACCGGGAAGGGTCAGCGACAGCGGGCAGAGCCCAGGCCAGAGCCCCCAGCAGCTCCTCCGGCGGCTGGCACTGCGACACAGCGAGGGCAGGTCCTGGCTGTTGGACACTGTGGGGTTGAAGGCGGCCGTAGAAATCAGCTCCAGAAACGGCACTGCCCACCGACCCTGCCATCCTAAGCCAGCATCACAAACTGCCCCTACTGAGCTGATCCCACGGTTTAGATTGGACAAACTGCCCCTGCTGAGCTGATCCCATAGTTTAGTTAAGCTAGGCTGGCCATATGCACTGATTTTTGCTTCAACACGGAACTGCAGCCTTCAGACTATAGAAACCCCAGTCTTCAGACTGTGAAACGTGAAAAAACATAATCAATGTAAGTAAAAACTTAAACCACCATTTCCCTGGCCCTACATGAAACTCAGAGCCAGCACTCCCCAGCCCCCTCAACACCCAGGCCACTCCCAGAGCAGCTGCCCCAGCTTTCACTCCTCCGTACCAAGGTCAGTGACTCGCCCTCCTCTGGTCACCCAACCCACTGTGACCTAATGGAACAGAAACGCACAAGGATCGAAGGCA